>NC_141028.1:14162500-14525000 GCF_052040795.2 Danio rerio | reverse complement strand
TAAACTGCAGTTCAGTTATGAGTCCATTCTGCATGATTCCACCTGTCCAGGCTTCTCTTAATGCACATAAATAACGAATACTGCTTAAATTTTACTTTTTGTTCTATGATGCTCTTGGCTAGCCTCCCTTTGAATGGACAATTCTTGTGGTGGCGCCAAAATAAGAAACTGTGCTGGGAAATAAGGGACTTTCCTGGGAAAAAAAGCAGGGCATTTGGTCATCCTTATGTGGGACTAAACAGGGTTATTCAAAACACAGCGACAGCAGCTCCGAGTCATATTTTTCATATTAGCGACATGCTAAAGCAAAACAGCATTTCCTGCGTCATGGTGCAAAATTCATTCTTCATCCAGTCAATGGCTCCCTCCTTCCGTGGGCCCTTGGGCTACAGCTGCACCTGGCCCTTAGTTAATCCAGCCCTGTGTAAAGGTGCGTAACTGTCAGACATGCTCTATGGGCGTGCTCACACTAGGTACAGTTGCCTGTACTGGGTACGATTGTCTCCCCTTTCTTCTTCCCCGATGGTCTACACTCATGCTGCCATTTGCCTTCCGAACCTGAACACGCTTATGTCATATGTGATGCGACTGTTCAGTTTAATGCAAAGAGAAGTGCTCTCGATTAGTACAGTGCCGATTGCTTTTGTTCTATCGTTTTAGTTGTTTGGGATGCAGTGACAAGCAGTCAAATATTTTGCTGAACAGATCCACCACTTTTGATGCTCGTAAATGTTTATAAAGTCCTCGTTTTGCACTTATTAGGAGGTTTGCTGAAGGTGCAGCTGTCGTGCAGCGAGGAGTTGGCATCCTTAATAAACTATGACAGTTCGCGTTAATTAAAACGTAAGAATGTAAGAATGTTTAATAAATCCACACTTCTCAAACGAACCAGTAAACGTACCCGGGCATGGTTCGGATAGCATAGTGTGAGTATGCCCTATAACAGGGGTGACCCCTGTTCCCTGACCCCTGTTCCTGGAGATCGACCTTCCTGCAGATATCAGTTGCAACCAGTATCAAACACACCTGCCTGTAATTATCAAGTGCCGTTCGGGTCCTAATAAATTGATTCAGGTGTGTTTGATCAGGGTTGGAGCTAAACTCTTTAGGAAGGTCGATCTCCAGGAACAGGGTTAAGCACCCCTGCCCTATAAAGAGACACTGTTCCCTGAGCAACTCCTTTACACACCACGGGAACTGGAATGAACAGTTAGTGTGTGTGCTTTGAAGGATGAATATGCATACAAATATGTAAAAAAAATAAAATAAAAAAATAAAAAATCTTAAATGAGCATAAACAGTTTGGAAAATAATCAAATGCTTGTCATTATAGAGTTTATAAAACTTATAGTCTGTAGTGCATTTGATATTGAAGCTCCTCAGTTATTTGACGTCAATCATACAACAAATCAGAGTCACAAGAAAGCGAGAGATTCATTCACTGCTTTTGACAGAACAATTACAGTAACTTTAATAAGAATATGTGTATATTTGATTCATATAGTGAAGAAAAAGTGTAGAAATTTGATTACTTGATTCAATTTGACTCAAATCCTTATATCTGCATATGTATATTAACTATTAGTTGTATTTGCACTGCAGATATTTGCACTTGACTAATTTTATCACTGGCTATTTCATCTCACTTATGTTTGTTGACAATAAAACTGCTTTGAACAGATTAAGGGGTTTGGATTTTTGCTAACGCGCTAATAGGGGCCTGCAGAGTTTGGCTTTGGGCCCCTAGAAGTCTTGGATTGGCTCTAAAAATAAATCTTTGCTGTCCCCTGGATATGTCTGTGAATTTTCAGCTGGAAATACTCCCAAGTTTATTTACCGTAGCCTGTCCTATTTGGCCCTATTTGGGTGTCAGCAAAATATATGGTGTTTTGTTTGTGCCACTTTAAATGCAAATGATCTGCCGCTTTCCAGGGGTGGAGCCTCTTGCTTTATACTGACACTTCAGAAACATCCAAAAAAAAAAAAAAAAAAACGGTCTAACACAGCTAAAATTTCAGAATAATTACGAAGAGGAAGAGGACACAACTTCTAGACAGAATTGGATGTCTCTGAATGATTTTCTTATGCATTTATTTAATTGTTAAGAAGTTGAATCAACTTATAATGCTATAATTCTTATAGATGCTGATCAGTTTCATCTATTTGCAACTATATAAAGAGAGAGGTCAGCAACATATTTTGAACTTCAGAGGGGGATCAAGCCTCATTTATGGTTGCTAAACCACCCCCGCCTCTAATTTGCACCCTGACATGGACTATTTGCAGTATAAAATAATAGCAGAACTTTGGTCTGTGAATACAGTTAGAAATGAAAATCCAGGGTTTTTAAGAGTCTGCAGCATTTCCAAAAGTGTTTTTGAGGGTCAATAACTCTGGAGTGGCGTTGATGCTTGGTGTAACCATAACAATAGTTGTGTGTGTTAAAACATAAAGCACTAGCGTAAATATAGCTTGAGCTTCCTTTATGCTCAAGTGCCAGTTTTTGATGAATGATATTTGATGTCTGGAACACGCGGGTCTGTCCTTGGAAAAAGGCAGAGTTTGCCTCACTCAGAATCAAGATTTATTTTTTTTTTTAAATCCTCATCGAGGTGACCTGAGCCACTTTGCTGATGCATGCAATAAAGAGAGCTGTCTGGGAAACTCAAACCGCGCAGCTTCCAGAGCCGCTGGCTGTGAGCCCGCTGAACTGAAGCGCTATCAGTGCTGAGCAGCAGACTGCACCTGTTCCTTTAATGCAGTGCCCAGGACCACATGCTGACACAGAGACCGCATTGTTGTTATTGTTTAAGACAGGCTTTTAGGAAAGGCCAGAGTCAACCAAAGAACTGTTAAACACTGGAAATGCGCCAAATTGTGTCCAAACCGAGTATGGACTATAAGATGGAAGTGGCAAGCAGTTTTTTACACAAAAATAGCAAATGCTATTATCAAGGTTTTCAATAGTTTCTTCTACACCAAATCAGCATATCAGAGGGACGACATGTGGCAATGAAGACTGAATGATCAGCTTTCTGTCATAGGAAAACATCACATTTTAAAATCTGTAATTTAGCCTCAATGATTACTGTAATTTTCTCAGTAATGGGTTGCAGCTGGAAGGGTATCTGTTGCGTAAAACATATGCTGGATAAGTTTGCGGTTCATTCCGCTGTGGCGACCCCAGATTAATAAAAGGACTAAGCCGAAAAACAAAAGAATGAATTAATGATTACTGTAATCTAGAAAACATAGACAGAATTGCAGAATCCAATAAATAAATAAATAGAAAGTAGCACTGCATACTAATCAAAACACCATGTCTTTAAGGTTTTGTGAATCAGTAACAATTAAGAATAGCAATTGAGTTATTTAATTTTGTTGAGTTATAAATGTTTTCAGTCACAGGTGAATTGGGTAAGCTAAATGAATGAGTGAATGAGTGTGAATGGATGTTTCCCAGTGATAGGTTGTGGCTGGAAGGGCATCTGCTGCGAAAAAACATGCTGGATAAGTTGGTGGTTCATTCTGCTGTGTGGACCCCAGAACAATAATGGGACTAAGCCGAAAAGAAAATGAATAATGAATGAAGGTTTTCAGTTAGATTTAGTCACATATTTCACTTTTTTTTTTTTAGTATGTTTCATTAATAAAATATTTGTAAAACTCACAGACAGATATGACAATTGATCAACAATATTGATCTATGAATATGTTTAAATATGGAAATGTCCACCTCAAGCTTTCCCCCCTGAAAACATACAAAAAGTAATCATTACAAAAAAAGTTTTGTATTTTAAAATAAAAATGTTCTTTACAATATTCAGTTCAATAAATCTATTTCTATAGTGTTTTTAGCAATGAAGATTGTGTCAAAGAAGCTTAGCATAGATAAAGCTATTCATCATTTATTCTTTTTATTATTATTATTGTTGTTATTATTATTATTAATAATAATATTATTATGTTATTAGTATTATTCAGGTAGAGGCTTTAAAAGACATCTTTTGTAAGCTGTTTGAACAGAACTGTGTGTAGGTATAGTGTGTACACGGTCATATTGGAGTGATATAAACCCAACAAGTCTCTTTTTTAAACTTTCCTGACCTTAAGAAAGGACCCAAATCGCAGTGATTTTAAGGTACCCGCTACGTGACGTAGGTGTGTGGTTTTCCCCACCCACCGAATTGATTGACAGATGCCATGTTTCTATAATAACATGTAGAACATTTTTGCAAATAAACTGGGATTAAAATATTTGTTCCAACTCTTTGATTTGCATAAGTTTAAAACATTTTAAAATAGAGTATGTTTGTAAGAAAGACAGTAAAATTTCTGTGGAATTCTTAACTGCTATAATCACCTTGGTTGCATGGTGTCAGTAAGCTGAAATATATCTGTGTGCGTACCGCAAACAGCATTTGTGTGAGACTCGTCATTTCAGAAAGGCTTGAATAAACTCCACCACAAATACACAAAATAAACTTACTTTTGAATAATGAGCTGTGTTTTAGCTTCATCCGAGTCTGTCTGTGTCACTGTGCTGTTTATCTGACGTAACTCATGATGAGAAACAGACATGCACATTGGAATAGTGGGTGGGGAGAAGCATCTCATTTGGATTTAAAGCCACAGGCCACAAAAACAGCTACAGTATACTCAGACACCAAAATGGGCAAATTCTGGAGGCTATAATAAATTATCTGATGGGTGTTTCGAGCTGAAACTTTACAGACACATTCTGGAGACACCAAAGACTTATCTCACATCTTGTAAAAGCAGTAAAATAGGTGCTCTTTAAATAATAATTTGGCCTTTTGCCTTATATTTATGCTATATATATAATATAATATATAGATACATTTTTTTATTTTTATTATTCTTATTATTATTATTATTATTATTATTATTATTTAAAAAAAAAATTTAAAGTGGGAGCTGTGCCCCAGTAGAATTTTATGTCTAGCAATGGCCCTGGTAAAAACATAATCGCATTTATACCACAATGGAGTTCAATGCTGAAAACCTGTGTCTGTTCCTACCTTTACCTTGATTTGCTCGCCATCTTGTGCATTGCTTTTTTTGTCAAGTGACTTTTTTTACATTTTAAAATTTTGATTCATTTATTACATTTAATTGGAACATTTAATTTCAGTTGACTTTTTTTGTAGCTCTGCAATAAAACAAAGAAACAAAAGGTTACGTTTAAATCGAAGTAATGATCTCTGTCAAAGACATTCGCTCCAACCAACTCCCCATCATTCTCCTTCTCTTTTTTCAGATGGGATAGTGGGCCAAATCAAAGGTTACCATGGATCAACTTTGCCCCATGGGCCAACTTTGGGCATCTCTGATCTAAACATTTTAAAAAAATTTCTGCTTGTTCAAACTAATATATATAAAATGAGCTGAGTCAACACAATTCTTTGTTAAACAAATTAACTGTTTAAGGTTCAATTTATTTACATTTGTAAAAACAAATCTATTACCTTAATCCATTTGTGTTAAAACAACATGAAAGAATTTTATCAAACCCAGCCTTTTTTTATGGTGTATGTAACTTCATCTTATTCAAGCATACTATCTAAATATGTCTTTTCATCTCTGCTTTTTTTCTCCAGCTACTGTCAGAAAGCCAGATCAACATGGTGAAAGTGGTGAACTCGGTGAGTGACGCGCTCAGCTCCATGCAGAAGGAAAATGGAAACATCAAGAGCCGTCTTAAGGCAGATCTGCAGAGGGCTCCGGTGCGCAGTGTCCGGCCCAAAGGCTGCGCCGCTGGAGAGGGTAAAAAAAACTCCTCATTAGCCACATATTCTCAACTCTCCAGCAGGCCCTAATGAGCCCTGGAAATGGCTTCACACCTATATTTCCTCGTAAGATTCCCTAGCAGTGTGAAAGAGACATGCCACTGCTTAGACAGCAGGAGCGACACGACAGATTTAAAGTCTAAAAGCTTTCTTTTCTTATATTGAACATTGAAAGGGTCTCAAAACATACAAAGACCAATGCAGTTATGGCTTGGAGCTTAATACAGGGTGTAAAGTTAAGTGAAAGTACAAATGCTGAGCAAAAAGTTAATTCAGTTAAATAATTTAAGTATCTGGCCAAAATTTAAGTTAATGTTTTGAGTAAAATTAAATATGTACTTTATAGTAATCAACAGTGTTGGTTAAATTACGTTGAAAAGAAAAAGTAATAGATTATAAATTACTGACTACTAATGGAAAAATTGTAATCTGATTACATTTCTAATTAATTCATGTAACAAGTAATCAGATTACTAATTACTTTAGTTAAAAGTTACTTTTAAAACATATAAAATCTATAAAAGTACAACATAAACTGCAGCTCTTTCAGTAATTTAATATTCACTCTAAAATATTACAATGGGTTGATCACAGCAGCTTGACATATTCAAAAGACTTAAAGAGTTCGCCCAAAACCTAAAATTCTTTTATCATTCTCTTGTTCCAAACCCGTTTGTCTTTTTTTTTAACACAAAAGAAGACATTTAGAAAAAACATCCATTGACATCCATAGTATGCAAAAGCAGTGCAGTGTTTGGGTGTTCTGTGTTTGTCTAAGGAAATCCGTCCACCAAAATGTATATATTCCATACAAAGCATGAAGCTGATCAGTCAGTTCTTGCTATGTGACTTTTTCAATTGGGTGTGCCTGGGAAATGTGAGCATGCAACATGCTCTCCTAATGTGCACACTCGCAAAAGACACAATATGTGAAAGCAGCTACACTTCTCTTCACATTCAGAAGATACCTTTACTCCTGATCCTGCACAAAAATCCAATTTAGCCTGTTTAGGCTGAGTTGGGCCGCTGTGTTTCTGAGTGACGGTGTTCTCCTTGGTAACGAGTAATGACGTAGAATGTTTTCTGTTCAAGTGCTTGAACAAGTTGTTGATCGAGTTAAAAGCAGTTGACAGTTCGTTAAAGACTGGACATGGACTTTTACAGCAGTGTTTTTGTTTTTACGCTCAATGAAATCAAAGTAATGTCTGTTTTTGCACTTGAAAAAGCAACCACTCTCGACAGCTCAGTCACTCCTTGTATTCAAACCATTTGTTAAGGGATTTATAAAGCATAAATAGTCCTCACTTTAGATTAGGTCACAAAACTGGATGTAGTTGAGTTAATAAAGCATTTTATGTAATGTAATGTAATGTGTCGTTATGTAGCGCATTTATTGTGTATGGCCATACACCCAAAGAGCTTTATAATCATGAGGGGGGGTCTCTCCACACCACCACCAGTGTGCAGCATCCACTTGGATGATGCAAGGACAGCCACAGGACAATGGCGCCAGTGTGCTCGCCACACACCAGCTATTGGTGGAGTGGAGAGACAGTAATACAGCCAATTCGATGGATTGGGATGATTGGGAGGCCATGATCTTAAGGGCCGATTGAGAGACTTTGGCCCCCTACTCTCCCCTACTCTTTACGAGAAGTGCCATGGGATTTTTACGACCACAGAGAGTTAGGACCTTGGTTTTAACGTCTTATCCGAAAGACGGCACCCACTGACAGTATAGTGTCCCCTTCACTTTTACTGGGGCATTAGGACTCACACAGACCACAAGTTGAGCGGGGGCTGACCTTTCTAGCTCAACTTCCAACAGCAAGTTAGTTTTTCCCATGTGGTCTCCCATCAAGGTATGACCAGGCTCAGCCCTGCTTAGCTTCAGTCTTGGGCTGCAGGGTGATATGGCTGTGGCGTATGTTTATTAACATACAAATTAATTATTAGTATATGCCTAAATAATAAGAATTCCTTCCTTTTCTTTTCGGCTTAGTCCCTTTATTAATCCGGGGTCGCCATAGCGGGATGAACCGCCAACTTATACAGCCCATGTTTAACGCAGCGGATTCCCTTCCAGCTGCAACCCATCTCTGGGAAACATCCATACACACCCATTCACACCCATACACTATGGACAATTTAGCCTACCCAATTCATCTGTACCGCATATCTTTGGATTGTGGGGCAAACCGAAGCATTCGGAGGAAACCCAAGCGAACGCAGTGAGAACATGCAAACTCCACACAGAAACGCCAACTTACTCAGCCGAGGCTCGAACCAGCGACCTTCTTGCTGTGAGGCGACAGCACAACCTACTGCACCACTAATAATAAGAATTATAAATGTTAATTTGAATATGTCATTAATCATTTACTCTCTTATTCTAAATGATCTTTAAAAACAACCAACTATGCTTAAATAACTGGTTTGTAAATAATGCAATACTTAATTTAGTAATGAAAAATAAAGCATTACCAAATTACGAAAGTACAATTATTAAGTACATTATAAATGTGCTTATAAGTCAGTAATACAGCATTTGTATCTTCAGTTATAAACTGTTTACTAACGTTTATTAATGTAGAGTTAATGCTTAACAGATACTGAATTCACTATTTGCTAATGTTTAATAAATGATTTATAGTGTGTAGTTATTATAAAAGTTTTAGTATCTTTTTGCAAGAGTATATTTAGAGTACATCATGCTCTGTATATGCATGTGTGTGTGTGTGCGAGAGCAGGCATTGATGAGCTCCGGAGCATCAGAGACGATCTCATTAATATTCATGACCATTCCAAATATAGTCAAACCGTGATTTTTATTCTAGAGCAGGGGTGCCTAAACTTGGTCCTGGAGGACTGGTGTCCAACTTGTTTTAAAACACTTGCTATGAGTATACCTTGTAGGAGCTTGATTGGCATGTTCAAGTGTGTTTGATCTAAATTCTCTAGGACACCGGCCCTCCGGGACCGGGTTTGGGCAACTCTACTCTAGAGCTTATTCTTCTTGTTATAAATTAGTATATGCAACCATTTCTGCAGATTTTTTTACTCTCTTAGGCCAGTCTTGAATCAATGCACTATATGGCACCTTTAAAAATACATACAATGCAGTAATCAAGTACAATTACTCAAGCACTTAAAATACTTACAATGCCGTAATCATGTACAATTACTTAAGTATTTTAAAGCACTGTTCTTAATGTGCATTGATGATGCTGGCATGCATCTTCTGGCAGGTTCCAGACCCAGAGACTGCAGTGACATCTATGCCAGCGGGCAAAGAGAGGATGGCATCTACTCGGTGTTCCCCACGCATTACCCAGCAGGCTTCCAGGTCTTCTGTGACATGACTACTGATGGAGGCGGGTGGACGGTGAGTCGCCGATGTGTCACTTCATAAGTCATGCGATGTTCGGACGTACTTTTTGGTCACCTCCGGGCATTTTTTATGTATTTATATATATATTTTTTTTGCTAAATGTATTTGAGCAGCCGTAGGAATAAAAATCACTTGTAATAAGTCACTCCATTAGGCATTGACTTGTTAAGCGTAGGCTCCCACGCATTAGTAAGCAGGTCACAGATACGCACATGAATGCATTCGCATGCACAAACACGCTTCAAACCGATGTTTCACTAGTGTACAGTTCATTACAGCTGCTGCATACATAATAGACTAAGCAAACTATCTGTTCTGAGAGCATTAGCTCGTATGTAGGAGAGTATTCATTTCATGGTCTTTTGAATAATGATAGAGATAAGACATGGACTGGCAGTGTGTGTGTGTGTATATATATGAGAATACATATATATACAGCTTTGGAAAAGAATTCTCTAAAATTTTTAGTTTGTCCAAATTTATATTTTGCAGTAACGTCATTGATGAAACAGAATAGTTTAACTACTGATGATATTTCAAAAACACTTTGAATGATCTTTTATCACTTCAAAAACACATGTTTCAGACATGTCTATTGGCATTTTTTGACCACACAATACTATTAATTTAATTTTAGAAGCATCAAAACGTAAATATTTGGTACAATAACCCAGATTTTCAATCAAAAACTGTAAACATTTCTTTCCATTTATCGTTTGTGTTTTACTTGTATAAAATAAAACAAATATTACAATTTTAGTCAAACTTATTCCTCATAAATTCAGTAAATCCAGAGAACATGCTTTTATTATGCCTTTATTAAAAGAATCATTCAGATGTTGTTAATAATCGTATCATTTGGGTAAGTTTATTTGGTTTTATTTGTCAATTGATCCATTTTTGGAAACTCATTTTGGAGTTGTTGTTATAGCAACAGGGCTGTAAGCTCAGGGTTATTGAACATAAACAAGATAAGATTAGTGGAGGGGATGCTCAAACCTTTCTGTGCTGCTGCTTTATTCTTTACCTGAGAGGGCTATATATATACACACAAAAATAATGTTTTATTACTGTCAACAATTAGACAGCCTTCTCTGGTATTATTATATTGTTTTTCATTTTTCTATTTTTATTTTTATTGTTGTTATTGATATTTAATTCAGTTGAAAACATATATAATTTTTAGAATATTATTTCGTTTTTGAACATTTAGATTTTTAAACATTTTTGTTTTAATTTTTTAATTTATTTTAGCTAAAATAGATACAAATTTGACATCTTACAAAATTGTATTATAGTTTAAATAATTAAAAAAATCTGACAAATAGGCAAAAAAAGAGTATTTTAGTATCATTCAGACAACTAGGTTTTGCCTATTTGTCAGATTTATTTTAAAGAAATTAAAAATATACCACAATTTTGTATGATCACTAATTATTTTTATATTTTATATTTCTGGAGATCGTGAATTATGTAGTCAGAAATACGTAAGGCTGCATTTCGTCTTTAAAATGAACACTACAGGGCGGTGTAGCGCCGTTCCTTTTCGCGCTTACCAGCTGACCCCTTAACTTTGTATGGACGGCATTACCGTTTTTACCAGTTTGTCCAGTAGCTCGCCATGTATGTCAGCAAACTTGAATCACAGAGGAGTTGACCACAATGACAGGGTTCGAGTCTGGCAAAATATGGTAGGATTTTCACTGTACAATTGCAATTACAGTAAGTGGAACACAATGATTGCTTCAAAGTGGCACGTTTCCAAGGCTTTCTTTTCAGACGGTATGTTTAATAGTTTTAAAAAGTGGTTTAATCAGTTCTCAGGGAGGTACGTCTGTTGTGCTTTCCATATCAACAATTAACTTCAGATCTTCAACATTTTCAATCCTCTAAGAATATGAAAAAAGCACTTTGTTTTGATTTCATTCAGTGCCATTATGTGTACGACAAACGAATTAGAGTATGTGAAATGTATCTGATAATGAATAATTGAAAGAACACTGTCACGCCGTATCCTCATTTGCTCTCTGTCCTCCGAAGACTCTTTGAACAATACTTGGAGAACATCATAAGCTTTATTTCTGTGTTTGCCTGTGCAAGGCTATTGCAATGAAAGAAGATATTTCAAATACCAGATGGTGTTACTAAGATTTTGAGCATCCTGATATGAAAAAACACAGCGGGGGCCAGGCTGACATCTGCAGGAAGAGGAAAGAAGATATTTGATGACACATTGTCTTTATGGTCATCATCCACTGTTTCATTAAGATCAGTGGTAGAGGCATTGGGGATTTCGTGCCAAATGTAAAAAACTCCCAACTTTAGCCCTGCAATGAAATAGGAATGAAATAGGAATAGGATGCTTTTCAAATTATGTTTTACAGAGCAAGGAAATTTTCACATTATGTCTGATATAATTTTTTCTTCTGGAGAAAGTCTTATTTGTTTTATTTTTCCTGGAATAAAAGTAGTTTTTACTTTTAAAAAAAACATTTTAAGTTCAATATTATTAGCCTCTTTAAGCAATATTTATTTCCATTGTCTACAGAATAAACCATCATTATACAAAGTTTTGGCCTAATAACTTCCCTAATTAACCTAGTTACGCCTTTAAATTGCACTTTAGGCTAAATACTAGTATCTTGAAAAATATCTAGTAAAATATTATGAGTTATTAAATATGAAATTAGTTATTAAAACTATTATCTTTAGAAATGTGTTGAAAAATATCATATTGCTATTAAATAGAAAATGGGGGGAAAATACATAGAGGGTAAAATAAATCAGAAGGCCTAATAATTCTGACTTCAACTCTCTATGTATAAACATAGATGTATTTTGCAATAAAGTTATTAGAAATATATTATTTCAAAAGATACTATCATCTTTCACAGTGCTTAAATTAAATTGTCTTCCCTCATGTTTTATAACCTTGTCTTTTTGTTTGGCGATATTGTAATAACAAATATGCTTTATAAACCCCTATTGCATAAATTAATGGGCAATAATATTTCTGAAAAAAAGTGGGTGGCACTATATAGTCGCACCCTATAGAAACCAAATGGACACGGCATAGTGGCCTTCATTCTGACACAACCTCAGGACACATATTTTCATGTTTGCTTATGTTGGCTTGCATACATGGTGTTGAAAAGGGTGACATATTGTATCCCCTGATTACAGTCAAAGCTGCTTTGCGGCAGTGGAAGCATTAGCTTAACACATCGTCTTTCACCGTTAAGCGTGCCGTGAGCGCTGGGAATCTGAAGAGGCAGAAAGGAACTGTTACAGGGAATTAATAGATCCAGCACCCCTATTCATCATCTCCGGCCTCCAGCGGTTTTTGATGAGGATGTGGGGCTTTTCTTCTGGTACCGGAGTAGATCAGGCCGAGTTCAGACGGGTCACGGAGAGGGTTGCTGAAGGAGGGGGTTGTAATTTCACATGCTTGGACATGCACACAATCCCTGTCACGGACATTCCTAGTTAGTGGAGGAATGAGCTGTCCTCTCTCCTCTCCAAACGCTCGCTCTCTGGTGTTTTATTAAAGGAATAGTTGAGCCTGAAATGAAAGTCTGTCATTATGTACTCTCCCTCATGTTGTTCCAAAGTCACATGGTGCTATTTATTTATTTATTTGTTATTTTGAAGAATAAATATGACTTTTTTGAAGGACTTTTTATACAGCAATTCATAGTTAATGTGCATGTCATAGAAAAACAAAACAAAAGCACCTACACTTTAAGTCAGGGGTGTCCAAACTTTTTGGGCCGAGGGCCAGATGCAAAAAAAAAAAAAAAAACGTTGTCGCGGGCCAAATTTTACATACATCACACAGACACGCATATATATATATATATATATATATATATATATATATATATATATATATATATATATATATATATATATATATATATATATATATTTAAAGGCTTAACTAATTAGGCAAGTTAAGGGGCTAATAATTTTGACCTTAAAATGGTTCATAAAAAATTAAAAACTGCTTTTATTCTAGCCGAAATAAAACAAATAAGTCTTTCTCCAGAAGAAAAAATATTATCAGACATACTGTGAAAATGTCTTTGCTCTGTTAAACATCATTTAGGAAATATTTAAAAAAGAAGAAATAAATCAAAGAGGGGCTAATAATTCAGACTTCAACTGTGTGTATATAGATAGATAGATAGATAGATAGATAGATAGATAGATAGATAGATAGATAGATAGATAGATAGATAGATAGATAGATCATAACAAGAACTGTTGCTTAATTGAATGCATGTAATAGCGACACCCGGTGGTTATTTATTGAATTACGTTCATTTTTGTATAGCGGGTCAGATTCTATTGATATTTATAAAAAGCCTCACGGGCCGCCACGAAACTGATTGCGGGCCGCAGATGGCCCGCGGGCCATAGTTTGGACACCCCTGCTTTAAGTGAATGTTGAATTACATTTCTCTTACAAGAGGATTTAGAATATAGTGTATCAGTCATTTTGAAGAATCAGAATCGTTTCTCTAATTCAGCGTTGCATGATAATTTTAATCCAGGCTCATTCTGATTATGTATACCTACATACATTTCAAGAGAAAGTGAAATGCGTCCCAGGAGCTCCGTTTTTTTTTTTTTTTTTTTCCGTGAATCCACCTGAGGTTGTTGTGTATGCTTTTTCAGATCTCAGTTGTGGAAGATGATCATGAACTGAAGACTGGGCGGGGTGGACAATCGCGAACTGAAGTCTTAGGAGCAGAGAAGGTTGTCTTGGTGTTGGTTATGTGAATGATCGCAAATGAAAGAGCATGCAAGAGGGTTGAGAGATGGTTGGGGCCATGGAGTGTACGATCGTGAACTAAAGCGTGAGGGAGGGGAGTGGTGGTTAGAGGTGACCTACGATTGTGTACTGAATACTAGGGGGACTTAATTTGGACAATTGTGAACTTCAAAAGCTTGGGGGGGGGTATACAATTGTGAAATGAAGAGGGCAGGGGTGTTGGACGATCAAATGATTAAGAGCAAGGGACTCCTTCGTTGTTTTTTGAGAGTAATTTTTTATCAAGAAAAGAAGGGCATGTGCTCTGCCTAGGTTGAGCTTTACCTGTACACGTGCCTGTTAAGTGGCCAGCTGGTAAGCGCTAAAAGCAACAGTGCCATACCGCCCCGTAGCATTCTTTTTAAAAGTTGAAATGCAGCTCTATGTTCCTCTGGGTACATGATTTGGGATCTCCAAAAATGTATACAGGGCTACGTTTTCAGAATGAGCCTATGTTGCAACAATTTCCATGTTCCGGGCATTTGCAGTGTGATTATTACACTCGTTGTGAACTGTGACTGTTCAAGACCGTTTTTTGATTCTCTTTGACAGATTCAACTATAAGAATATGCATAAGAATCATACATTTGTTAAACCCAGTTTAGATAACATGATTTTTTTTTCAGATTTCGGCATCATTTACTTGACGTACAGTGTCCGTGGGGTTTTGTAAATGACAAATGAGGTTCAGGACGCAAGATTTAATCATTTCTTCTCATGTAGTGTTTTATAGTACACGACAATCAATGCTTTTTCTGCAGTTAACACAGTCAACACAGAAAGTCAAGCATGTTACATTTTTCACTGTTGTTTACATTAGGTTACATTCCATGGGAAATACTTAACTTGAATTTTTCACCAGATGTTTTTAACAACCAAAGAAATTCATATATGCAAAGAAAACAATATTAATTAGTTTACAAATTACATTATGCGTAATAAAAAGAAATGACAGAGGGAAAAATTATTGAACACATGAAGAAAAGGAGGTGTAGAGAGGCAGTGAAAGCCCAGACAGCACCTGAAATCCCTCAGTAGTTCTTCAGCAACTCTCTGCCCTTCCTCGTTGTAAATTAATATTAGCTGCTTCATTCCAACATCTACATTAGCAGGAGGATGAAGATGAAATCAGGGTGGACATTTCAGCAAGACAATGATCCAAAACACAGCCAAGGAAACTCTCAAATGCTTTCAGAGAAAGAAAATCAAGCTGTCGAATGGCCTAGACAACCACCTGACCTTTATCCAATAGAAAATACAAAATGAAAATCAGATTTGATAGACACAATGAGCAATGCATGTGACTTCATTCTCCATAGGAGAAGCATCTTTAAGCTGTCATCACCCAAAAAAAAAAAAGAGATTATATAAAGTACATTTTATAGTTCAGCAATTTCTACTACTGTTATTGCATTGTGATTACACAGAACTCAGTTTTCAGATTGTTTTTGTTTTGTTATATTTTTATGTTTATGTTTTTATGTATTGTTTGGGTTTTTACTAACATCTGGTTCAATTCCATGTCAACAGTATCTTTAAAAACACTCAAACCAGCAAAAAAACACGATGTGCTCAATACTTATTTCCCCACTGCATATATTATTACTGGAATTAATATTTAAAAACAAATCACTCATTATGTTTTCATTCACAATGGGGTGCAGGATATTTTTATATGAATACACGGTAACCGGCTGTCTACTGAAGGTTTTATTGTCATTTTAATGTGAAGAAAGTTTAGCATTTGTGATTTGTTTACAGTCGATGCTGGGAAACAGCTTCCACAGCTCCGAAATCTCTTCTATCTACTCCTCTACTGTTTTCATTCAGAAAACACACACATATGTATGGGTAAACCTTACGTCTGTGGGAAACACTTAATAGACAATTACAGAGACATTTGACAGAATGACTGTCGTAGATGTCACACAATGACTGATCGAGAAGCAAAGTGTAGTTTGGCATATTTCATATCCTTGACACATCAAGATTTTTTCTAGACAAAATGCCATAATCTGACAGAGCGACTGTCAGAGCTGACAATAAAAATCATGTAGTCTGAACGGGGCTTTGCACTTATTTAAACTGATATAATACAGATTCTTTTTAACCATTTTATTCAGACAGTTTAATTTAAAGGACTGACTCAATAGAATTATTTGTTTAGTCATTTGGACCAACTTTGGCACTTTTTGACAGATTTGAACTGAAAAATTGGCATGCTGAGCTTCTGATGATGTTTGTTTTGCATTCAACATCAGTTTTTGTTTTGGGTCGAACTTCTAAATATGTTCAATTCAATAGTTTCTTAGTATATTTTCAGTTCTTGCATACAAAAGACAGAGAGGAGCAATAAGTGCACATGGGGCTAATGAAAAAGCTACAATCCTCTAAAACCCTAAACGATGGCATACCGTGGTTAATTGGAGCAGATACTTCATTTATGCAGTAATCAGTTGTATAAACATCTGGAAGGCAGCTGTGGCTGTCAGCCATGTCTGGAATAATGTCCCTGTTTTACCTCTGTCAGCACACAGGTGCATTACGCCTCCCAAACAGCGTTCCCAAACACCACTTCCCTAAATATCCCGTTAAGTGGACCAACACCAAAGAGGCAGAGATTTACATTCCTGGCTGTGAGTTTCCCTTTGTGTGTTTTCATCACTTTAACACGATCTACTACCCAAACTTCACCCTTGAAATCTTTCTCTCAGCTTACTGGATGGCAAAAAAAAAAGTGTGACATGAGTCAGGTTGATGTGAGCCACTGTTGGAAGCTTGTGAACAGAATGTCAATGTCTACTCAGAAGAGGGGAAACAGAGAAGTGAAGTGACATGAACTTCACGTCCTCACACATTCCATCAGCTTGCAGAACTAGCACCTGTCTGAGCGCTGGGTATTTCATACACCCTGTTGTTTTCATAGAAATGAACTTGCGATGAAGTGTTTTGACACTTAAAAGCATCCGCGCTGGGTTTGCAAATGACTCTTTTTAAAGAGAATATCCATGGGTAATTTTTGCCTACAATCGTTCAGATTCTGCTCATGTGACCTGACTATATACATTGTAGTAGCAGCGTAAGTGTTAATAATGACTCGTTTCAATAATTTCATACAATTAATTTAAAGCTCAATTAAAAGTGGCTCAGAACAAGATAATTACAGTTTCGCATTTTAAAACTGGGTTTTATTTTGATACTATTTTGAAATGTTCTGTTTATTTCAGTTCAGTTTTAGTTCTTTTTATTCATGGTTTTGTTAGTTTTAATTCAGTTTTGAATTTGTGAACATGTTTCTATTTAGTTTTTATATATTTAGTTTAAAGTTTTCGTTTTAGAAATTGTAATTTAGCAGATTTAACTAAACACATCTAATGTCAAGAGATCTTGTGCAAAGCTCTGAGTAATAAAAATAAAGTAATTGTTTGAACATATACGAAATCCAAAACCACACAAATTGAAACAAACAAAAGTAAAAATGATGAGGACAAACTTAGTAAAACATGTAGTAAAACATGTCATGTCGTGTTTTACATTTTCTAGCAAATATGTTTTTATAGAAAATATGTTTTAGTAAAAAGAATGCACTTGACTGATATATTGTTATCTTAAAGCCCAATTTATGACTTGTTTCCACTGAGTAGTAGTATACGGTATGGTACAGTATGGTTCGGTACGTTTTTATGGCCGTTTCCACTGTCAAAAGGTACCAAAAAGTGAACCGTTCTGTAGGGATAGTATACAGTTTAACCCAAAGATCAACCAGTCTGTCAGATGAAGAAGAGCCGGAGTCAGAGATTTAAATAAATAAATGAAGTTTACTGAAGATAGGTTGTAGCAGAAGCCAGCTTCAACACTCGCAATGAGTTCCTAGGCCGCTCTGCTTACAATCACCAATCAATAACAATTATACTCTCACATAACGCCATTAACTGCGTCATACATATAGGTGTTCTAACCTGATTGGTTAAAACACAGATAGACTAGGTACATTTCCACGTGGTGTTCGTGCGTACAAATCTGAACAATATCTTAAGCATAAACGTCAGACATCCACTAGACTGTTTAGAGCTGACTCCAGACCTGTGAAACGCTAAACCAGGGACACAATAGATGCAAGAGGCAATCAGTTGTGGAAACTCAAGGTTGTTTCTTGTACGTTCAGCTGTTTTATCAAACTGGTTCAAGACTGGTTCCATCAACATTCGGCTACAATATCCTCACTACGCACAATGTCTATCTAACATAAAAAGAAATTACTTTAAAAAGAATTAACTGTAAAAATAGCAAAATCACTTTAGACATTTTAGATAGTATTAACTACTAGAAATAACAATAGAAACAGTTGCTTCCAGTCCTCAGCCCTCAGTTCTACTCAAGGTCTCTGTGACCTCTGACCTAGTTTGGTGGCTCCTGAAAAAGTTACACAGACAGGCAAATGCACTGAACATTCTTACATAAGGTAGTGTGTTTAACTTATTGATTAGTTAAAATCATTTCTAAGTTAAATACTCATTTAAATAATCAAATAATCATATCTAATAAAGATAATGAGAAACGGGACATGCGAAAAGGATAAACGTTGATCCGCGATGAGACGGATTGGAAGGCAGAAGTCCGAATCTTTCAGTACTGTACCACTTTTTGGGTACCAAAAGGTGGAGCTAGACTAACAGCTGAACGCTATTGGTTTACAGAGAAACATCAGTAGCGCATGCACAAGCCAAGAGAATGAAAACAAGGGAAGTGCCATTTTTAAATACACAGCCAAGACACTACACCATTATAATATATGCATATAAAAAAGAACCATGGTCGACCTGACATCAAACAAACCTTCTCGTCATTTTGATGAACAGCCACAAAGTCAAGAAGAAGAGCAGAATCTGCTTGTGTCCTGTTGTCGTTTAGGAGGGTATCTAAAAGCGTGTAAAAACATGTGCCAGTAAAGAATAAGGGTGGGAGATTTGTAGTGACTTTAAATGTTTTGTATCATTTATGAAATGAAATTTTGGTTATTTTTAATTTGTAATTGGCAATATTTCCTAGACTTAAAATCTCTGTATGTGTTCATAAATGTTTTTTGGGTTTTTTTTGCATATAAATCACAAATATTACAATAGGCTATTTTGCATTGTCATTGATCTGTAATCGAATCCTGTTAATAGAAAGGTTAGTAATAAACAATTATTTATGTTTATGTATACAAAGCATTTGTTTAGGATGAACAATCAATCAAGAATGACATCGACTGCAACTTTTTGTCGTACACCACACCCACCAAAACGGTACCATTGGTACTATTTGGCAGTGAAGGTACAAGCCTGATAAAGGTGACCGGTACCAAACCATACAGTATCGTACTGTTCCACTCAGCAGAAATGAGGCATTACAGGTGCTTCTCTGAACAACCACAAGTCAGAGTGTTAATTCATTTCAAATGATAATTATTTTTCATAATTTAATCTAATGATTTGATTTCAGATAGTTTTTAAGTACGAGACGATTTTACAAGTAAAGTAATGGAAATGTTTTTGACCAATAGTTTTATTCTTAGTTATCATTAATTATTAGTTATTATACTAAAATACCCTTAGTTTAAAATATTCAGAATATCTGAGTATATTTTTAAGTTAGTGAATCATTAAACTGTATGAGACCGATCAAGATTATTAATTCTTTTATAAAAATTAATCAGTTCTAGTGATTAATTTTATTGAATAAACCTTCAGAACTAGCCATTATTTAATGGGTAATCGATTACGATTTTTGATGCTTGTATTAATTGAGCATTGAGACTGATTGATTATTCAGTGAGTAAATCATTACACGGTTTAAGAGCAATCAATATGTTTGATTCTTTTTAACCAGTTCTTTTAACAGAACTGGATTGACAGATTAAACCAGTTTTTGAAATGATTCAGTTTATGTAATCAGTGTTCACATAATTGACTATTCGCGAAGAAAATTAGTTTGTATCAGAACAATCAAGATTTTAACTATTTTAATTAATGAACCCTAAAACCAGTTCTGTAAATTATTTATTGAAATATAATGGGTATTATTGGGTGGGTGATTAAATTGCTGTATTGTTAGTATTGAGTAGCTACACTTATTTAAACCATTTCAAATATATGTATTTTTATTTATTTATTTTATTTAGTAAAAATATATGTGGCATGGAGCTATAGAAATATGTTTTCTTTTTAAAGCCTGTGTAATATTTTTCAGCCCTCAGTCTTTCTCTCTCATTACAATCAATTTAAACAAGCTAAAACTCACAACTCAGCTAAAATGTACTATCTTTCAATGCAGGAGCATGGCAGGAAACCCTGTCAAGAGTATTTCAGTACTCGCTTCGTCCACATACAGATAATCAGATGCCATAAATGAAACTGAAAGTCAAAAAAATCACTCTCTTCCAGTACTGTTTTAAAAATACACCCATATTTTATTTGCAGCCATACATTAGCTCCTCACCTCTGCTTATTTCCTAATAGCAAGTGATCTCATTCGGCACTGTCAGATGGCGCGGATGACATTTGGATCTTCAAAGCTCATTTAACACCGAGGGATGCATACTGTTTCCTCAACAATTGCCCCCTAGCAATTTTTCAAGAAATTCTGATTATTTTGCACTTGAATGCATTGATTTGTTTCTTTGTGTAATATTCCCCCTCTGTCAGAAGCTTTCTCATAGTACTATTTGTCAAAAATAACAATGCACTTTCAGGCAAAAAAACAAACAAAAAACACCTCAAATATTGGAAACCAGAATCCCCAGAGGCATTTTAATAAGTAGTTCTGTCCTCCTCTGTGTATTTTTTTTTTTTCTTCTTTAAAGTTTTGCTTTTTGGGACACATAATAAATTGCTTTTATTTCTAGGAGACCCATAAAATGCTCTGGATGTACAGTACTTGTTGTTTCTGATTATCATTTTCTTAGCTTTTTTTAATCAGGACATTTAATTTGCTTTCAGGACGACTGTTTACCCAGAACTGTAATTTCTAATATAATTTACTGACCCTTTTTGTCTTTCTGTGGAATGCTGAAAAGAATGCTCCTATTATGCTAGCTTAAAGATTTAGTACTGTGTTTTGGAAGTCTCTGGCAATAGATTTAAAAACATCCACTCTAATCCACATAATTATCCACGTAATTAAATAAAGATCTCATAACATGCATTGCAGCATCAACTCTTTTTCCCCTCAGTCTTTGAAATAGTTCATTTAAGGGCCCAGTCTTTCTAAATCCCTCTATTCAGAGGTTGTGCTTTTCTCTAATTGGTCAGATGACCCAGTGTTGTCATGTAATTGGTCAAGATATCTTTCACCACATCTGGTTCCTAAGCACTTACACTTACAAACACAATAATTTAAATAGTAATTGATTCATCATCTTCGTCGTTCATTCATTCATTAATTTTCTTTTCAGCTTAGTACCTTTATTCATCAGGGGTCGCCACAGCGGAATGAACCACCAAATAATCCAGCATATGTTTTGCGCAGCGGATGCCCTTCCAGCTACAACCCATCACTGGAAAACATCCATACACACTCATCCATACACACACACTACAGACAAATTAGCTTGCCCAAATTTACCCATAGTGCCTTTCTTTGTACTTGTTGGGGAAACCAGAGCAGCCGGAGGAAGCAAACTCCAACATGTGGAGAACATGCAAACTCCGCACAGAAATGCCAACTGACCCAACCGGGGCTGGAACCAGCAGCCGTCTTGCTGTGAGGCAATTGTGCTGCTCACTGATACCACTGCCTCTCACACAAACTATAATATAGTTCTGGAATGACCTAAGGGCTTGTGAGCAATGATATTTTGTGTGTTGCTAGATTCAATTTGGAGCCTTTCTGAACCTGAGGCAGCTTAGTGGACATTAGTTGTTTTTTATTTAACCATGTAAGAGTTTGAACACACCACTAGAGTGATTGAAGAAACTCAGAGCAGACCTAGAAGCAAGCAGTCTCGGCATGGTTCATGAATCGTATGTTTTTGTTGTTTTCTAAAGACAGACTTCAGTCGAGAGTCCATCAAGAGAAAGCTCTTTAAAAGATGGCCTGACACAAGCGGCAATCAAAGCATCTGAGAGGAAATTGCATCGGCGTTGGCATCTCACTTTGTTGGCATGGCGGGGGAATGAAATATATCAATCTAATTTCAATTTAAACCCAGAAAAGTTTCAACCCCGTGCGCCCACTCCCCAAACTCCTGCAGTTAATCTCTCCATCTCCGCCATCTCCGCTCCTGCCCCGGATCTCCACTAATTGCTGTATTTTTCTCCCCTTGTAGCTCCTTAGAAGCAACTCTGGAGATGTGCAGGGGGGAAACAAGGGGCACGGTTTTTGATGGCACATCTTAAAAGGTGATGAAAGTTGAAAGTAACATTCTTGCCAGAGGGGGAATCGTCTCAGCATATCTTTCTTTTTCCATCTTGACGCTTTGAATTTTGCATGACCACTAAAGGTCCGGAGGTCTAACGATTCTTGAGGTTTGCTCTATTTATATTCTGATGGCCAGCGCTACCCGTAGGTTGTTTCAAAAATGGACGGGTGCCGCACACCACAGACGGGGTTCTGCCTGGCATTGATCTTAGCAGAGAGTAATGATTTCTCATGATTACAGACAGGCTGGGATTGTAAGGACGGTCTCAATGGGGAAAGAAAAATGCATTATTCTGTGTGCAGATTGCGCTGGGCTTTTATATGAAAAAAAATGGAGTGTAATCACAACACTCTGGAAAAAGCATTATTTTCCGTATTATAATTTGCCTATTTTTTAAAAGTGGCCAGGTGAAATGAAATGCTTTATCTATTATACATGGCCAGAGCATGGCATATGAAGTGGCTCCGTTGAAATATTTACCTCCTCTGTAAAGCGAGTCTTTACGTGCATTCTGTCAGGCCTCAAACAGCACAGCTTTTTTTCTTTTTTTTTCTGGGTTAAGGTTATTACATGAACCACTTTTAAAAGCCACATAAATTTCCATGCATTTCATTTGCTTTTTTTATCAAGCTGGGAATGCATTCTCTGCGGGACTGATGTTTTTTTTTTAATTTGTGAATAAGTCATGCGTGTAATATTTTTATTTCCAGAGAATCCCTTTTCTGTTCATTCAACTGTTTTGTAACACATTGGCCCTTCAGGACTTATTTGCGATTCTGCTAAGTTATCTCTCACTTTTCTCTGCAGATAATGTGTTTGACTTTGACACACCTATTAACACTATCGATTCTCCAATGGATTGCCAAAAAATGCTGTTCTTTTTAACTTCGTGTTCATCGAAGAATCCTGAAGAAAATATGGTTCACCCTTTTCAGCATTGGTAATTTGTGGTAATGACTATGAATTGCTCATCACAGGAATATTACTTTAATATTATACTGAAAGGTCACATTTTTACAGTTTTTAATCTAATAAATTAAATTTTGGCTGGCATATAAGAACCTGTTTACACCTTTTATTAATATGTGTTTTGGTCAGTCAGATCACAAGTAGTCAAGAGAGAGATATTCCCATTTACAATGTGTTTGATGCATCTTTTATCTACTTTTGCCCATTTTCCTAATTTCTTTGAAGAATAGTCTATGGGTGTGTATGAACGTGTGTAAAACCGCTGGTCCTACACCACCCAACCTGCTCTGAGCTGGAATCGAACTGGCAACAGTTTGCATGGGAGTCGGTTGTTCTAACATTGAGTGCTAAAGACCATAGCCTATAGCATCTGTCGCTAAAACACCTTTAGAGGTCAGAGGAGTGAGGTTTACCTGCACAGCACGTCACTGCTATACTGCTACACTCACCTCCTTAAACCTCACTCCCTCACTCCCATCCAGGTCACGGCACCAATGTTATCCTGATGATAATCCTACACCACCCAACCCGCTCCGAGCTGGTATTGAACGGCGACCATCTTCATCGGTTGCTCTAACCAGGAGGGCTATGAGGGCTAAACCAAACCCGCTTCAAGGTGGGATCAATAGTCTTTAGCCTCCTTATTAGCACTGACTGCCATGCAGTTGGGTGGTGTAGGACCGACGGGGTTACAGGGGCATTTTCTAACCTTTTAATGCAACATGATAATACAAGCTGGCACAGTTTACATGTTCTAATAGCTGTAAAAACCATGTTGAACACATACAGAACAAGCATTCCTGGTATTTCATTACTGGTAAATACAGGTATAAATTGTGTTAAAACATATTAAGCTTGTCCATTTTCAACAACTAGAAATTGCATTTGTAGTCATATGTGATATAATGCATTCCAACTGCCTCAAAAAAACTAACTTATCTACACAATTGACTCTTAATGAGTGATTAAATTAATTTATTGATTCAAGTGATTCGCTCAACAATCCTGAATGATTGAAAAAAATTAGGAAGTTCAGGTTTTTAGGACTTTGTAAAGTACTGTTTAAAGAACTGCTTGAAAATAAGCCATTATTATTTACACTCACCAGGCACTTTATTAGTTATGCCTTTCTAGTACTAGGTTGAACTGCCCTAATCCTTTGTGGCATAGATTCAACAAGGTACTGGAAATATTCCTCAGAGATTTTGGTCCATATTGACATGATAGCATCACGCAGTTGCTGAAGATTTGTCTGCTTCACAAACCCTAGAGATGGTTGTGCATGAAAATCCCAGTAGATTAGCAGTTTCTAAAATACTCAGACCAGCCCGTCTGACAACAACTATAAATTCAAAGTCACTTAAATCACCTTTCTTCCCCATTCTGATGCACAGTTTTAGCTGCAGCAGATCATCTTGACCATGTCTACATGCCTAAATGCATTGAGTTGCTGCCACGCTGATGGACAGTTGTACCTAATAAAGTGTCATTTTGTGTGAAAAGCAACAAAGCTGCTGGTGGTTTACTGCCTCTATTGTTCATTTGTCTAATAACCACTGAAAAAATGTAAGTATATTTTGGGGTTTTGCAGAAACATAGACAGTCACTTATTTCTAGTGAGCTTGAGTTGGCATGTACATGTATTAATGATGTTTAATATGTAAATTGTGAGGCTATATTAGAAGAGAGAGGGAGAGAGAGAGAGAGAGAGAGAGTATTCATTAGAATTAATGGTGCCATCTGCAATCCACAAGCTATTTTAAACCCTCTAATGTGATTTCAATATACTCAAATGTATGTGAACACAAACACCATGACTATACACTATGCATTGGATGTTCATGCACATTGTTGCATATTGTATGTAAATACATGCATTGACTAGCAAAAAAAAAGTGCTGTTTGCATGTGAAGGGTTAATCCATTGCATAAAACCTGCTGGAATAGTTGGCGGTTCATTCCGCTGTGGCGACCACTGATAAACAAGGGACTAAGTCGAAGGAAAAGGAATGAATGAATGTAAAGGGCTATTTCACACAATAATTTAATTTTGCTCACAATTTACTTGCCCTCAAGTGGTTTCAAACCTTTATGAGTTTCCCTCTTCTGCTGAACACAGAAGAAAATGTTTTGTAGAACGGTTTGTATGCGTTGTAGTAAAAATATACTATTCAAGTCAATGGGTATGGGTTTTCAGTAGTCTTCTTTTTAATGTTTTAACAGAAACATTAAACACATTAATGTTTGGATTAGGTGAAGGGTTAGGGTTAGGTTTAGTTTTATTTTTGGTTGAGTTAGCCATCTATGAATAAGAGTCTACTACTGGCTTTATGCTTCTGAATTGTTATATGCTTATATTATTTTTAACCCTAGCTCATTAATCTCACTCAACTGAGTTAAACTCAAGTTCATTTCCCCATTTGATGTGGATCATTTGGGCAGGTGTGAATACAGCAATGGAACTCTGGTGCGCACTAAAAAATAAATAAAAAATGGACAGAGACCCAGCTTCCACTTCCAAACTAACTCTCGTATGGTTCATTTAAGGTGTCAATATGATCAAACCTCAATCCCACACATTTGCAGAAAGACCTGCAGCTTTTGAGTTATCAGGATCCTGTAAGTTGTGCACAGTGACGTCTGTCATTGCTAAGCAACCATTATTCCAACTCTCCAGTGAACCGACAGTAACAATAAAAAAAACCCAGCGTATGCTCCAGCTCTTGCACTGATACAAGTTTTCATAGATAATTTGTTTATGGAATTTAAAAATATATTTTTTATGGATAAAAGTAAAAGGCATAGTGGTGTTTGGCTGTTCTATGTTTGGTAACTAGGTAACTGAAATGTTTTAAACACTTTTCATGATGACTTTAATAAATTGTATGCCAATGGGGTAAGCAAAATAATCTTGTTTTTCCTATTGACATAAAATTAATTTTAATACCCAAACAAATATGCATTGTAACCAGGCCCGGATTGGCTAATTGGAAGGACCGGGAGTATTCCCGATGGGCCGGTCTGTTTTTTGGCCGCGAGAGCCAGTTTCCCTAGCTGCCTGCACTCTGAGCAGTCACACTTTTTTCGTTCATTTATTTATTTGACCATAGCCTCAACCTTCTTATTAATTATTTTACTGCAGCTCCACTCTTTTTATTTATTCTCCCGCATTTATTATTTATTAGCAGAATGCAGCCTGCAGGTTAATGATGTCCAATAAAGAAATCTATGAAGTCCGTTTCTTGTCAGATGTTGACTTTTAATCTTCACTCAGAAATACAAAAATATGAGCTCAAATTTCAACAATCCCAGATGCAGTAAAGAAAACTGTGTGACTCCGCTATCTTCTAAAGAACGCACTGCCGTCAGATTTGACAGACGCAGTTCTTAAAGAGCCCGCACACAATTTTTAACATGCTACATATCCTCAATGCAAAATACACAGAATATCTATCTGAACAACACATAGGAATATTCTAAGTTCTCAAACGCAAACAATTCAAAACAAAATATTCAAAACTGAAATGCATCAAATAACATCATTGAATCCAAACAAATAGGCTCCTACAACATATATTCAGATATTCAGATATATTCAGAAAAGGACATTGTGATGTTTTAAAGAATAGTGTTGGAGATTTAGCTACCCTTTAAATGTTTTCATATTTATGACAAATATTTGAAGTTATAAAGCAGCTGTTTCCTTGAAAAAGACATGATAGTGTCAGTAGAAAATTAAAAACATTTGATTGTAATCTTTATATTATACATGCAGCTTAATTCATATTTGTATTTTATTAATTTTAAGGTTTGGATATTTATGGGCAAATACATTCAAATACTGTTAAACATTACATTGTGTTAACTGTTAAAATTAATCTTCACTGTAAAGTACTGAATTGAAAATTACATTATTTTATATAGTCAGTCGTGAACTGAAGTGGGCCAGTCCAAGGCTTGAAACTCTAGGGCTGAAAAGGAATCCCACTCCAGCCCTGATTGTAACCATGTGATTTTACCTTGACTTTACATTGCTTTAATCTCTCTTGTGGAAGCGTGCTTTATCGGGCTTAAATTTAAGAGCTCTGCATTATAAGTAACACCGTACAAGGTGAGCAACTGAGCAAACTGACAAATTCAGAAAAGTCGTCTATATAGAGATAAATTGGTGAGGTAAATGTATTCGATAAAAAATCGTTGAGAGTGTAAAGTTGTTTTGTGGTATTTATTTGGTGCTGTGCAACAAACTACATGAAAATAATCATTTATTTGTTGATATTATGTCCCTGTAAAAATCATTAGTGTGAAAAGGAACAAATTAGCTTTCGTCATATTGCCCCATAACATTCATATATAGAAACAAATGTATACTGAAAAACGTTTACTTTACCTTTAGCCTGTCTTGTTGTTTTTTTCTGTTAACATTTATTTCAATTAAAATGCATTTTGTTTAATATATATCCATTGGTTTTATTTGTGATCAGATCATCGAAGCTGAAATATTAATCAGAGGCATAAACGAGGGCCAATAAAAAGCTTTAATCTTCATGAGCCAGCCGTGCCATCATTTCAAGTAATTCCAATCTAATTTTCAGCGTAAAACTTTTGGCAGTAAACATGCAGTAAATAGCTGAAAGGTTGATAAACTCCAAGCATAATTTTGCAAATACACATTAATGATGTTTAATATGCAGATTGCGTGGTTAAATCAGGAGAGAGTCGAATCTCTATTAAAATCAATGGCACCATCTGCAACCCATCAGCGATTTTACACCCTCTAATGTGGTATAAATTGAACGGTGGCACTGGACATTCAGACTTTCAACACCAGAGAATCAATAAAAGGCAGTCGTGCCGTGAAGGATTGCACCGATAGCATCTGTGACAAACTCTTGTTCGGATTCCAGCTGTGTCGTGCAATGCTTTCCAGTCCTTACTTACAATAATACAACATCACAACTATGGTAATATAAATGTGCGCTATACACAGAAGACCCGTATGTGACACGTAAACAGCAAGAGCAATGCAGCTGAGGAGACTGATAAGCCCTAAACATATCCTAATATTAAATTTCTCGGGTGAAGGTCATGCAGCCGAGTATCTATAAAGCACAGTGAATGAGGTCAGATTTCAAGGTTTTACCCTCTAATTCTGAAGGTTAACCTAGGCGTTCTCCTGTTATCTGGACCACATTAATCATTATATGAGATGTGAGCTATATTAGGAGAATCGTTGTGTGCTCGAACATGTTCACAGGGGAATAAAAGAGGATTTTTAAAATTCTCTTTATGAATAAGAGAGGCGAGTACAAGTATCGGATTAATGTTGGATTAAGTTTTGTAAGAACTACATGAAAAGGCTGGAAAATGTATGCATGTGAATAATAGTTGATATACATCTACCGCCGAGCTGTTTGGATTTACGAAAGCAAATAATAAAATAAAGAGTATATGACTGGATCTTTACTGCAATGATTATTACGTTTCTGACTTAAAGTTATAAGTTATATATGTTATAGATATATAAGTTATATATGTTGAAGCAACGTAGATGTTTATTTCTTAACCGTGTTGAAAGATGTATCTCATGGGCATGCTCCAGGATGACAATGTCAGGATTCATTTAGCTCATACTGTGAAAGGCTTCATTTTTCACACATGCGTTGACCCCCAATCGACCTAAACCCCATTGATTGTATTTGAGATGAAGATTGTGTCAGATATTGGAGTTGGTCCCATTATCAATACAAGCTCTCAGCTAAAAACCAATGCAATTCTTGATGGAAATAAGCAATGGTCATCACAATCAAAGCTAGAGATGATCTTAATGCACTAGTCCATTGGTCTCAAACTCAACTTGTGAAGGGCCGCAGCTCTGCAGTTTTGCTCCAACTCTAATTAAGCACAGCTGATCCAACTATTCAAGGTGTTCCTCCAGCACTTGTGTTTGAGACTATTAACCTCGTCAAAGTCTAAGGCCCCGTTTACACTAATACGTTTAAGTTTTAAAACGCCATTTTAGAATGAAAACGATCCACGTCCACACTGGCGTTTCACCTAGCGTTTCTGAAAACATCTCTGTCTAAGAATCAATATCAGACCCCCTAGTTTTTCATGATTTTTTGCGTTTTTTTTTTTTTTTTTGCAATAAAAATTACTTATTTTGTGCTAATATATATATATATATATATATATATATATATATATATATATATATATATATATATATATATATATATATATATATATATATATATATATATGACACAATGATAATGACACAAATCATAAAATAAAGCTTCTTTATTTTGGTCTCATGTCAAGACAAGATCTAAAACTGTAGTGATTAAGCCAAAGGAATGTTTGAATTTAAGGTTGTAAGGCAATAAGGTTGTATTACTTTAATTTTGTCCACAATATTACTTTTTCTCAGATTTCAGTCCCTGGACATGCGTAAGGGCTTCCCCTACACCTAAAGCACAGATTGCCATAAAACTCGTCAATGGCAGGGAATCGTTTTCTTTGGTTAACTGCAGGAAAGGAGTTAAATGAAATAATTTATTAATTTGACACACATCATAATACCAGTCACACATGTAAAGCACAAATAATGTTCTTCAATTCGGTCACGTCCAGCGGCCGTCACCCTTGAATCAATCTCATCTCCACCTGTCTGTTCCATTGCTCCATTTGCTATAGATGCCTATTTGCATTCTTTGTTTAGCCACCTCCTCTTATAAACTAAAACATATAATAGACAAGACAACTCTGTCCAAATTACGCTTATGATAGACTCATGCTAGATTCATTAGACTCTCGTTGAATAGTAAGTTACTCTTGTAGGCTCTTGCAGGCCCCTTTTACTCTAACACATTTTCGTTTTAAAACGCATAAGCTTTGCTATGGTTACGCCATCCATTCACACTACGCCAGAGTTTCCGAGCACAGAAAACGGAGCTTTTTAAAAAACGCTGAAGAGGACGTTTTCATTTAAAACGCTGCTGCTTCGTGTTAGTGTGGATGGGGAAAACAAAGACATCTGAAAACAGAAGCAGGGCTGCAGACATTCACCTCTCTGATTGGGTAATTTCTCTCAATATTAATTAGCCTACACAAAGTTCAATCTTGCATCCGCTCCTTGTAAGTTCAGACTTCGCAGGTTTGACATGGATAACATACTCTTGACGACACGTTGGGTAAATCTTCAAAGGAAACAGGGTACTTTATAACGTCATTCACATCACCCTGACTAAGTTGTTTCACTTTCTTAACAATAAAATGAAAACATTAAATAAGGAACTGCCTATTTTCATTTTGATATTAGCAACTTACTAGACAACAAAAATGTTGAGGCGTCATGTAGCTACATATTTATATGACCGTCATCTTCACTGTATGCATATTTATAACAAAACGGAGCCTATTACATTACTCCCTCCTTTCATTCTTATTGAAAATACAAAACATATATTTTCTCTTTCACTGAATATCAGTTTTAATAATCAATAATGGCCATTATAAAAGTAAAACTTACAATAAGGCTATACGTTATTAGAAATAAAGGCAAGCAAACAGTCAAATGTGCAGAATCAGTGTACGTGGTTAAAATAATTAATCTATTAAATCTTTGCACTTAAAGTAATAGATTTAAAAGACCAAAGTCTGGGAATATGTTGTCAGATATAGACAACAAGATGAATCAATATCATGTTTAACAAATATAGTAAGATTAGATCCTTGATGAACTGTCTGACGTGCACAGCTCTCATCTGGGTAGATGTGCTCAAAACACCCGCTGACTGCCTGGAGCTCAGACGTATGAATACGCTGCAGAGAATGCCAGAGTGTGTGTGTGGTCACGTCATGTGCATTTTCAGTGGTATAGTGTGGATGGAGAGCTGTTTAGAAATGCTAGGTGAAACGTCAGTGTGGACATGGATCATTTTCACTCTAAAATGCCATTTTAAAACTAAAACGTATTAGTGTAAACGTGGCGGCAGACTCATGTGGACGTCTTGAAGATGCTATTTGATGCAGAACAACCAACATGTCTTAACAAAGTGTTCTGTTTGTTTCAAGTCTCTTGGCAAGAATTCTAAAATTTCCAACATTACGAAGAAAATACTGTGGATTTATACCATTGTAATTAGATCATGCAAGACTGATGTAGTGTAAACTGGTCAATTTTGGTTAGAACAGTATAAATGTGAACCAAAAAAGCTCATGATGACACTGCAGAGCCTGACAAACTTTCACCATGAAGCGAAGCGGAATAAGCACATATGAGCCTGAATGAAGGAGTCCTTTTTTTTCAGCCGTGTGAGTTTTCCTGTCGCTGGACCTCCTCACTTCAAAGTGTGTTATCAGCACAGGCCCGGCCTGGATTAAGGCTGACTTGATTAGGTGTGAAATGGCTCTTTGGCCTCTGAGAGCCGGGCCCCTTTGAAGTGTCGGTGTACTTTCTGGACAGTATTGTGTGTTTGGATCAATTTACACTCTCACAGTGAAAGACAATGGCTTAAGAATGGCTGACTTTACTGAGGCTGGAAATACAGTTCGGATACCAGGGGCTTTTTATATCCTGCGGTTTACACTGGATGGAGTGTCAAGAGCCTCCAGAGGTGTAAAAGTTGTTTGTGTTAATTTTGCGCCTCAAGGGGATTTTTAGGACATGTTTAATTGGGTGTCTGATGAGACAGTGAATGACTGAATAGGTTAATCTGAGGCGCTGTTTATAACTGGTATTTTTTCAGTCTGATAGCAAGTGGTATATACAGGGTCCGAAAAATAATGTATGAACATGTAGCCTTACAGCAAGAAGGTTCCTGGTTCAAGCCTCGGCTAGGTCAGTTGGTATTTTTGGCATTCCCTGTTCGTGTGGGTTTTCTCCGGGTGCTCTGGTTTCCACCACAGTCCAAAGACATGCAGTACAGGTGAATTGGGTCAGCTAAATTGTCCATAATGTTTTTGTGTGAATGAGTGTGTATGGATGTTTCCCAGTACTGGGTTGCAGCTGGAAGGGCATCTGCTGCTTAAAGCATATGCTGGATTAGTTGGCGGTTCATTCCAATGTGGCGACCCCTGATTAAAAAAGGGACTAAGCCGAAAAGAAAATAAATGAATAATAATAATAACAATAATAATAATAGTAATAATAAAGAAGGTTGGCATGGTGGCTCAGTGGTTAGAACTGTTGCCTCACAGCAAGAAGGACACTGGTTCAAGTCCCGACTTGATCAGTTGATGAATAAAGGAACTAAGCCGATGGAAAATGAATGAATGAAAAAATCATCCATTATCTACTCACATCATAAATTTGAAATAGTTTAAAATAGTCAAATTGTGAGGATAAAAACTTATAAAAACTGTATTATGACCTTTTAAAATATTAATAAAATATGGATCCAGTGTTTTATTTTTACATAATGATGACATTTATATTGATTGAAACATTGAAATATTTATCTCAGTTAAACCAAAAATAATATGTTCACGTTATTTCTCTCTCCCTCTCTGTTCCTCTCTTTTGAAGGACATTTTTTCATTGCATGTCTCCAAAGAGAGTTCAGAAATCCAGCTCAAACAGCAGTGTCATGCATCGCGCTAGAGCACATTTTTCACTGTCAGTGTTTCAGCTTCATCATTTATGTCTAAAAGAGACTGCAGCACAGGTCAAAACCTAGCAAAAGGTAGCTGAAAGCTTTTCTCCAGTCTTTTCTTCATTTCTCCCTCAGCTTCTTTACCTCAAAAGTGAACATTCTCAATCATGAAGCAACAAACCTGATCTTATGAGTGACACAGATTGACATGGATTTGACATTTGGCCATGCTTATGACTGCTGCTTTGATATGCTATAAAGCATATTATGTCACTGTATGCCAATGTCTTCACAAAGTAAAAGATCAATCCAGTTACAAGTGAACTAGTGTAAAACAAGTGTAAACAGAGTCTACAGCATTTAGACTTTGTTCACTTTTGACTCTTTTTAGAGATTGTTGAACAACTCAGATTGCCTCAGCACTCTTTTTGCAAGAGATGTGAGGCATGCACATCCATTAAACATGTGTTTGCATAGAAAAACAATTGAATAGTAGCACCAAAAGTCTCTTTGAGGCAAATCATTTCATTCTGCGGCCATCTTTGAAATGCCTCTCGGGCATTCTGTTTGAATAAGGAAACAAGAAATTCTCCAAAATTGCTTGCCAAACTTATGATTAAATTTCATATTAGTAATCACCAATAAAATTAAAACAACAACTGTCTCTTTAGCTTCATTTCTAAACGTTCAAATCATACACAATCAGCAGAAAATGGTAAAACACATGTCTGGTCCAAGACTTCAGCATCCCTCCACCACCCCGACACCTCACCTTTTAAGCACTATCCTCCTAGGGGGAGCGTTTTGGGGCCGGGGTAGACACTTCACTCCGACCCCAACCTCTCGTGCTTTCCCAACAAGGGGAATAACACCAGTTGTGGTGTCTTTCCTGATCTCAGAGCCATCTCCCCGGACAGCCAAATATGCTTTATTTTTTAAACATCTGTAAGTGTAAACTCAAGAAACGATCGAATCAAACAAAATCTGTATTTTTGCAGGATTGCCAAAGCTAATGCGCTTATGCACACAAAAGTAACGAGATCACAACACCAACCTCCTTTAAGGACGTTATGGTTCTACACATTATCATCGTCTGGATAATAATCGTCAGATCACGCTGGTCTTCTGAAGTAATTCACAACTTGGTCTTGATGATGAAGCTCCTCCAGAAATGACAGCAACTGTGTTCACACGTTTGTGAGCGTTTAAGTAGTTGCTGTCGTGTAACGTGCGTTTGACAGGATTGACTGCAACTTATGTTTGTTTCACAGAGATTACAAAACCTGAAAACATTTGTTTTCAAGGGTTGTTGGATCGTTTAAAAAGAAACGTTTCAAGCTTTATTTTATTTATTATGTCTGTAAAGCAAGTATTCACTAAGATTCCAGTGCGTTTGTTAAGCAAAAAAAAAAAAAAAATTATGTTAAAGCACACGTCTTCTCCCTGCAGAAACGCCTCTTGTACTAGAAGGCGGGGGCCAAAGACTGTAGAATACACAAGACATGTCACTCGTATCTCTTTGAATGGGAAAAACTGTTACTGACAATATGGTGAATAAAGCCCCACCTACTAGTTCACCAGCCAATCACTGATCGATATATCATGAAAAAAAGCCCGCCTTTTAGTACAAGAGCAAATCATCGATCACTATAGACTAACGATACTCTGGGGGAGGGGCTTCGACCAGACGTGAGTTTCTGCTGATTTTGTGTGGCTTGAACATTTAGAAATTAAACTAAAGAGACAGCTGTTGTTTAATTTTATTGGTGATCACTAATATGAAATTCAATCGTAAGCTTGGCAAGCAATTTTGGAGAATTTGATGTTTCCCCGAGCATACTGCCCGAGAGGCGTTTCAAAGATGGCCATCAAGGGAAATTATTTGCCTTGAAGGGATTTTGGCGGGGCTTCATTCGCCATATTGACCGTTACACTTTCCCCATTCAAAACTATACAAGTGACATCTCTTGTGTATTCTATGATCTTTGATGAGCCCTTAGTGTGTGAAAAGCATTGCCTAGCAACATAGAACACAAAAACAAAAGCAGCACAAACATCAAGCCATTTTATATGTATATATTGACTTGCTGGTGCATATATGTATAAATGGCTCATTTTATTCTGGTTTTAAATAAACAATTGGAAACAATGGGGAGGTTGTAAATAACACGATATTGGTAAAAGTCGATGAGACTTGAATGTTTTATTAAAGTATACATGAAATCAAAACTAACCATAATGCTTTGATGGTAAATCTCCTCCATCAATGACAATTCATCTGTTCATGTCATTAAGAAAAGATATATATATAAAACATCCTATATTGAATTCTCTGTCCTCTGTCTTTGAGTGACAGTATTTACAATTTTAAAAATTTGATTTATGCACAACCTTTACTGAACATTTAATTTCACTTTGCACTTTTTCACTTTTTGTAGCTCAACAATGAAGAAACAAACCAAAGGTTATGTAAATTCTCAAATCAAAGCCATGCTAAATTACCCTTGGCCAAGTTTGGCCCGTTGGCCCTAGTTTGTGCATCTCTGGTCTGAGGTATTGGGCGTGGTTTTGACAGCACTATGATAACAAATAGAAATGGTAAGGAGGAGGTGTCTGTTAGGTTGTAATAGTTCTCCGGAACCCCTTTTCCTGATCCTTCTGAATGAAATGCCTACTTTACTACATCTAATCAGCCCACAGTAAAAAGAAAACAGCCACGGCCACTGTTTTCTCATTTAATGTTCTGTTTCTTGAGAAACTGCATCACATTATAAAATTAAATAAATGGTTGCAGCTTCCTGTTCATGCAGACTTTAATAATCAGTCATGGGGAAATGTTCAAGTTCTAGAGTTAAGTACAGCAGGGCTGTGATCGGGTTAGCTGTGATTGTTAGTGAGTTTATCAGAAGTGACAGGATTACACGGCTGTGATTTGTGGAGTAAGAAGCGTGGTCCTTCACAGGTGGCGTAGATCGTTTAAGAGCCTGTTCATTTCATGTGCTTAAACTTCATGACATGAGAGGTAATCCAAACAGCTTAACTGCTTGACCGTAAGCTGCTGTAGAGAATCACGGTCACCAGAAACCTGTGGCACAGATTAGACGCATATACGCATGTTTTTATTTTACATGTTCCGATTTTTATGGCTATGTGTTCTCAAACACCTGGCTAAATCATGAGTTTGATTTGTTTTGATTTACTGTCAGTACACACTATTCATACTGTAAGTTCAGTGGTGTGTCGTTTTAGAGTTGTCTGAGGAAGAATTGTAGATCATATTTATTGATGAAATATATATTAGTGCTGGGCAAAGATTAATCGTGATTAATCACATATAAAATTAAAGATTGTTTTGACAATATGTGTGTATTATTTATTTTTATTATGTTTATGTGATAAACACAAATAAATAAAAACAAAACTGTACAAAACAATTGTTACATAAATATTTACATTTATATTTAATTTGAATCATTTACTTTATCGCTAATACATTATTCCCATCACTAATAGTCTCTTACACGCTGAGAAAAGTTTTTTCAGATTTATTTAATCTAAAGATAATAAATTCTATTTTCAATTCAGTTTATTGAGTTTTTCTCATATTTTAAAAAAATATTTAATATATATAAAATATATATAAAAATATACAGAAAAATGTTAGTTACTTCAGTTTTAGTTGCCTTTAAAAATTTTATATTTGGAGGTCTAAATATGCAAAACATAACCAGCAGGGTTACAAATGACTGTTGACAGGGATTAAAAGTAAAGTCATAATGGGGTATATGCATGTAAAAAATTATATGATCAATTAGTCCCGACAAATGTTTTTAGCTCATTGTGACTTATAAACTCAGTTAATCATGTTTTAACTTTTATAAGCTATGCAAGCTGTTTTAAGTCAGTGTAACATAATAAAAGCTCAATGGGTTCATAAAGATAATTTGATTCAGCTTAAAAAAATTAAGGCAACAAGGATTTTTTTTACAGTGTGCAGAGCTAGTGTTTTTTCCCATACTGATTAAAATCCAAGTAAGCAAGTGTGTAATGTGTATTTATATAGCACATTTATCCTGTATGGCCATATACCCAAAGCGCTTCACAATTATGAGAAAGGGTCTCCACACTCCAACATCCGTGTGCAGCATCCACTTGGTTCCATAGGACAACGGCACCAGTGCACTCATTACACAACAGCTATAGATGGAGTTGAGAGACAGTGATAGCGAGAATTCAGTGGAAGGGGATGATTGGGATCAGTAGTGGGCCAATGGAGGGAATTTGGCCAGGACACCGGGTTTACAGCCCTACTCTTTATAAGAAGTGCCATGGGATTTTTAATGACCACAGAAAGTCAGGATCTCGGTTCTTAAAGTCTCATCCGAAAGACAGCGCTCACTGACAGTATAGCATCTCCTTTTCTTTTACTGGGGCGTTAAGACTCATACAGACCACAGGTTGAGCACCTCCTGCTGGCCTCACGAACACCACTTATAACAGGAACCTAGTTTTCCCATGTGGTCTCCAAAAGTCCCACCGCATACATCTGCACACATCCTATTGTAGTATTTTTTAAAGAAGTAATTAATAAGTGGTGTTTACATTTTGAGGGCTAATTAGCACAGCATCTGTAATGGTGAATAACAATAAAACATAACTTCATTCTATATATTTTTTCCATAGTTTATTTGAAACATTAAAGTAGACAATTTAGCTGCATTTCTTATGATTTTGATATGCATAAAGCCGCTTTTTTATTTCATTTGAATAATAAAGGCATTTTAAATATAAATTTAAAATGTAATTTAGAAATGTAAATTTGCTTGTGCGCATATAGCTTTAAATTCCCTATTTGAACGTTATTTACATTACTTTAAACTGCACAGTTCATAATATATAATTAGCTAATATTGATATGTTTTGGCCATACTGAAACTACTTAAATTTTATTTAGTTTTTTGTTATTTATTTTATTTTTATTTTTTATTTATTTCTATTAATTATATTATTATTTTATTTATATTTTAATATTGGTTACATAGTGGCGCATTGGGTAGCACGATCACCTCAGTGCAAGAAGATTGCTGGTTCAAACCTCAGCTGTGTCAGTTGATATTTCTGTGGGGAGTTTGCATGTTCTCCCCATGTTGGCGTGGGTTTCCGGGTGCTTCGGTTTCCCCAACAAGTCCAAAAACATGTGGCATTGTTAAATTGGGTAAGCTAAATTGTCTGTAGTGTATGTGTGTGAATGACAGTGTGTGTTTCCCAGTGATGGATTGCAGCTGGAAGGGCATCTGCTGCGTAAAACATATGCTGGATAAGGTGGCGGTTCATTGCGCTGTGGCGACCCCAGAATAATGAAGGGACTAAGCCGAAAAGAAGATAAATGAATGAATGCATTTTTATATTGTATGTTTTATTTATTTATTTATTTATTTATTTATTTATTTATTTATTTATTTATTTATTTATTTATTTATTATGTATGTTTTTTATTGTTTATTTATTCATGTTTTTATTTTTCCTTTTTTATTTAATCATTTATTCATTCATTTATTTATAGGCTGTGAATCTTCTGTGCTCAACAAAAAAATGTAAAAAAAAAAAACATAAAAGTGAGAAATGGTGAAAACCGTTGTCTTGTTACAAAAAATTTCCCAGCGGCTTCACAAAACGAAGCAAATATAAATACAGATTAGCCTCAGTCTACAACACAAAATGCCAGACTACACAAGAAGATTACAAGATTAACAGTGTTAATTAAATAGTCAGAGTATCAGTAAGAGCATGTAGCGCTTATATCCATCCCTTCAATTTGTTTAATCATGCCTTTTGTGCCGCACAAAGCAATGCTGCAATTTTTTTTTTTGCTATTTTTATATCCAAGTCAGGCTGTATTTCTGCCTTGGTAAAGAATAAAACGGTTGCTCTCTGTGAGAATGACAGCGCGGCTGGTTTTCTGTGTAATTTTGGAGAGAAGGAAAGGGTCGGCACTCAGAAAGTGACCTGCGCTCACTCTTGACGTCATCTTAAATGACTTTGTGTCAGACAGTTGCAAGCCTTTTATAGAGAAATGTCTGAAAGTCACTGTGCATTGCAGTCTTCTTTCGGTTAGTGAGAAGTTTTGTTTTGATGGTAAATCCTAGTTATGCAGTAGATGTTATGAGCTGTTTTAACTCAGCATGACTCCAGAAAGAGGCAGAATGTGCATCACAAACTGAAGGAAGATTTTTATTTTTACTTTTTTTGTTTTGTTTTATCCTTTTATGATTTCAAACTCCTTGTTGTAGTTGGAAACAAGCAAAAGTAAATCAGATTTTACCCTTTAAATAGTCACGGCTGCTGTGACTGATAAAATAAGTATGTGGTGGTTACAAAATGTGTTTGAATGCTAAACACCCCAACAAATGATGCTAGATTTTTATCATTTTTGCAATGAGTTTTTAAAAACTAAATTGGTCCTCTTTTCATTTTAAAATTGATAACATCATATACAAACGCTTACTAGCCACTTTATTAGGTACACTAGTACAGTGTTAGACCCCCTTTTTTTCCTCCAGAACTGCCTTAATCCTTTATGCCATAGATTCAACAAGATACTGGAAATATTCCTCAGAGATTTTGATCCATATTGACATGATAGCATCACAGTTGCTGCAGATTTGTCGGCTACACATCCATGATGCAAATCTTCCATTCCACCACATCCCTAAGGTGCACTTATGGATTAAGATCTGGTGACTGTGGAGGTCATTTAAGTACAGTGAACTCACTGTCATGTTCAAGATCATTTGCGCAATATGATGTGTCATCCAGCTGAAAGTAGTCATCAGAAGATAGGTACACTGTGGTCATAAAGGGATGGACATGGTCAGCAACAATACTCAGGTAGGCTGTGGTGTTGACATGATGCTCAATTGGTACAAATAGGCCCAAAGTGTGCCAAGAAAATATCCCCCACACTAATACACCACCACCAGCAGCCTGAAACGTTGATACAAGGCCGGATGGATCCATGCTTTCATATTGTTGACACCAAATTCTGACCCTACTATCTAACTGTCGCAGCTGAAATCGAGACTCATCAGACCAGGCAACGTTTTTACAATATTCTATTGTCCAATTTTGGTAAGCCTGTGCGAATTGTAGCCTCAGTTTCCTGTTCTTAGCTGACAAGAGTGGCAGCCGGTTTAGTGTTCTGCAGCCCATCCCCCTGCATGACGTGTTGTGCATTCAGAGATGCTCTTCTGCATACCTTGGTTGAAATGAGTGGTTATTTGAGTTACTGTTGCCTATCTATCAGCTGGAACCAGTCTGGCCATTCTCCTCTGACCTCTGGCATCAAAAAGGCATTTGCACCCACAGAACTGCGGCTCACTCGATATTTTCTCTTTTTCAGACCATTCTCTGTAAACCCCAGAGATGGTGTTGCTTGAAAATCCCAGTAGATGAGCAGTTTCTGAAGTGCTCCAGACCAGCACGTCTGGCACCAACAACCATGCCACGTTCAAAGTCACCTTTCTTCCCCATTCTGATGCTCGGTTTGAATTGCAGCAGATCCTCTTGACCATGTCTACATGCTCAAGTTTCTGCAAGGTAATTGGCTGATTAGAAATTTGTGTTAACGAGCAGTTGGACAGGTGGACCTTATGACCGGTGATTGTATACAACGAGATGTTGTTGGCAAGATGGCGGAAATATTTACCAGAAAACATTTTCACCAATTGTTTTCATGAGTTTTCTCAATTTATCCACAACCAATTTGTTGGATGTATTATTATATTAATTCATTTAGTTGCAAATCCACTATGCAACTCCACTCGCTGACTTCATCATCTGTTTTGTCTTGACAATTAGCCTACTCAGCGTCGCCCGCTGTGGTTGCAAATAACAGTACAATGAAGAATTACGAAGTATGAAAGCCCCCACAACTCGCGGCTTTATGTTAATAACTATGACGATTGGGTTTAGGGTTGGGGAAGGTGTAGACATTCAAATCTGTAATGGTTGGGTTTAAGTTTAAGGAAGGTGTAGATGTAAATAACGATGATGGTTGGGTTTAGGGTTGTGGTAGATGTAGAAGTGAATATCTGTGATGGTTGAATTTAGGTGTGGAGTAGGTGTTGATGATAATAACTCATGTACAGCACCATCTTACTGACAACATAGTTTGTACATGTGGGTCTCCATAACAAGTTACGTCCCTGTCACATACTCTACTTGGTTATATCCTTGTGTAGGATTAGGTATATAAAATAATATCATACTTTATACAGTAAGTGCTAATAAACAGTTAATATCTCAATAATATGCAGGCAATAAGCCAGTAAATGGTGTAATTGTTACTTAAACTAAAGTATTACCCAATTATATATTCAATAATAACCTTTTTAAATGTTACTTTGTGTCTAAATGTGTATCTAAACTCTTTTTTTTGACACCTTGACATTAAACATATGGTCATATGAACTGATTGTCATGCAATGTATGGCCACCATCAGTTTGTCAGTGCACTAGAAAGAGAACACATCTGTGGCACTCAATCTGACCCTCCGCCAGCACAAGCAGAGCCGCAGACGCCACACGTTTATACCCGGCCTGATTGACAGCCCTTGGGGAGAGCATTGTCGAATCCTCCAGCCCTTTGCCCCACGTGTGGTCAGCCTCTGTTTTCTGTCAGACTGACAGGAGGAGGCCGTGTTTTCTGGCACTGAATGTCTTCTCTCGTTCCAGCCCAGCAGATTGTTACCAATGGTCTGTTGTGCAACTGCTGGCTGCGGGAGGGGTCTCAATGGGGAATATGAGCGAACAACATGATTTGATTTCAGTTATTTTTTGCAGCAGGCTTGTTTTCTCTGCTCTCAGCAATATGAAACCAAACCTGCCAGTATACCTCGCGACTCCGGGGTGAAAAACAGCCCACACTGCTGCAGCGTTTATAGCCCAAACGCTCCACCGTAAAGCTTGCAGAGACTAGTCAGTAGATGTGAACAAAATGTGCCATTGATGTCAGCCTGAAGTTGCCATTTGACCAATCCCAAAATACCTTCCATTCTGGGTGTGCCTCACACAGGTGAGTGGGCTTGACAAACCACCTGTAGAAAACACACTCATTCATCTCACTAGCTATGTTTCCACCCACCTATATTTATGCACATTTTAGATATGCACAATAAAAACGGTTGATGGAAATTGCATAATGCTCATTAAAAAATGTATGTGAATGCATTTTTTATTCAATGAGAAAAGATGCGAATAACCTATGATGTAAACACTTTTGCCAAACAAATCCTAGTATCCGCATTTAAAAGGTGACAAACCAGCAGGCTGAGCACATTATAAAACTCAAATGTTGTTTTAGTCATTTTAAAACACTTTAACCATTCAGTATTAGTGTTATTATATCATTTATTACCTTCAGAATCAAGAATGTCTGTGCTTCATGTCTCACACTTTCAAATGCCAGCACACGTTCATTGCATGTCGACATTTTTCTTCTGAGGCGCAGGTGATTTATTAAATGAAGAAAAGATTCACTCAGCTTCTCCCACGGCTGAAAATTCTGTTCTTTTGTTGTTTGACGCCAGTTGATCAGGAAGTGATGAATTTGTTCTCTTTGACTCTTTGGATGGAAACGCTGCTTTAATCGCACGTCTTTTATGGGATATTCCTGTTTTGCGCATACATTTAATCCACTTCTAGTGGACATATAGCTACTGACACATTAAGCGAGAAAACTGGTAAGTGGGCTTGACAAACCACCTGTAGAAACGTTTTTACATATGTACATCTTGACTTGCGAAAGTGTTCCTCAAAATGTTTTCATCGAAATTGTATACATCCATCCACAGAATTTGTAATGTAGTCAAATGTGTAAACAATTAGCTACGGTTAGCACTTCTGCCTTTGTGTGTCTCTGAAACAAAGCAATTAATATAAATTAAATAAACAAATAAAAGTAAAACCGTTAACAAAAGCCTGACCCCTTGTATGTTTACAACTTCAATCGCAGCTGTTTAGAGCTCATTTCTGGTTAATGATGTCAGAATTTACCTGTATTTTGGAATGGATGTGTGAATTGTCTTTTCCTGAAACATTCTGGAGCCTCATTGCCTGTGTGAACAGTGCTTTTTTTATTTATTGGTCATTAAAGTCATTCAGGAAATTTGTCGTACCGCTATCACTGTGTGAAAGGAGCTAATGACAACCAAGTTCGAAAGTATCATGACAACGTGTTTTCGTCACCAGAGCGACAGGACTACAAACTAACAATATTTGCAAATGGCGAAAGAAAAACAAACATTTTGGCGAGGATGTGGATTAAAGCTTATAATCTTGTAAATAATGTTCAGTTTCTTTCACTAACCAATCATTTCGCTTTGTAAGACCTCAGTGTGTCATCAGTAGTGCCAGACAGAATCTGTGGATATTTTTTGCTATTTCTGCAGAAAATTTTGTTAAAAATCTGCAAATTTATGTGGAATGATTTTGGGAGTATCGTAACAAAAATGTATAGATAAAATAATATATAATAAATAAAATAAAAACTTTTAAAACTTTTATTTATTGTTTATAATGCAAATCCAATTAGATCCAGTTTATTTGGGAAACAAAGCAAGTCTCTCATATACCAAACCTACCAAAAGACAGAAAATATTACTTTACAAGCTGTATTGTTAACAGATCATGTAAACATTTTTATATTAGTCAACAATATTACTGAAATTAATAAAAAAAACTGAATAAATATAAATTTACACACATTTACAAAAGTAATTAAATAGAATCAATGATGGGGTTTAAAACTGCACAAATCTGCAGAATTCTGTGCACGCACATTCCGTGGGGGCCTAGTCATCAGAAACTATGGCTATTGATTGATTCATTTATTTTCTTTTTGGCTTAGTCCCTTTATTAATTTGGGGTCGCCACAGTGGAAGGATTTGCCAACTTATCCAGCATACGTTTTATGCAGCAGATACCCTTCCAGCTGCAACTCATAACTGGAAAAACCATGGGTATTGATTTGGACTTATTTGGACTTGTTTATTTTTAATCTGAAAAACCCTGTCCCTATTTACTGCCATTATATGAATCACCATGGAACCACGGTTTCAGTTACAAATCTTCTTTAATGTTGTTTGTAAAGTTTATTTATAAACAAATTTTGAGAGACAACAGCTCATGATCGATTATCCATTCAGATGATACCTAATTCACTATAAATAAATTATATATATATATATATATATATATATATATATATATATATATATATATATATATATATATATACAATAAAACTATTAGATGGGCGACATGGAGGCCCAGTGATAAGCATTGTTGCCTCACAGCAAGAATGCCTCAGGTTTAAGTCACTACTAAACCAGACAACATTTCTGTGCGGAATTTCGCTTGTTCTCCCCGTGCTGGTGTGGGTTTTCCCTGGATTCTCCGGTTTCCTCCCACAGTCCAAATAACACGCACCCTAAGTAAATTGAACACAAAATTCATAACATAGTCAAGCTCTCAGCGAGTACACTTCTCCTCAGTCATCCTTATGCGTCACTAGCTAGAAATAAGGTGGGGGGAGTTCATTGACATCTACCTGAGCTCAAACTCCCCTCTCGCCCTGCAAACGGGAGGGAGCCAAGGGTTTGAGGAACTCATAAGCTCAGGGCTCTCTCCCGGGACAGCTTTTATTATCAATTATCAGCAAAGTGAACTCTTGAAAATGTAAAGAAAAAAAAGTGGGTGAGTATATTAATGGGAAACTTTCATTTTTGAGTAAACAAGTACTAGTACTAGTACTTGACTAGTAAACTGTCAAGTTCAAGTCAAGTTGACCTGTATTGTCATTTAATTCAGTTTAATTCACCTTTATTTCTATAGCGCTCCTCGATATTGTGTCAAAGCAGCTTCACATAGAATATCATAGTAAATTGAAACAGTGTCTGTTTTAGTTCAGTTTAGCTCAGTTCAGTGTGGTTTAATATTCAATACTGAGAGTCCAAACACTGAGGAGCAAATCCTGCGCAGCTCTACAGGTCCCGAAACATGCAAGCCAGTGGCGACAGCACCGAGGAAAAAACTTCGCCCACAGCGGCGAGGAAAAAACTTTTTATTGTGGCTACATGTGTGGACTTACAGTAGAACGAAAAGTTGTTATATAGGTACATTATAGGAACAAATATGTTGTTATATATGTTTCTTTTTATCACATGACTTTTTTTGACTTGCATGATGGAATTTATTTTGGTGAATGTGCGGTAATTCTAGATTGTGCATTTCTTATTGGATAAAACGTTTATCCTGCTCAGTTGTGTGCATATGTTGTTTTATACACGTTTTCAATTTTTATGCACAACAGGGCATTTCCATTAAGCATTTTTATACACTGCTCAAAAAATAAAGGTATGTGCATAAAAATAGGTAGATAGGTGGATGAAAACATCTCAATTGTTCTGTATTCACAAACACAAGAGTTGTGCCGTTTATTTATCTGGCAGCTGGCTTAATCTGACTAATTTCTGACATTGTGCATGACATTGGCTTCTTTTGTTGTTTCTGCAGTGTCAAAATAGTATGTAAAGGCTAAAGGATTGACATTACTCAATTATGTTTTGATAGATAGATAAAATATTGGTCGAAGTTCAGGGTGGTTTTAGCTGTAGGTGTTTTGTTCTCTCCAAACAAAAGGTCTTTTCATCCTCACTTTTTGCTGTCACTTGGTGGATAAAGTATTTTTGTATGGATCTCGTGTAGGCGGCTCATTTATACATGACCCTGTGTTGTTGCTGGGTTTTATTTAAAGGGCTGTTTGTCATTGGCTGTGATCTTGATCAAATGTGATTTCAGAGCATTTGGTCAAAACACTTTCTATTGGTGTGGATGTCTGCTTTTTTGCAGATAGTGATGAAAGAATTTTTTACTTGTAGTTTTTAAATTTTTATCTCAGTAGTTAGCACTGTCGCCTTACAGCAAAAAGGTCGCTGGTTCGAGCTCCGGCTGGGTCAGTTGGCATTTCAATGTGGAGTTTGCAATGTGCTCCCCGTTTTGGGGTGAGTTTCCACAGGGTGCTCCGCTTTCCCCCACAGTCCATCGACATGTGCTGTAGATGAATTAATAAAGCTAATTTGGCCATAGTGCATGTGTGTGAATACAAAAGTATATGGGTGTTTTCCAGTACTGGGTTGCTGCCGGAAGGGAATCCGCTTTGTAAAGCATATGCTGGATAAGTTGGCGGTTCATTGCGCTGTGGCAACCCCTGATTTAAATGAACTAACCCGAATGAAAATGAATGAATGAATGGTGATAATATTAGTATACTGCTGTAGTTACAATAGCTATTATATAACAACAACAACAATAATAATAATAATAATAATATTTTAAAATAAAATATTTTGAAAAATTTTAAAATATTATATTGTTTTTATTAAAGTTATATTGATATTTATTACTGTATGTAGCAATAATTTAACGTATCAATAATGTGTAGTGTAATATAAGTACATTTAACAAAATATCACTTTTGTTTGATATAAATTATTGAAGTTATTTATTACAATATAGTAAAATGTCAGTATATTAAGCAAGTATTTTACTTATCATGATTATTTTACTGGTTTAGTTTTGACTAAAAGTCTATTACACTTTTTAATATCAGGTGTTATTGTGTCAACGTACTCTTTAAAATATATTAAGTTATATATAATAAGTATATTATATAATAAGTTGTATGATTGTACATTTTTTATTTATTTATTTATTTTGTTATATTTTTTTTATTAAGTGAAAAGAACATAAATGCCTGAAATGACAAGACTTTCGACTGTTTCATTTTATACTTTTAAACTTTTATAACAAGACAAAATAATATAATAATAAAAATATACAAGTTACAGATATATAACAAATACAATAATATTGTAATATAACAAATAATAATAATAAGTAAATACAAAATGAGTAAATAATTATATATATATATATATATATATATATATATATATATATATATATATATATATATATATATATATATATATATATATATATATATATATATGTGTGTGTGTGTGTGTGTGTGTGTGTGTGTGTGTGTGTGTGTGTGCTTGTGTGTACGTGTGTGTGCGTGTGTGGGTGTGTTAAATAATTAATATAAGTGGGTAGCACAAATGTCTTACAGCAAGAAGGTCGCTGGTTCGAGCCTCGGCTGGGTCAGTTGGCATTTCTGTGTGAAGTTTGCATGTTATCCCCGTGTTCGTGTGGGTTTCCTTTGGGTGCTCCGGTTTCCCCCACAAGTCCAAAGACATGTGCTATAGGTGAATTGGCTAAGCTAAATTGTCTGTTGTGAATGAGTGTGTATGGATGTTTTGCAGTGATGGGTCGCAGACGGAAGGGTATCCGCTGTGTAAAACATTTGCTTTATAAGTTAACTGTACATTCCGATGTGGTGACCCCTGATGAATAAAGGGACTAAGCCGAAAAGAGAATGATTGAATGAATGAATGAATAAAAATGAAGGAGGAGATGTCAGTGTTTAAATGGATTCAATCAGTAGACAGACTTAGAAGAGAGTTACCATTTATCATAAAAAGATCCAGAACTGGCATAGCAAGGACATCTGATCTTTTCTACCTTCTAAACCACTGTGAAATACTTAGTGGTTTTGTAGACTTCCAAAGTAATAAGACGCGTCGTCAAACCAATTGATTGTATATTTTAACAGAAATTGGCCATATCCTAGAATTTAATTATGAGACTATAGGTTTTGCTCAGACAACTTTGAATGTCAGTAATCTTTCAGTTACTGTTTTCTGTGATCTTACATATTTATTTCTTGTATATGGTGACATCAACACTTATAGATAAACAGTTTCTATAGTGAAGGTGGAAAAGCCGTTTTTTAGGTGTCGACGAGAGTTTTATGTGCCTATATCGAAAATATATTTAAAAAATAAACCTACTTTGAGAAATATTCTTCAGTGCGAAAGCTGTGACAGCCAGTCCTAGTCTCCCCAATGTCTTATCTGGCCTGTGGTTATCCTGTGAACAATTAAATTAGTTCTCACCTCCAAACACCACAGCAAAACAATGAAAAACGAGGCGGATTACAAAGGATATCTCCTGAGAAATTACAGAGGTCATTACCTGCCCTCCTGAAGATAAATCAGATATTACAGAACTGTTATTAGACCAACAAACTCGCGCTTCTTTTTCTTTTCCCTCAGAATTAAAACTAGCCACCGGCTTCAAAATGCTGAAATAAATTCGTAATCCAACTCGCCCAAGGGAGCCGAAGCACTCCATCATTTCTGAATATTCAACACAAGTCTGATTTTTCCCTTTTAATCTTTCACATGCGTCCTCTCTTACACCGACTGGCTGAAAATGAAATACTTCAGCTATTATGAGGGAGGTTCAGCCTTTGCAAACAATTATTAATTTTTACCAGATCGCTAGAGGTGTTTTGAACTCCCCCGGGCCTCGCTGTGTGCTGGCTGCCGAAGCGCTGAAAATCAAAGCGCAGATAATTAAGAGATAACAAGGCGAGTCTTTAAGGGGACATATCATCAGAATCTGACTTTTAAGTGCTATATTTGGGTCCCTGGTGCATCTGCCAAACCAAAAAATGTAAAAAGGACAACCCAGTATCTTTGTTATGGTGCGCATTTCTCTGGAATCATGTAGAAAAACAAGCCACTCCGATTTTGGCACAGGAAGGGGAGGTTATTAGATATTACTGCCCCTTAATCAGTATGTTTCCACCCCTGAAGTTGCATCAGCAGCCATTTCTGTTGACTCGCTGTTGCAGCTAGAGAATTAGTCTCTGTAATAAACATTACAAATGTTCTTTTGCTTTTACAACACATGCTCATTGTGAATACGTATCCCTGTCTACATTTTTAGAGAGTGCAAATTATGTAGCCAGAAGTACATATGGCTACATTTCGTCTTTAAGATGAACCCTATGGGGCGGTATGATGCTGCCGACGGCTTCTGTTCCTTTTACCACTACCAGCTGACCACCTACCTCTGTATTGAAGGCCTTTCCAGTGTCACCAGTTCGCCCAGTAGCTCGCTGCATACATCGATGGACTTGATACGTGAGGCTGAGTAGACCACGATGACAGGGTTCTTTTCCAGCTAAGAAAGGTTCCAGAAACCAAAAGCAAAAAAATTAAGAAAAAGTAAAGAAACAACAGGCTAAAAACATGGTGAAATCTCGCAGCCAGGGTGGGTGGGTTGGTCAGTCAGTCAGTCAATAGCATGTTGGATATTGCGCCCTCTGATGCATTTATGCAAGAAAAGGACGCGCAAGAGAAATTTGAGATCATTAAAAAGTGTACACAGCGTACTTGCAAACAGAAACTGTAAGCAGACGTACCTCCAGTTACGTATTTCACTGTTCCCAGAAATGTAGACCTAGGTACCTATCCGTTATGAGTCTAGGTTGTGTATTTAAAAGCAGACAAGTGTTTAGTGACTCTGTTTAAAGTGTAGAACCATCCACACTCTGACCAATAATATTGCCCTCAATACATTGTGCGTTGGATGTGAATTCAATTAGAACTACAAACTCAGGGGGAAAGTATAAACAAACTACATTGTATTGTCAAGTAGAGAGGCTTCAGTAAAGTTGTTTGAATGACTATTAATTAATATGTAGCCAACTGGAAAATATTTAAATCACGTTTGCTGTTTTGGAATTCGAGAGATTAATCCATGCTTGTACTGTATATCATCTTGCTTGGACTACTGTAAAGTAACTTGTGTCAATATTTGCCAATCCTAACACCTTCAAGTGCTTTAAAAACTTGCTGGCACCTGCAAGTTTGAACACATAACTCTGTGCGGCCTAAATTGGTTGCCGAAATGTTTAATAAAATTTTATTTTATGTTATTTTGGTATTAATTAAAAGGTAATAGTTGGCCAGGCTCCGACTTATCTTTCAAATCTTATTACTGTTAAAATATCTGACTGATGTTTAAGGTCATCGAACTAGAAAATGCTAATAGTTCTCAGATCCAAATTAAAGAAAAAAGGAGATCGAGCTTTCTCTGTAGTAGGTTCTAAAATGTGGAATGGGCAACTTATGTCCACTACTATGTCCAACAATTTCCAATGAATCTTTGTACAGAGGGAAACTTAAACTACAACATAAATGTAGCTTTTAAATTGGGAGAAAACTGATCCTTTTGTACCTATCTGGTGTCTATTTATTAATCTTTGATGTTGTGTGGTATGTTGGATGTACTCTTTGTTGTTTTATTCTGTTGTTTATTTTGATAACTTTACTTTTATGTATGTACAGCACTATGGTCAACAGCTGATGTTTTATTGCGCTTTATAAAGGAATAAACTAAGCTAAACTTATATTTTATCTGCAACAAAAATGTGAACTTTTTTAAAGACATTTTTGAACATTAACTTCTGAATGCAGAAGTTTTTTTTTTTACTATTATAATGGTAGGTAATTAAATATGAAAGAAATGGGGAACTATCCGGTAATGGAAGTAAGAAAATTTTGGAAGAAAAAAAATATTATTGGAAATACTGCAAAAAATTACTTCACCTGTTAATAAACATAATTCGGAAAATATTTGAAAAAGAAAATGAATCACTGGAACGCAAATAATTTTTCACTTCAATTGTACATATAAGTATGCAATGAATTTAAAAGCTCCGCCCTCTTTTAAAAAGCTGCAGCTCATTTGCATTTAAAGAGACACACAAAATCACCATATTGTTGCTCACACCCAAATAGTGACAAATTTAACAAGCTAAATTAAATAATCTGCGGGCATTCACCTGTAACTCCACATTCAGAAGACACTAGATATCTAATTTATATCTTATATAGCCATACTATGTCTCCTTTAAGGCTGACTCAAGAGAACTCAGCTCATTCTCTGGCTAAACTGAGACTTCTTTGGTGATTGTGAAAGTGAAACGCATCTCGTCTCTTGTGGAACAAGGTCATCCATCTGCGTTAGTCCATCAGATGAAATGTTTGAGTGCTGCAGGCCTCATGTAGAGACCCGGAGCGGAGACTCATCTGCGTGGAAGGACTCGCGTCTGCTGTTGTGTGCTCCTCTGGCATTGGACATTCATTGTAACTGGAGAAATTGCTTTCGGGACACATCAGCTGGAGTGTGGCTCCAGAATTAGGCTAACAGAAATAGATGTACAGGGGAAGACAACAGCAGAAGCAGAACACACAGTGCTTCTTTATGACATCTGGATGATGACCATATTGAGTTGCATTCTAAATGTAAGGCTATGTATATGGAAAGAGATAGACGTTTTGTACATTTAGATAGATAGATAGATAGATAGATAGATAGATAGATAGATAGATAGATAGATAGATAGATAGATAGATAGATAGATAGATAGATAGATAGATAGATAGATAGATAGATAGATAGATAGATAGATAGTATATGTAATTTTTATATATTGAGTTCAATTTATGGTTTTAAGTAATATTATTAGCAGTATTAGTAGTATATATTAAATAAATAATTTAGTATTGTCATGATCACAAGCGATTCAGGCTTGCAGATTGCTGGTAAACATGCACCATCACCCGGACTTCGATTCTGTCACCTTATGAACTACAAATCTCGTTATGCACCTTAGACACACCTGTTTCTCAGATCATCCATGATGATACACACACCACACAGCTGGAAGCGGATAAAACACTGATTACACAGACTATATACACTGTTCACATTCCCTCACACAATGCTGAGTCTTTTTATTGTTACACTACAAAGCGTTTCCTAGTCTAGTCTTTCCGTGTTCATTGACTCTTGCCTTTTTTCCTTGTTTTCGTTGTTTGCCACCTATATCAACTATTTGCCTGTGACTTGACTGCCCTGTATCTACCTGTTTGCTCCTGTGATTGACCATTACCTGTCTGACTATCCTCATTAAAACTGCAAATGGATCCTCACCCTGATGTCACCCAAATTCCTGGTTTCAAGTATAAAATTATTATAGTGTGTAGTTATATATTATTAGATATATAATTATTTTCTCATTTAATAATTTACTATTATAATACTCATTTAATTTGATATCATATTTTTACATTCACATTTATTATAAGAAATGTAACCCACCAGTCCTGCTGCACCCCCTAAACCTCACTCTTTTCCCGGACGAGCCCCCACGTGTAACCCACCAGTCCTGCTGACCCAACTCAGTTTGACCTGAGATTGAACTGCCAATTCTTTATATGGCAGTTGGTTGCTCTAACATGAAAGCTAAAGGCCATGGCCTCTAGCATCGGTCCCTAGAGCTCCTTTAGAGGTCAGAGGAGTGAGGTTTACCTGCATAGCACTTTGCTAGCTTGCCTTCGTTACACTCACCCCCCTAAACCTCACTCCCATCCCGGACGAGCCCCCACATGTAAACCACCGGTCCTACTGCATCCAACCCTGTCTGAGCTGGGATCTAACCGGTGATTCTTTGTATGGGAGTTGGTTGCTCTAACAAGGAAGTTAAAGACCATAACATCTAGCATCTCGAGAGGTTTACCTGCATAGCACTTTGCTAGCTGGCTTCCATTACATATACATTAAACAATTATACATTTGTCTCATCTTTATTAGTAGTAGTAGTTGTACCATGATTATCATAGTTATTTTTACATTGTAAAAATGCAATTTTTGAACCCTCTTATTTTGTTACAATTGTAAAATTTTTCAAATTCTGCTGGATGTATGAGAAGTATGGTGATAATATGACACTCTACACTGACAGGTGTAATCTTTATTTGTATACATAAAGGTGTGTTCAATGTTTCCAGTCTGTCGTTGTACCGTGCAGTGACACATTGGCCCCAAAGTCATCAATCTGCCCATCTCTAAAGTGCAGGGCTGCCCTGAGATATGCCCACCTGAAATATGCAGCACGTAAACGCCGCCTCGCTTGAAGTCTGCTCATGCTGCGCCGCTGGGAATATTCAAAGCAGCGCTTATGAAATATTTATCAGAACATGAAAATTCCCCTGTATTTTAATTACCTGTTTTATACTCGAGGTACAATAAAGATTAAGTGAGCTCACTGCTGAAAGGTGACTCAGTGTTCATTTACAGAGATTATGGTGAATAATTAAAATCTTTTTGGTTGCGCTGCGGATTGGTAGAGGAGCCAGTGAAAGGATTTATTCAGAGTCAAGCCACATGCATTAATTTTGAATGCAGCCCAGAGCACCTGCACAGAGTGTTGGCATGTTTTATTGAGGAAGCGCAGTGTTTTCCAGGATCACACTCACAGATCGTCTGTATGGTGTGTGTCATCACACATAAAGCCCCTTAGCTAAACATAAACTCCTGTAATGAGGAACAAATCTCAAACATACTCCTACACAGGTACACAGTATATGAATGCATGCGCTTTTGGAAACACAAACTCGCATGAGTTTATAGCACAGTGAACAAAGTTTGCTTTTAATACTTAAATTCTAAACCAGTTGACAAATTACTTTAGTATTAGTTTGGTAACTCTTTGGGAAAGAACTCTTCATTTTTGTTTTACAGAAGTTTATAATTGATTATTAGTAAGATAGATAGATAGATAGATAGATAGATAGATAGATAGATAGATAGATAGATAGATAGATAGATAGATAGATAGATAGATAGATAGATAGATAGATAGATAGATAGATAGATAGATAGATAGATAGATAGATAGATAGATTAATGGATGGATTAATGGATGGATGGATTAATGGATGGATAGATAGATAGATATTAAGAAATAAAGAAAGAAAGAAAGAAAGATAGAAATAGACATTCCTTAAATGTACGCTTTTTTAGATAGATCGATACAGTTGAGATTTATTGTCTAGCCAGTGTCTAAGGACAGCGTTATTTTGAAGTCCAATAATGGCATCAAATGATGTTGATATTTGGTTGATTTTAGGTTGTGTTGGAAAGTGACCAAAATCTAACATCATGCCAACAGCTTAAATCAACGTCATTGTGACATCCAATAGTGACATTTATTATTCAGGTTTTGTAACCAAAATTCCATGTCTGATAGTGGTAACGTCACACTGTTCCAAATATGTAAGATTTGTTTTTGTTGAAAATCTGTTAACAGCAGCCATTTCACAATTATTATTAAAAAGTACTGTTTATTTTGTGTTCAGCCATAAAAAGAAACTCATACAGGTTTGGTAGAAGTGTAGAGTATGTAAACCATCAGCTTTTTCGTTAAGAACACACACATTCACATTTCTTTGATTATCAGCTGATTCAAATGTCATCACTTAATTGAATTGCCGTTATCAGTGGTTATCAGTTGATAGATATAGGCCAGTAGTGGCTTTCTGCACCTACTGGTAGGCTCAGAAGGCTGTTATCATCCATCCATTTGGTTAATCAGCTGTAGATCACATACGACTGCAGCCGGGAGAATTATTTATTTTATTTATTAAATTTCCCATTAATAGTATTTTATTAACATCTAACCCAACCCTAAACCCAACCATCACAGTAATGCGAAACAGATCTGGATCTGGAATCTTCTCTACTAGTATAACTAATTAACCATGTGGATGGATGATAATAGCCTTCTGAGTCTACTAGTAGGCGCAGAAGACCCCTACTGGTCCATATCTATAAGTTAATAACCACTGATAACACCCATTCAATCGAGTGATATCATTCAAAGCGACTGTGAATACATATTCAGCCTTATTTGAAACATTCCCTATGGCATCTCTGCTATCTCATAAACATTTAGATGAATGTACTATTTCTAATTGAGGTATGGAGGTGGATTTCCTCGAGTGTGCAGTATGTTTGATCCTGTTTTAGGTGAGGGTGTTCCTCTGGGTTCTGTCCTCGGAGGCTGCCGCGTTTTGTCTTGGCATATGAGAAGGGCACTCTGCTTGGCTCATTTACATTGATGGCAGGACTTCTCCTTTGCTGGCATTTTCAACAGCCATTGATCCACCGCCTGCCTGATTAATCTTCTATAAAGGGATCAGGAGTCAATTAGTGTCTGAATTTCACTTTGAATTCCATGTGTGCGTCACCTTTCCCTGGAGGACCCGACCCCTTCGCACACACTGCTGAAATCTCCTTCTCCACTCCATTTACATGTTTCCCCTTCATTTCTTGCAGAGTAAAGAATACATCTGCATACCAAAGACAAAGCGACTACCTGCAGGAAAGAGACAAGTGTGTTCACTACCTAGAGACTCAATCAGCTTTCACTAGGATTCATTATCTTCCTGGCTTTAGGTTATAGTGCGCAGAGGGTTGACATAAGGAAATGGAATGGAAAGAAAGTGGCTGTGTTCTAAAACTAAATGTGCTGTCTGGCATTGTCATAATCTAGTGTGTTTTTTGTCTGTGCTTTCAAAAGCTAGAATGGTCAAATTCCAATGGTGATGGTGTTTAGATGGATTTATTAAAGGTGCACAGAGAAATATTTCAAACATGCATTTAACCGTCGACCAAGTTTCAAAACACTATTTTGCATCCAATCAGCATTAAGGGGCGTGTCTAGTAACTATAACAGAATAATCAAAAAGAGGCCTGGTCTTGCTAAATTTTAAGGATGTTTAGTGCTTTCAACAAATGTTAACATCACTTAGTGCATTTTGAAGTACTGCATTAAGCATTTAGGATCTTTAAAAAATGCATGACTTTTAATTGATTAGTAAAGTCTTTATTATTATTATGACTGTATATTTATTTATATTTAATTCTATTAAGAAAGGTGTCTTATTAAATGTTAGTTGGACTTATCTTAAAATACAACTAACTACCAATGACTACCAACTGACGAATACAGATAATCTGATCTTGTAATTAAAACATGATTTTATATATTTGTACTCAGTTATATTGACTATATTACTTAAACTTGTATTTTATATTTTTATTAAAATTGAATGTATTTTTATTTATTACTGTCCTTTATAAAATAATTCACACAGTGGATTTTGTATTAAACAAAAATGTATGATCCCTCTTATTTTATTTAAAATTATTAACATTTTGCAGATTCTGAATAAATAAAATAATAATAATTCTTCTTCTTCTTCTTCTTCTTCTTCTTATTATTATTATTATTATTATTATTATTATTATTATTATTATTATATGAAGAGTGTAGATGCAAAAACCTCTGAATGCCATTTTAATAAGGCTCTATGTGTATATTGTGTAATATCACTTTTATGGCAAAGAACAAGTCCTTTTCCTGTTCTCTAAAGTAAAATATCTCAACACAAACAACTGAGGCTGAGAAAAACGCTCATTTTAGATGGAAATTTCAGACGACAGTTTTTTTGCATCTGAACTCTTCACATATTTCTTAATATTTTTATATTTGAAATATTTTATAAACTGTAATATTTGCAATTGGAATGATATGGGCGCCACAGTGGCTCAGTGGTTACCATGCTGGTTTGAGTCCCGGCTAGGCCAGTTAGCTTTTCTGCTGTCTGTGTGAATGTGAGCATGTATGGGTGTTTCCCAGCACTAGGTTGCGGCTGGGAGAGCATTCGCTGTGTAAAACATATGCTGTGATTGTTGGCGTTTTATTCGTTTACATTAAAAAATGTAATTAACAATGTAAATAATGTTTTTATAATTGTAATAATGTAAATCATTAGTTTTGTTATTCATTCATTCACTTAGTTTCCTTCGGCTTAGTCCCTTACTTATCAGGGGTCACAACAGCGGAATGAGCAACAAATAATGTAGGCATATGATTTATGCAGCGGATGCCTTTCCGGCCACATTCCAGTACTAGAAAAAAAACCATACACTCTTACAATCACACACACTCTTACACTAAGGCCAATTTAGTTCGTCCAATTCCAATAATGCGCATGTCTTTGGAATGTGGGGGAATCCGGAGCACCCGGAGGAAACAACGCGAACACAGGGAGAACATGCACACAGAAATGCCAGCTGGCCCAGCCGTGACTCGAACCAGCAACCTTTTTGCTGTGAGGTGACAGTACTAACCACTAAGCCATCATCATACTGCCCTTTTGTTATTATTATATAAATTATATTTACAATATTTTACTATAGCAGCACAGTGGCGCAGTGGGTAGCACAATTACCTCACAGCAAGAAGGTCGCTGGTTCGAGCCCTGGCTGGGTCAGTTGACATTTGTGTGTGGAGTTTGTATGTTCTCCCCGTGTTCCCGTGTTCCCAGGTTTCCCCCACAAGTCCAAAAACATGTGGTAAATTAGGTAAGCTAAAACTGTCCGTAGTGTATGTGTGTGAATGAGTGTGTATGGAGGTTTCCCAGTAATAGGTAGCAGCTGGAAGGGCATTGGCTGTGTACAAACATATGCTGGATAAGTTGGCGGTTCATTCCGCTGTGTTGACCCCAGAATAATAAAGAGACTAAGCTGAAAAGAAATGAATGAATAAATGAATGAATGAATGAATTAATTAATTAATGTATTAATGAATGAATTTCCTATATTGTTCTATTAGTGATTGGAATGAAATGTCATGATGGTAAATATCTAAATATTGTAACTACATTATGTGTGTAAAATGTCACTTTTTGGTTTTACATTTCTATAATGGTTCAAGAGCATATCATGCTGTAGTTTGGATATCTTTAAATGTAAGTCTTTAAATGTAAAATTGTGACGTTCTTTATTTATAGTCTTTATTTTTTTCAGGTGATTCAACGCAGAGAAGATGGCTCAGTCAACTTTTTCCGTGACTGGGAAGCCTATCGTGAAGGATTTGGCAAGATAACAGGAGAGCATTGGCTTGGTTAGTCCTCTTTTTATAATTGTTGTCTGGGGGAAAAAGTAGTGATTTATATCTAATAAATGTATGTAAACCAACCACAAGACAAAATAGCTGTGTGAATGACATTGTCAAATTAAAAATAGATAGCATAATCAAGTTATATCACGTGGATTGTATCTATACTATATCTCAACTTTACTGCAATATGTATTTTAAGAACACAGGGGACATTGGGCTGAGCTAAACATCTCTTTTGGTATACTTTATTCACTTCAGCTGATTGGTGCACTTTGTGCGGAGCATATTGGGTAATGTAGTTTTTCCTGCTGTAACTCCACTATTAAACATAATTGACTTAAAGAAAAGTTGAATTAATTTGAACAGATGGGTTAAACAAAAGCACATATCATCTGTTTACAACCTCACAGCAGGGGGTAAAGGCAAGTTTATCAGTTTTATCAGAGTTTTTACTTTGAAAACCCAACTGTTGCTCTCTGTATGAGTAGTTATTTTCGTTCCACTGATTTGATTGGACAAGTGGCTTTCCTGTTCTCATACTGGCTGTCTTCTCTACAGAAAACTCCTGTTTAATGGCTTGTAATATTGTGTCAATTTATTTTTGTTGGAAGAGCTGACCGTGTTGCTTCTGAAATGTAAATGACTCTGTGTTTGGTAACTTCTTGTTTATAGGCATGTTGTATAATAGTGGACCCCCAACCGTGAATCACAGTTTCACAGTTATTCCATTTGAATGGCAGTAATGACTTTAAAGCTGCTTCTGTCGTGACACACAAACACACTTGTCATGTTTGTCACTGTTATATTCGAGTGTTTTTTTTTTATGACAACTGTAAGGATCGGATTGGTTATTGTAACTTTGAGCTGCCAACGTGGACAAAATGCCAAGTGGTGTGTCCAAAGCTGAGCCTAGCAGATGGCAGTGGGTGGACAGGGAGCAAAGCTTTATAAAGAGACTGAATGGAGCGAGAAAACTCATCATACCGTTCACTGATCAGGCGTTGGAAATTTAGGTGCTACATTCTGTAGTGGAGTTCTATGTTTGTACTGATTGATTCAGCTCACTGGTTTTTAGAAAGGGGGAATTTGATCCCAAATGTAAAATGCTGTCATTATTTACTCGACCTTCATGTTGCTCCTAACCTGGATGTTGTTATTTACTTTCTATGGTAAATTAGGTAAATAAAAACTAATTAAATCAAATTTCTTAAATTAAATATTACCAAATAAATTAATAAATGCTTTCTGAAACACCATGAGTATTTATTCATTTATTTATTTATTTATTTATTTATTTATTTATTTATTTATTTATTTATTTATTTATTTATCCATTCATTTTCCTTCTGGTTATTTATTCAATTATTTATTTACCCATCCATTTATTTTCATTCAGGTTATTTTTTTAATTAATTAATTAATTTATTTATTTATTTACCATCCATTTATTTTTATATTTTTATAGACTATTGTCGTCCATTAATTTTCCTTTGGGTTATTTTTTTTTTTTACGTATTTATCCATGCATTAATTTTCCTTGTCAACATACAAATCTGAAACAACATGAAATTAAGTATTTGTTTGTTTATTTGTTAATAACTAATTGAATTATTTTTAATTAATTATCAGAAACAACGTCCAGGATCGGAACGACATGAATTCGAATAGAACCTCATATTGTTTCAGATCTGTATGTTGATTGATTGATAAATAAATAAATAAATAAATAAATAAATATAAATAAATAAAAAGACAAATAAATAAAGCAATAAATAAATAGACAAATAAATAAACAGACACACAAATTAATAAATAAATAAACAGACAAATAAATAAGTATATAAATAAATAAATAGAAATAAATAAATAAATACTCAACCTCATGTTGTTTCAGATCTCTGTTTTAATTTTTCCATAGACAATAAATTAAATTAATAAAATTAATAAAAAAATGCACTAACTTATAACATTAAAATATATTTAAATTGTATTTCTTTAGTTGAATCATGTATGTAGAAAGAAAATTTTAATTTAATTTAATTTAATTCAATTTAATTTAATTTAATTTAATTTAATTTAATTTAATTTAATTTAATTTAATTTAATTTAATTTAATTTCATTTCATTTCATTTCATTTCATTTCATTTCATTTGTTCTAAAACTATATGCTGTTATTTTGCCATTTGACAGCAACAAAGCAAAGTAATAACACATAATCACATCTAATTTGCTCAACTTCGTCTCAATCAATCAAATAAAGTAAACTGTCCAACTACTGTAGTAGTAGCATGAGATGAAGTCTTTTTCTTTTTGATTCAAACATCAAAATGAAAGCAAGTGACCATAAAATAGTATGTGCAGTCTTGAAGAACAAACCATCGATGACAAACTTTTTAAGACTATCCTCTGCAGTTTATTCAGCCATCCCCATATTTCTGTAACAAGTAAATAAACCATGGAAAAAATGTGAGTAAATAATGACAGAATTTCAATTTTTTGCATGAACTATTCTTTCCAATCTGAAAGATGGAACGGAAGGAAAACATTGCGACTTGATTGTGTTTTTTTCCTTGACAGTCGGTTGCTCCCAAGTATGTTGAACGTGAAGAAGATAAATTGCATTTCTCTTTTATTTACTGCAAGGTCGCTCCTCTTTCAAGGAACAAAAAAAAGATGGAAAGCTTTCTGTGCTTATGGGTTGCGTCTTATTTCTTCCTTTTTTTTTTTTGCCTTTGCCCGACAAACATTTTAGACTCAGACTTGTTGTCTATAAAGTGCGCTAGGGGTCCTGTGTCTCAATCAGGCATGATGAACTATGACAGGCCTGCCATAAAGTGTCATGTTGGAGAGATTGACAGCTTCACAGCCTGAGCAGGACAGCGGAGGCTAGCAGGGTCTTTCATGCCTGCTGTGGCTGAGAATGACTTCACCCATGGCCTGCTACTTCTCCCATTCATTTTTCTTCTCGTATGGATTTTATAAGGACAATCACAGCTTTGCAAACTTCACTTTGAAGGAGGGACTAGGGACACACGATTCTGGCTCAAATGAGAATCATGACTTTCTCACGACTTTATGAGGGTTAATATAAGTTGCCTATTGTCATTGTTATTTCTCAAACATATGGTAAAAAAACAATAATAAATGAAGGCCTATCTGTAGGTCTACTGTTGGTTAAAAAGCTAAATTTGAATAGACTTATAATGGTGGACTTAAATAGACTTTCAATTAGTCCGGGTCATTAATGCACAGTAAAGTGCCGACATCAGAATACAACTACTCATGATTCTGATGTTAAATTATTATGTTTGAGACATATGCTTCCAATCTGTCATTGACAACAATATTAGACCATTTTTTCACTATTAAAATGAGACATTTGTCATTATCAGCCTACATATATTATGTAGACTAGAGTAGTTATACTGACACTTAAAGATTAATTCTCATTTACAACACTCTGTGTTCGCTATGAAAAAACATCAAATACTTGTTGTAATCATAACTCTTAAATGTGATATGATTATTAAAATAATGTGCGCTTTCACTTTCACTGATATTTGATATGATAGCTACACCATGCTGGTGTTTCGTAAAATTTGTAACGCTCAACCCCCAACCTGGAGGACCAGGACATACACACATACACCAATAGACATCAATTCACCTATAGCACATGTGTATGGACTGTGGGGGAAACTGGAGCACCTGAAGGAAACCCACATGAACACAAGGAGAACATGCAAACTCCACACTGAAATGCCAACTGAACCAGCCGTGGTTCGAACCAGCGACCTTCTTGCTGTGAGGTGACAGTGCTACCCACTGTGCCATCGTTATTTACAGCATATGCAGGTTCTGTTCAGTAAAGTAGACTTCATTGTGAAGACTTTTGAGACAGCCTTTATGCTTTCTCCCAAGTAAAGTTTATTTATATGCTAAATTCGAGAATAATCACCTGCTTGTGATTGACCGCAGCTGGTTCTGCATTACTAACGTAGAAATCACCAATCAGATAATTCCTAACTCACTATAATTAATCAGAGTTTCATACCTCAGTTATTCTCGTCTTGTAGTGTCCCCACTTCCACCCGTACCCCTACCTCCATTCCTCAACAGGGCATCACGGCGGCCCAGTGGTTAGCACAGCTACCTCACAGCAAGAATGTCATTGGCTCAGATTTTCACTTGGCCAATCAATGTTTCTGTGCTTACATGTTCTCTCTGTGCTCGTGTGGCATTCGCCCGGTTTCTCCAATTTCCTCCCACAGTCCGAAAACATGCAACATAGGTAAATTGACCAAACCAAATTGCCACCATTGACAAGCTCTTAATTAGCAATTCCTAATTGCCATTAGCCATATAATAAGTGGGGGAGTTCTTGAGACTTACGTGAGCTCAAACTCCCCTCTCGCGTTACAAAAGGGAGGGATCCCCGGGCTCAAGGATCTTATGAACTCAGGGCTCTCACCCAGCACAGCATGACAAACACGCTTTAAAGTCAATCGTCAGCTAAGTGTAAACTCTTGAATCTTGAAAATATAATTAGCTGAATTGTAGAGATGCTGGATTAAGATCATGTAGGGGTAAAATCGAGATCACAATCTTTTTTGTTTAATCGTGCAGCTCTAGGAAAGACGTTTATGAGAATGGGACAATTTTTAAAAATTATTTCCTATATAATTTTTTTCTTCTGGAGAAAGTCTTGTTTGTTTTATTTTGAATACAATAAATTTAGTTAAAAATAAATAAATTTCAGGTCATTATTATTAGCCCTCTTAAGCAATATTGTTTTCGATAGTCTACAGAACAAGCCATCATTATACAATAACTTGCCTAATTACCCTAACCTGCCTAGTTAACCTAATTAACCTGATTAAGCCTTTAATGGTCTCTTTAAGCTGAATACTCATATCTTGAAAAATATCTAGTAAAATATTATGTATTGTCATCATGGCAAAGATAAAACAAATCAGTTATTAAAAATTAGATATTTAAACTATTATGTGTTGAAAAAATATTTCCATTGTACAGAAATTAGGAAAAATAAGATAAAGGGTTTATAATTCAGGAGGACTAATAATTCAACTGTGTATTGCACCATATAGTGGATAGTGAGCAGTTTTGAACAGACCCGTCATAGAGTGTCATCTTAGAGAGATTGACAGCTTCACAGCCAGAGCAGGACAGCAGCAGCGGGCAGCATCTTTTATGCCCACTGTGGCCTAAAATGATTTTATTCATGGCCTCACAGCAAATAAGACCAGCCTAGAGCAATTCCACAGGCGGAATTCAGCCCGTCCCGCCAGTGGTCAGGGGGTTCACGTCCCCGTGGACAAGCCCAGGATGGAACAGTCCTCCCTGGAGTGATGAGGTTGAAGACTCTGGCTCCTAGTGAGGATGTGCATTGGTGCCAATGAGCTGAGCCGCTCCTGCCCACGCTCTTAATCAATAAGCGACATGAGGGAGCTGGAGACAATTAACCTCCAGGGCTGGCGAGATGAGTTCCAGAAAACACCAACAACACACACTCATCAGAAATGAGGTGACAAGGAAACCGCAGAGGCCAGAGGACCTGCAGCCAGAGACAATCTAAACTCTCACCTCCGACAAATAGGATGCGGCGCACAGTTCACAATATAGCTCTGCTGCAACACCTACTGAATTGAATTGGGAACTGGATTGTAAATTTCAGTTCCACTGCTGAATTTCAATTGATTGTGAATTGAGGTCGTGAGTAGGGATTAGAACTGATCTATTTAGAGTTGAATGTAAAAAAGTGGCTTACACTGTATTGGTCAAAAGTTTGGCAACATTAAGAGTTCAAAATGATTTTGATAGATGTTGTCTGTTGACCAAGGCTGCATTCAAAAAATTGATTTTGGTGCTTGTTCAAACTGTTTATTTAAAATGAGCTGAATCAACACAATTCTTATGTTTTTTGGGGGACAAATTAATTGATTTATGTTCAATCCACTTCAAATCCAAAAGCTAACTTAATAGATTTGTGTTGGGACAACATTAAAGGGGTGGTCCACTACAACATGATATTTCTATGATATGATATTTATACATCTCTGAATGTAATACGCTCAAAGTTCAATGCAAAGGGAGACAATGGCTTCAACAGTGTTAGCTTAGCAAAGCCTACAAGTAAAAAAAGTTTGAGGACTTTAAAAAAATACATCCGGGCTAGTGAGATCACAAGGGCTTCCGCTTACTGCATTCCACACACCCGTGCACCCTGCGCAGCAAAGGGGCGTGTCCAGAGGCACTGTAATGTTATAGCAGAGAAAGCTAAAATGCCGTCCAAATATTTTTACAGAGCTTGTTCTGTTTTTGTATCAGGACTTCCAAAGGACACGACACAAAGAGAGAAGTGCTTAAAGTTTAATTTTAATTCTGATGAAGAGAATTATAAAAAATATGTAGCTCTAACCTTTGACAAAGGACAGCTTCCAGAATGTCTCTCAGTTCAGTGATGGACTCGGTTAAAACTCCTCCAACCGACGAAGCTGTGGATTGTGAGCCACAACCTGTAAGTATATTTATTTGTCAAAATTGATCTATTACATGCACAGTTTCTAGTGTTAATTGTATGTTGTAGGGAGGGCATAAACGAAGATGTAAACAACTGGAAATGCTGTTTTGCACCGTTAACAATTTAGCTACAAATTCATATTTATCAGTCAAACCCCTTTAAACAGCCACAATCTTCAGCAGCGCATGCAGTGTCTCTCTATGCGTGTCTCTCTATGCGGCTGCTTTCCAAGCGTTCTACATCTCAAATAACAAACTCTCAAAAGATATGAGAACATTTATTATCACTTACACATGCTTATTCTGAATATATATGAAAGACACTTGTCAGATTTATTTTAGAGAGCAAGTGTGAGATTAAGCTGTGTGCTCTTCATTTTTCTGTCTGATACAAGCAGCTAGCTGCTCTGACTGGACTGTTTACACACCGCAAAAGCTTGCGCTTGTAGGGTAGTGGTGACGTGGAGCCACTCCGCGAATCAAAACAGATTATGTTAGCTGAACAATCAGAGCTTCTTGAGGGCGGCCCTTTCAGTGGAACTAGGAAATTTGACAGTGGTTTTCATGTTAGCTTAGTAGCTGTACGTAATCAAAGTAAGATATATGAAAAAATAACCTGATTTCCTACTAGTGAATTCAATTTAATTCAATTCATGTTTATTTATATAGTGCTTTTCACAATGTAGATTGTTTCAAAGCAGCTTAAGTCCAGAAGTGAAGCATGAGCACATGTTGCTTTGCATCTTATAAACACAACCAAGCTTCAAAAATACACTGTGAACCACCCCTTTAAGGAATTGTGTGGAACCAGCATTTTTACAGTGTGTAATTATTCGATCAAAATAGAATAAAATCAACAATATTTTAGTAATTATATCATTTTGAACTGATTTGCACTGTAGTTTTTGGTTGAACCAAATAAACTTTTCTAGTCATCTCAACTTACCTCAGTCTCTACAAACTCACAACCTGATCAATTCAATTCAATTTATCTTAATTTCTATAGCACTTTTACAATGTAGATTGTGTCAACGCAGCTTAACATAGAAGTTTTAGTGAATTGAAACTATGTCAGTCCAGTTTTCCGAGTTGAAGTTCAGTTTAGTTCATTTAAGTGTGGTTTATTTTCACTTCTGAAAGTCCAAACACTAAAGAACAAATCCATTAGCTTATTTAAATAAGTTAAAGTAACATAAAAACATGTGTTACCATAACTTTTAATCATATATATCACTTTAAAATTCTGGAAAAAAACACCTATGTTTTCAATGAGGGGGTCAAACCTTTCTCACAGAGCATTTGAACTGCATCCCTCCAGTTCACAACCTTCGGACCTTCATCTGTCTGTAGAGCTATCCAACTATCACCCGCAAAGCCTAGCAACTGTCTTAGAACATATTTGGAATGTGCTAATTTATACTATAGCCATTTGCTAATTTATGCTAAATTCATGTTAACAGCCTGCTAATACATACAATCCACATGCAATTAACAACATGTTAATTCTTTGGCCAGTGTAAAACTTGATGATTTATTTATTCAGGAATCCTTTATGGCAGTGTGCTTTTTTTAATTAAAACTTTTGCAGTAATCAAATTATTAGCCTTAATCTGTATAAGACAATAATATGATGAAGATGTTTACTTGAGTTATTTTTGAAATGTTCCTTTCATGATCCCATTTTATATGTTATAGCACATCGATCGATTAACGTCATTGCGTCACCACGCTATCCACATTTCCTCCAGAGTTTCATGTAATTTCAGCTGTTTCATTTTTAATTTGTTGACTTTATCTGCAGTTTTGCAATTTCACTTTCATTCAGGAATATTTCGTGTATGCTCCCCATTACAAACAACATATTGGATCTGAGTTTGAAGTATGGGCTGAACTTGGTACTATTAGATATTTGTTCACTCTTAGAAAAAAGGTGCCACAAAAAACCAAACAAGGGGTTTCACAGCGATGTCATAGAAAAACCTGTTTTGGTTCTCCATAGATCCTTTCACCAAATGGCTCCGTGAAGAACCTTTCTTTCCTGCTATTGACTTTATTCTTCAATGCAGAAGTGTGCTCGTTTTTGCCATTGTTTTAAAACCTCAGATTAAGTTCCCTATGGGAGAAACTACTTGCTCTACAAACAAGTGTTTGCATGACTATACAGACAAAATAGAATAATATATTATGAAAATATCAGTTTGCAACATCAAGCAGCGGAACGAGCTGTTTTTGATGTCTAAAAACAAATTTAAGTGAATGAAACTGGAAATCTCAAGCCAAAAATATTCAAATGTCTGCGCCCGCTCAAATGCGGAGAATTAGGTGAAAAAAGAACCTTTATTGGTTCTGGAAATAACCATTTTTAATGGTTCTTTAAAGAACCTCCAACAGCTCGACTTTTTGTAGAACCATCTATGAGAAGGTTCATGACCACCTGAATGCAGTAAATAAAGAAAATCCAGGAAGAAAGATTAAATATTTTATTTGCCAATTTGTCTTGTACATGTCAGTCAAATTATACAATGGTAAATTGGAAAAACACAAAAGCAGTTCTAAAACAAACCAGTTGAATCCTGTAAAATGATGCTAATGTAATTTACTGTGGAACCATTTAATAGTGCAAAGAAACATTTGAGGCTACAAAGAACCTTTTGTGACTTAAAAAGGTTCCATTGATGTAAACAGTTCCTCAAAGAACCATCTGCAGCAACAAAGAACTTTTTAAGAACCTTTATTTTTAAGAGTGTATTTGGGCCCTCGTCACTTTGCAAACCAGTTGTCTGTGGTCCTTTTCTGACTCAATAGGTGAAGAGAATTGTATGAAACAGCTGTGTGTTTATGGAATATGCTTTCACAAAATGCGCCAAAAAACCTACATGAGGGTAATAGTTTGATTAAGATGTTTACATGTCTGCACTGCACTTCAATAATGCCACTAAAAGAAATTATCGGCATACTCCACATCTTAATCCGATTTCTCTTTAGTTCGATTGTGACTTCAGTCAGATTAAGGTCATCAAAAATTACTGTTTACATGGTACACTCTTAATCAGAGTATTGTCTATTAAAAATAATTTTTTGGTGTCCATGTAAACATACTCATTAATAATAATCAGAAATGCTTCTTGAGTAGGATCATATAAGACTGATTTCTGCATGTGAAGTATTAATGCTGAAAATTTTGCTTTGAATAACAGGAACAAATTACATTTTATACTATAAGAAACATTAGAAGTTTTCATTATTTAATATTTTCAGTATTTTACGTTCAAATAATATATTTGTTAGTATTTTCTACAAGCTGGTTAAGCTGAAGAAGATGTTAAAATATGTCAATATTTACAAATTGTAATGCTCTAAAAGCTTAAAAGTTACTCTTGGTCAGTAGTGTAAAAGTCATTTAGCTAGAAAAGCGAACAAGTAATATGTATTTATCAATATTTCTTTTCCCATTTGAACAGAGCGAATAGAAGACAAAGTTTCTCAGAACTCAAGAGCTACTTTTGGCGTGCATGCAAGCGAAGATCGTTTTAGTGCCACATTACCAATTAGCATGAAATGCTTATGCATAAGTCGAATATTAGGGGAGCAATATGAATATTAATGCACAAGAGTGTATTTTCGTGCCATCAAAGGAGAGGTTTGAATTATCATTCCATAATTTCCTTTTGTAGTGTATTAGCATATCCATTCACGATCAACCTCCCAGAGCACTATAAATAAGCCTTTTATCAGTCATTTTCACATAATGCTGTTGAATTGCTTATAATAAGTCATTCCCAGTGAATATTTACAGATGAGGGCTGATACAAGACTCAAGCGCATTACTCATTACTTGAGTCTTCAACACTTGTAAAGAACTCCCATGAACTGCTATTGTTCTTAAATTAAGGTAATTATAGCGACTTAGGGAGAGTGAGAAGTGTTGCAACATGGTGTGAGTTGTAATAGCGAATATTACTATAAACTAATGAAATAACCAAGAGGGAAAAATCAGAATCATATGTGACCAGCGTGTTGACAGTGTTGATGTACTCCCCAAAAAAAGTAACTAGTTTTGTTACTTAGTTACTTTTCATGTTAAGAAACGTGTTATGTTGCACTACCTGACAAAAGCCTTGTCGCCTATCCAAGTTTTAGGAACAACTAAATAATAACTTGACTTCTAGTTGATCATTTAGTATCAGACGAGGCTTATATGAAAGGCAAAGGCCTCTAGATTATGCTTATTTTACCAAATATGATCATGCCTTGATTTTTCATTAATTGATTAGGACAGTAAGGTCTGACTTTGCTTAGACACAGGTCTTGTCACTTAACAGAAATAATATACAGTATAAAATATAAAGTCATGGTGCAGTGGAAAAAGAATTAATATTGTGTATGACTCCCATGAGCTTGGATGACTGCATCCATACATCTCTGCAATGACTCAAATAGCTTATTAATAAAGTCATCTGGAATGGCAAAAAAAAGCGTTCTTGCTGGACTCCCAGAGTTCATCAAGATTCTTTGAATTCATCTTCAAAGCCTCCTCCTCCATCTTACCCCAGACATGCTCAATAATCCTCATGTCTGGTGACTGGGCTGGCCAATCCTGAAGCACCTTGACCTTCTTTGCCTTCAGGAACTGTGGAGACTGAAGTATGAGAAGGAGCGCTAGCCTGATGAAGAATTTGCCCTCTCCTGTGGATTGAAATGTAATGTCATGAGCAGCACCATTTTCTTGATACCTCAAGCTGTTGATGTTGCCATCCTGAAGATCTCTCACATGCCACCTTACTGAATGTAGCTCCAAAACATGATTTTTTTCTTCACCAAACTTCACTGATTTCTGTGAAAATATTGGGTCCAAAACTTGACTGATTTCTGTGAGAATATAGGGTCCAAAACTTGACTGATTTCTGTGAGAATATAGGGTCCAAAACTTGACTGATTTCTGTGAGAATATTGGGTCCAAAACTTGACTGATTTCTTTGAGAATATTGGGTCCAAAACTTGACTGATTTCTTTGAGAATATTGGGTCCAAGTGGGTTCTAAAAGGTATTCTGCAGTATTTGTGATGATTAGGATGCAGTTCAACAGATGATTCATACAAAAATTATTTTGAAAGGACTTTTGTCAAGTAGTATATTGACTATATTCTTAGGGAGAGTGAAAAGTGTTGTAACATGGTGTGAGTTGTAATAGCATATATTTAACTAATGAAGTAAGTAAGAGGATAAGAGGAAAAATTACTGAAAGTTACTTTTGAAAGTTATGCATTACAGTGTTGAGTTACTCTTCCAAAAAGTAACTAGTTGCGTTGCTTATTTAATTTCTATGTTAAGTAATGTGTTACATTACTTTTAGTTTATTTTTGTGTTTTGTTTTCTTACATGGCTGAGACTTGATTTCTGTAAAAACTTGCAGGTTTTTTTTTTCTTTTTTAATAGAGCTGCTCTGCAAGTAAAAGTGCACTGTATAACCTACACCTTCATCTACCTTTTTCCTTCGATGTCATTAAAATAATGAGAATGCTTCCATCTCAGAAATGTAAGGCTCTAGCCTGCCATCTTTGTTTCTGTCTGTTATGTGAGGAGCAGATTTCCCACAAAGGATGGGATTCAACGTGACGTTAATTTGTATTCAGCAATTTATTTTATAAATGTGAATTAATTAATATAAAAAAGTAACATTACATTTAAAAAAAAAAAGTAACTCCAATATTACTTAATTTTTAATGCATTACTTTACTTGTTACTTAGAAAAGAAATATTATCACATAACTTGTGTTACACTCAAAAAAAAAAAACCTTTCCTGCTTGTTCAAACTACTTATTTAAAATGAGCTGAATTAACACAATTCTTTAATCTTTTTTTTTGGAGGGGGACTTAATTGTTTTCTGTTCAATCCATTTAAATTTGTAAAAACGTTAACTTAATCGATTTGTGTTGAAACAACATGAAAGATTTGTGTGGAACCCAACAATTTTGCATACTTGTAATGTGTTACTTTTATGTGGGGATGCTGGACAACGGAGTTGTAGATCCATGTGCAGTTCATTAGGGCAAGGTCAAACAAGCAATGGTAAAAGGCGGGCAAACAGTAGCATACAGGTTAACCGTAGTTAACAACAGGCAAGTGGTCAGTACAGGCGGCACAAAATCAATAATAAATAAATTCCGGCAAGGATCAAACACGGAATGACTAGATAGGATAACACTTTGTAATGCTACAATAAGAGTGAACAAGACTCAGCACAGAAGTGTGTGTGTGTGTGTGTTCTGTCTTTATAGTCCATCAAATCAGTCCTTGAATAGCTCCCAGTGTGTAATCAACGGAAACCGGAAGAGGTGTGTGTGAGGTGCATGACAAGATTTGTAGTTCATATGGTGACAGGATTGTAGTCCAAATAAAAGTAAATGATTCCCAGCGTTATACCTTGATAGCCTTGATCACTGTTTTTTTTCTTCCACCCAAAAATTGTATAATAAATGCTCTGATGGGTATGCTGAAACTTCAACATTCTGAAGATTTGTATCTTAAAAAAGGGCATATGACACCATTAAATCCAGAAAGAAATCTAAAAAAATACTACATCTGAACTCTTGAAGACTGTACAAAAATTCAGCAATGTATTTTTTGTCAGAATCTTGGCCTGTTTTTTTATGAAGTGAACTTCCTTCTTTTAAAACCCAAAATAATAAACGTAACCTTTTTCCCATCATCCTCTTAAGGAAGAAAAGCATTTATTTAATCACATTTACTTCATCCGTGCAGTCGACTCACAGCAGTGTTCCTGAAAGTCTGTCCAGCTACACGTCAGCAGAAAAAAAGATCCTAGCTTATAATCTCATCGATCCTCACAAGACTCTTCTCATCACAAATGTTCCCAGACAGAAGTCACAAAGTGTCACTGCTGTTTACACTATGAAAGATCCAGCCTTTGCCATGTTTTGTGTGTATGTGTAGAAGACACAGCCTCGGATGGAAATGTGTTTCTGATGAGCGTTTTCGGTGACGTTATCTCACTAGAGAGACCCTGAAGTGAGAGTTTATCAGCAAATTGAATTGAACCGTGTTTTCCAGTGGTGCACAGCATGAGGTGTTTGCGACTTTAGTTGTCACTCATTACTCATCAATCAAGTTTTCAAAAGGGTGTTTTTGCAGAGATTGCCTAGAAAACACATTGAGTTCCCAAGACAATATTTCTTTATTATTTTTTTAATTCTATATCATTTCATCATATTAAATATAACGTATGTCAGCGAGTAGATTTTATGGAGCTTGAAGATTCCCTCAATGCTAATTAAGAAGCTTTATTTTTAATAGTTTTGTTAAAAATCCGCTGTGTAAAAACTTGCTGGATAAGTTGGCGGTTCATTCCACTGTGGCAACCCCGTATTAGTAAAGGGACTAAGCCGACAAGAAAATGAACAATGAATATTTGAAGTTAGCCTATTTTTCTGTTAAATATATTAATGTCTTTATATTAACCTGTGAACTGTCACTTTCTTTTTTAAATGAAAATGTTAACAGAAGAGGAATCTGTTAAGAAACTAATATTTTAATTAATTCAATCATTTTCCTATAGCTTAGTCCCTTTATTCATCATGGGTCACCACAGCGGAATGAACCGCCCTAAAATTTTTAAGTTACACAAAATATATTTCGCAAAGAAATTTAGCCTCTGAAATTGTGTATTAATAAAAGTTATTTACTAAATTTGAAGTTAATATCACAAAAACTGTGCTTACATTTATTTATTCATTACACCAAAAAAGGAACTTCAGACATAATGTTTTTCAAAGATTAGAAGAGTGAAATTTCTGCCATGATAATCATTATCAGCTCAGCTAATCTGCTCCTGCATCATTACATACAATACTTGCTGTCACCTTGACAGCCAATGAGCTCATCTGTTGAAATGCTCCACGTCATTCTGTGCCGTTAAGCTGTGGTTTGTTTTCTGAGGCCCTCCACCACCCAAGTTCCACCTGTGTTTAGATCTACTAGGGCAGGGGTTCCCAAACTTTTCCATTCACGACCACCAAAATAACAATGCCTGTGACTTGCGACCCCCAATATCCTCTAAAGTGGTTATAAAGATACAAAACGGTGCACACACACCAATAGGCCCAAGTCTATTCGTTGTTTAATTTTGGAGAGTGCCATGCGGAGACCGTCCTCCATGTTAAGTTATAGCCTAAATTTGTTTTTAATAATCGTGAGTGCCGTAAAGGTGTCTGAAAGTTTAACCTGATGCCATAAAATCAATGTGCTGACGCTATCTCTGTGTCTTTTAATATAATGTTATTACCCCAGTAATCGCAAAAAGATTAAAACGCTGATGGCTTATTTGCTTTTTTATGTAACTATAATTTTTTTTCTTTTGTAGGTTAATTCTACTAGTTTAACAAAATAAATTTGATTTTTGGATATCACCAAGCGACATGGGACCAAGCGCTCATCATCCCATGACCCCCATGACTACTGTACTAGGGGGGTTGCCATACAGTTGAAGTCAGAATTATTAGCCCCCTGAATTATTAGCCCCACTGTTTATTTTTTCCCCAAATTCTGTTTAACGGAGAGCAGTTTTTTAGCACATTTCTAAACATAATAGTTTTAATAACTCATTTGTAATAACTGAATTATTTTATATTTGCCATGATGACAGTAAATAATATTTTACTAGATATTTTTCAAGACACTTCTATACAGCTTAAAGTGACGTTTAAAGGCTTAACTAGGTTAGTTAGGATAAGTAGGCAAGTTAGGGTAATTAGGCAAGTTATTGTGTAACGATTGTTTGTTCTGTAGACTATCGAAAAAAATATATAGCTTTTAAGGGGATAATAATTTTGACCTCAAAATGGTTTTTTTAAATACTTTTATCTGAAATGAAGCAAATAAGACTTTCTCCAGGACAAAAAATATTGTCAGACATACTGTGAAAATTTCCTTGCATCGTTAAACATCATTTGGAAGATATTTAAAAAAAGAAAAAAATAATTCAACAGCGGGCTAATAATTCTGACTTCAACTGTATATATTATGTTTGAAGCAGCAGTGGCTATACTGGCAGTAGCAGGTCTCGGTACTTGCTCTGTAATAACAATCAGCAGCGTAGCAGATCTATACCAAGACCAAATACATCAACACTGTCATATACACTCACTAGCCACTTTATTACAGATACACCTGTCCAACTGCTCATTAACACAAACTTCTAATCAGCCAATTACATGGCAGCAACTCAATGCATTTAGGCATGTAGACATAGTCAAGATGATCTGCTGCAGTTCAAAATGAGCATCAGAATGGAGAAGAAATGTGATTTAAGTGACTTTGAACCTGGCATGGTTGTTGGTGCCAGACGGACTGATCTGAGTATTTCAGAAACTGCTGATCTACTGGGATTTTGATGCACAACCATCTCTAGTGTTTACAGAGAATGGTCTGAAAAAGAGAGAATATCCAGTGAGCGGCAGTTCTGTGGGGGCAAATGCCTTGTTGATTGCAGAGGTCAGAGGAGGATGGCCAGACTGGTTCCTGCAGATAAAAAGACAACAGTAACTCAAATAACCACTCGTTACAACTGAGGTAGAAGAGCATTTCTGAACACACAACACACCGAACTGGTCAGACTGGTTTCTTGAAGATGACAATGAGTTCACTGTACTCAAATGGCCTCCACAGTAACCAGATTTCAATCCAATAGAGCACCTTTGGGATGTGATGGAACGAGGGATTCGCATCATAAATGTGCAGCCGACAATCACGTAACTGCGTGACGCTATCATCATGTCAATTTGATTCAAAATCTCTGGGGAATATTTCCAGTACCTTGTTGAATCTGTGCTACAAAGGAAGTTGAGTGAGTTGATGTACCTAATAAAATGGTGAGTGAGTCATATTCATTGTGAGTGAGTGAGTGAGTGAGTGAGTGTATATATTCATTGCCATACTAAATCCCAAGAGTGTTCTAGACAGAAATATTTTATTATAAAATTTGTCATAATTCAAATATGTCCCTGTGCAGGAGTCTACAAAATGCTTCAAAATACTGTTTACACTGTAATCCAATTTCACAACTTCATTGACTTGATGAATTTTGAATGATCAAGCTTTTGAATGATACCTAATGCATGATGATAAAATATAGTGAAATGAAAGTGTCAGTTAACAGGTTAAGGAAGTATTTTTACAATGAAACCTGTCTAATACATCACTGTTAACAGATGCCCTCAGTCCTTATCTTCCTGAGCGCTGATACTGTCACAGTGTCCTGACAGAGATAAAGTCAGGAAGGGAGACTGCTTTGCAAAGTACACAATGACAGATAGTGTTGGCTGACCCTGTGAACTTCCTTCTGGCAAGCAAACTTTGCAGAAGTTGCTCAGGCAAAAAAGTGTGGTCAATATATAAAAAAAACTATGCAGAGGTAAAAATAAATAAATAAATATATAAAAAAAACAAGAACCATTATTTCATTCATTGATTTTTTTTTTTTTGCTCAAGATATCATTTTTTAGTGCTCAATAAGGATGAATTGCCTGAGGGCCAGTGTGAGAAGTCTCTGTCACTTTTTCAGCCAAACTTTGTTAAGCACACACACACACACACACGCACACACACACACCGCCAGATGTCTGTTCAAGACTGTGTCCTCTGAGAAGCTTGCTGTAGCTTCTTAATTATTGTGTGAAATCTTCTGCATATACACTGTGAACAATGCTGGCTTTCACACCATTGATTTGTGTTGGGAAAACATGAAGGAATTATTATTATTATGTTTTACTAATTTAAGGGGATTGAACATAAAACAATTAAGTTGTCCCAAAATACCCTCAAGAATTTTGTTGTTTCAGCTCATTTTAAATAAGTAGTTTGAACAAACAGCAATCATTTTTGAGAGCATTCTGGATCATAGTAGTCTCAAAGATGTCCGTCTTTCAGATATTTATATCAAATATATTCATTTTAAAATTGTTGTTCTTGTTTTTATGCTTTATGATCACATAAATATTTATGTAATTTGCTGAAAAATAGGATTTTTACGAACGGTGTCATCTAGGGTGCTAGTATACGCTGTAAAAAGCTATGAGTTTGCTTAACGTAAAGTGAGTAAACCCATTGTTTTGAAGCAATTAGTTGACTTTACCTAATAAATTGTGTAAACTCATTTCCTTAAAATTATGAAGTAAATCAATAACGTGCGTAATTAAAAAAACACTAAGTTGTTAACTTAACCATTGCAAATTAACTCACTATTTACAGTAAAGTCAACTTGTTGCTTTTAAGGCAACAGGTTTACTCACTTTTACCTACCTGCTTTGTACAGTGTAGAGTACGGTTTTTGCATAGATTTGTAATGGTCTTGGAAGAAACAGTTAGGGTGCTTTCATACCTCTAGATTGATTTTTTTGTTTCAAAATGATGAATAAAATTGTTACAATGTTGCTCTTGGTGCAGTTTTTATTTCACATGGCAAAGTTTCTAAACGGATCAAAATAGTGTAAAGGCTAGATAGGATACAGCAGCGGATACGCACATCAGTATAGCACCATTTTTGTGACACTGTATTACGACAGTTAACATTTTTACTTTGACCTAGGGTTTAGGGTTGGGGTAGACATAAAAAATACAGTTTATTGAGTTATTTTATAAACAACATACATAATACTCGGTACAACTACAGTTTTCATACTACTGTGACGGTTGAGTTGCAGATTTTTTTTCAACACATTTTTAAACAGAATAGTTTTAACTCATTTCTAATAACTGATTTATTTATCTTGGCCATGATGACAGTAAACAAAATTTTACTAGATATTTCTCAAAACACTTCTATACAGCTTAAAGTGGCATTTAAAGGCTTAATTAGGTTAAATAGGTTAACTAGGCGGGTTAGGGTAATTAGGCAAGTTGTTGTAAAATGATGGTTTGTTCTGTAGACTATCGGAAAAAAATATAGCTTTAAGGGGCTAATAATTTTGACCTTAAAATCAGTTTTAAAAAATTAAAAACTGTTTTTATTCTAGCCGAAATAAAACGAATAAGACTTTCTCCAGAAGAAAAACTATCATCAGACATACTTTGAAAATGTCATTGGTCATTAAAAGTTCATTAAAATGATATTCGGTCAAAACAACTAAATGTGTTGTGTTTGTTAGAATTTTTAGACAATTTTATTCTTAATTTCACAAGCGTTAAGAAATCAATAATAACCCAGCTTTTTTTTTTTTTGGTTCACTGAAAAATAATATTTTTCATGTTACTAGTACAATTATCTAAAAATTCCTAAATCAAGAAGCATTTTTAGTAAAATTAACAAACATTCTCGGATCATAGATGTGCAGCTGACAAATCTGCAGTAACTGCGTGATGCTAACATTGTTTCAAGTGTAGGAGCTAGTACAATAAATTCAGACAGAGAAGAAATAGTCTTGCCCAACTGAGCCTGGTTTTTCTCAAGGTTTTTTGTTCCTTCACTTTCATCAGTTGGTAAAGTTTGGGACTTTGGGATTTGTAGAGCTGTGCATCGATAGATTTGCTCTTCAGTGTTTGGACTTTCAGTAGTGAAAATTAAACCACACTAAACTGAACATCAACTCTGAAAACAGGACTCAAACAGTTTCAATTTACTAGAACTTCTATGTTAAGCTGCTTTGAAACAATCTAGATCTTAAAAGAGCTATAGAAATAAAGATATATTGAATTGAATAGTAGAAATCTCGAAAGGTCTTATTTTTAAGGCACCATGCTGACTCACCCTGTTACCATTTTGTTCCTTCTTCTCCTGGTCCAGAAAAAATAAATCTATCTGTCCTTTGTTCTTATCTGCTTCTTTAGCACACAGACAGTGGAACAGACATTTGTACTTGTTGAATCACCAGCTGCATTACTAAAGAACACACATCCCTCCATCAACCTCACTGTCTTGCGCTTTTGCAATTCATTCACAGATAGATATGCGCTCCCGCTCCAGCTAGCGATAAATGAAGATGTTATCTCAAGGGCTTTTTGACCTATTACATTGGTTTTCTTGTGGCGGAGCATGTAAACAGCATGAGCGTGTCTCATAAGTGCAGAAAGCCAGGGCGGATGGAAAGCTGGTGATATAAAGTGACTTAGTTACCGGAAGAACATCTCAGACAAGCGTGCCATTGGCTCTGAGCTGTTTTCAGCATGACATAGGAACGCAACTACTGTTTTCCACAGATGCATAAACTGGAAATGCCTGAGGAAAAGAAAAAACGAAAATCATTAGGTGCTTTTCTCGTCTCTCCCAATGTATTGCTGACTGTCAGAATATCGTAATCCCACTTAAATCTCAGCTATCCTGCTTTGTTTTTTTATTATTCAGATGTTGAAGTGCTGCTGGTTTCATTAAGCTTACACAGGCATTTTCTCCTCACTGATGTTGGCTCCATGCAGGTTCCCTCACGTCTGGCCTAGTGAATTTTAAAAAGTGGGTTAAAAAGATGGCCGCCTCTCCTGGGTGTTTCTCTCCCTCCCGTCTCTGCACTCATTACTCAACACTGAACCTACATTAATAGACTGCTATGCATTCAAACAACTTGAGCGGCTTCAGAAATGAGGCATGCTGTGAAAGGAGCTTGTGAAATCTGCTTCCGGTTGCTTTATCATCTTTTGCATGTGCTTTAAGGGATATTTAAATCAAATATCTAAAAGCAAATACACATCATTGATTTATAGTATCCTCATATTGTTTATTGGTTGTTTGGAAAATAAAAATGTAAAAGTTGTTTTGAGTTTTTTGAACAGCAGGGATCTTTTGACTTTATTTTATGTCCTTAGTGTACAGTAAGTTGTACAGTAGACTGTTGTTGTGTATGTAGAACTAATTTGGAAAATACTTTTTTAAATCTTATTTATATGTGTGAAATACACTGTTAAATTTAGTAAACCGAGCCAATGTGCTGTCCCTCACATTATGGGACTAAATTGTCATTTAAATGTTTATATTAACTCAAACAACACAGAGTCATTGTGAAAATGTACCCCCTCATACATTTCTGGATAGCGCTAATTATGTAGCCAGAGCTACAAATGGCTGCATTTCATCTTTAAAACAAATGCTACAAGGTGGTATGACACCACTGACGAGCTCTGTTCCTTTAAGCGTGACCAGCTGACTGCTTACCCCTATGTGGATGGCTTTTCCAATGTCATCATTTTGTCAAGTGGCTTGCTGCGTACGTCAGCGGACTTGAGACACAGAGAGGATTTGACCGTGATGGCGGGGTTCGAGTCCGGCAAAGAACGGTTCCAAAAAGCAGGTAAAACAAAAGGCAAAGAAAAAACAAACAAGTAAATATCAGGTTGAGGACATGGTAAGATCTGAAAATGTGGTAAAAACCAGGCAGCTGTGAAGGCTTTTCTTTTTCTGGATTGCTTTTGAACACACTGTCGGTTGTGTTTTAGGAATGTGATCGGTGCTGGACACTCTGTGCTTTTGAAAACATTATCGTTTGGGTTTAGAGAAGGGGGTGGATGGGGATGATCGATCCATCAATCAGTCAGTCGACAGCAGCCTCTGGTGGATTTATGTGAGAAAAGCATGCACGAATGGCTCTCACGAGAGCAACTTGAGATCTGAAAAAGTGTGAACAGCGGCCTCTGGTGGATTTGCGAAAACAAAAACTGCAAAAAAAACTTAGCTCCTGGGACGTATTTCATGCTGTCCAGAAATGTATGCAGGGGTACAAATCAATAATAAACCTGCGTTGAAACTAAATGTTATTTATTCAAAGGTTTGAAGAGAAAAACTTTTTTTGAATACTTTTTTAAGCAACAATGTGTTAAAGCCATCAGAAGTGACAGTAAAGACATTTGTAAACATATATTTCAAATAAATGCTGTCTTTTAAAGGATTTTTAATCATAAAGGATGCTGAAAAGTTATTTTAATCTAGATGAGGGATGCTCAAACTTTTTCTAATGAAGGGCCAAAAACCAAACTTGATTAAGTGGGGTGGGCTGAAGAGTAAATATACCAAACTATTACATTAAAGCTGCCATAGTAATTTCCTAATTTATTAATTCTGAAAAATAAGTAGTAAAAATACTTCAATGATATTAATAATAATGATTTTTTGTATATTTTATAATGAACTTCTTACAATAAAAAACATAAACACTATTATAACACAATGGGTTCAATGCTAAACACACAAGTCAAGCTGAACCTGCCTTTGCCTTGATTTGCTCGTTGAGGTCTTGTGTATTGTCCTTTATCTTTGAGTAACTATTTACATTTAAAAAATCTGATTCATGCACAACATTTGATTGAAAAGTTTCATTTCAGTTGACTTTTTTGTAGCTCAACAATTAAACAAACAAACAAAAGGCTATGTTAAATTAGAAATTATCTCTGTTGAAGGCATTTGATGCAACCGTCATTCTAATTCTTCTTAGATCGGATGGCAGGCCAAATAAAAAGTTACCATGGGCCAACTTTGGCCCAAGGGCCCTACTTTGGGAATCCCTGATCTAGATTATAATACTGATATTTTACATTAGAATAATTTTGGCTGCTGAAAGCTACGAATAAAATGCAATGAAAGTAATAATCCTTCACAAAATTATTTTTTTTTGATTAAATAAATAAAAAAAAGCTTAATAATTTCAGAAGCATTCAAAATCCTACAATACAAATATCAGACATTAAACATTTTTGTCCAAAATGACAAATGCTATCGGCATGCTTATTTTTCTATATTGTATTTTAATGAACAAAAATTGCATAATTATCATCATAATGTACATTTTTATTTATAGTCGCTTTATTCATCAGTGGTCGCAACAGCGGAATAAATCACCAACTTTTCCAGCACATGTTTTACACAGCAAATGCCATTCCAGCTGCAATCCAGTACTGGAAATCATTCATACACACTCATTCACACACATACACTACTGCCAGTTTAGTTTATTCAATTCATTTCAACTAACTGATCCGGGAATCGAACCAGCGCTCTTTTTGCTATGAGGTGACAGTGCTAACCACTGAGCCACTGTGTCGCCCTAATGTACATTTTGACATTATATATTTTTTGCAGTTGAATACATTATTTACAACCTTTTTCTTGATGAGGTTGAAATTACCAGTGAATATGCTTTCCAATCCCTAAAACAACAACAACAACAACAAATGTGCTCTATTTCCATGTCTCTGCTGGTTTTCTCTTTGTCTTCGCATCCTCACATCCCGTCTTCTTGAAATTCATGGTTTGTTCTCGCACTCGTTCATTTTCAATCCGTATCCTGCTATTACACTTCCAAAACCCCCTGGATGTTACACTGAGATGTATGGCCGAGATACTGCTGACAAACATATTTTCCTTTTGCCGTTCGTCTCCACTGGATACTGTATTTTCTCTCCTGTGTATGTGTGTGTTTGTGTTTGTGTTTGTGTAAGCTCTCCCTTCTGAATCACACTATTATTGTTTACTTCCAAAAGAAGGGAAGAATCCACTACAGTGACCTCCTCAATATTTAAAAAGCAGAGGATTTCAAAGAACGTCGATACCGTGACTCTCCATTGTACAGATGCTGGAGCGAGGTGTTTCTGTCAGAAAGTGTTAATTCAGAATCAATTTTTAAACAGTCTAAAGTGCAGCTGAAGCCGTAGTGTGTGAAGGAGAGAGAGCGTTATTTTGCAGAAGCCGAGAGAAGTTGACATTTTTGTTGATCTTCTAATGAACACAAGACTGCGAGGTGCAGTTAGGGCTTGAATAAATGGCATTCGTGTTTAACTACTAGCGTATTGATGAGAGCAGTAACAGCCTATCATGAAGATGCCCTTTAAAAATGTAGTTATCTAGACTTATAGGTGGAAACTAATGTAATTAACAACACTGAGTCATAGTCAAGACTTGAATTAGTCAGTATAGCCTATGTTATGGGTGGATGGGAAGGGAATCACTGACGATGTTTACATGGACACCAATAATTTGATTTTAATGCGATTAAGACAATATTCTGATTACGAGCCGACCATGTAAACAGCGATTTTTGATTAATTTAATCAGATTAAGGTCATAATCTAACTAAAGAGAAATCGAATTAAGACGTGTGAAGTATGCCGGTTTTAGTCACATTATTAAAGTGCAGTACAGACATATAAACACCTTAATCAATTCAATTCAATTCACCTTAATCGAATTATTACCGTCATGTAGAATTTTTCTCAGTGGTTTGCGACAGAAGTGTCCACACACAAACACACACACACGGCTGTTTGACATTCTTTGCACCTACCAAGTCAGTGCAGACTATAGACAACTGCCTCTTGAAATGCAGACCTTTTTTTTTTCTTCCGTTCAGTATGCGGTATGAATTTCCATTAAAACAACTCTTCCAGCAGTTCATAGTTGCATCCAATATCTCGTTTGTCACGAGGGGCCCGAATGAAAGTGAAAGTACCAAACCACAGTTGAAGTTGACAAATTAATAATGAAACACCTGATATTACATGAAAGGAAATGCGGGTAGCACGGTGACGCGATGACGCTAATCTAAGTATGTGTTATAACATGTAAAACGCCATCATGAAAAAAAACATTCAAAAAGCAACTCATGTAAACACCTTAATCTTATTATTGTCTTAATTAGATTAAGGCAAATAATTCGATTACTGATGTCATTGTGAGGAATGCATTTTCATTTCACCTTTAAACCTTATTGTCATTTTTGGATGTGGGCGGGTGGCTTGCAAAGTGTGAAGTATAAATATTTAAAAGTATATGATACAAAATAAACATTAGTACATACACAGATAAAAAAAAAACTGAAAAATGATTTATGTGTAATAACAATGGAATGACACAATGGTAATGTACTGAACTACTGAACTGTATTTAGCACTTTATATAAAAGGATTTTTTGGTGATGGCAGCTTAAAGACGCCTCTCAACAAAGTGTAAAATCTTGACGATTCTGCGGGTCTCATCTATCAAATTTGAACTTTATTTTGTATTTCTTATTGGATTTAAGTCAGGTGATTGGCTGGGCCATTCTACAGCTCGATTTTCTTTCTCTGAAAGCATTTTAGAGTTTTCTTAGCTGTGTTAAGGATCATTGTCTTGCTGAAATGTCCACTCTAGTATCATCATTATTATCCTGATAATGTAGATGTTGGACTGAAGTAGCTGATATTAATTAACACTGAAGAAGGGCAGAGAGTTGCTAAAGAACTACTAAAGGATTCAATTGCTGTTTCGGCTTTGACTGCCTTTCTACACCTTCCTTTCTTCATGTCTTTAGCACTTTTTTCCTGCGCCATTTCAATTTATTACACAACTTAATTTGTAAACTAATTAGATTTGTTTTCTTTGCGCATATGGATTTATTAGGTTGTTACCAACATCTGGTGAAAATGCACCTTTGGAAATATATATTTTTCTGATAAATAACAAACCACTGTTGCACTTGTCTAATTAACTTAAAAATTTCATCTCAACAGCAGAAATATGTTTTCTAAGAAAAATGGTGACGTATTTCCCCCACTGTAAATCAATACTGTTAGCCCCATTAAGAAACCATTTTTGTCTAAAGTACCAACCAGTATTGTACTTGCCTAATTAACTTATTTAACCTAATTAACCTAGTTAAGCCTTTCAAAGGCATATTCGTATCTCACAAAATAACTAGGTCAATATTGTGTACTGTCATCATGGCAAAGGCAAAAGTAATTATAGCTATTTTGCCTTCAACTGTGTGTGTGTGTGTGTGTGTGTGTGTGTGTGTGTGTGTGTGTGTGTGTGTGTGTGTGTGTGTGCGTGTGTGTGTGTGTAACAAAGATTATATGAGTTTCAGATAGATTACAATAAGTGACCAGAACAGACAAATGACCAATTTTTAGAAACGATGTTTAAAATGAGATGTCAATATAAAAAACTGAAAGAATCAGTTCAGACAACAGTACTTATGTAGATGAGAACATTTCATAAATATATATATTTATTATTATTATTTTAATGCTTTAAAATAAGCTTCTCCTTCTCACCAAGGCTGCACTTTATTTTTCAAAAATACAGTACAAATTGTAAAATTGTGAAATGTTACAGTAAAATGGAGCAAAATGATGTTTAAAAGTATTTTATCGTTTAATTTAATCCTTTAGTATTCCAGTAATTTAAAAGATAAATTTTCAGCTTCATCACATGATCTTTCAGAAATCACTCTAATATTAATTATTATTATTATTATTATTATTATTATTATTATTATTATTATTATTATTATTATTTCTGATAATAAAAGCAATAAAAGCAATATTGACTGGACTAACAATTTCATTAGAAACCACATACAATAACAAAGCAGTTATTCAAAATGTTAATAAATATTTATCATTTTACCATTTTTTTTTTTACATTTAATAAATGCTGCCTTGATGAACCGAAAAATGAACATGTTGTTTAAAAACATATCTTTGAAATGATAATTGAAAATCATAAAACAGCTTGATACAATAAAAACAAACCATGTTGTTCTGCAGTTTTTGTTATAGAAGAAATGCTTTGGTTTCTTAAAAGGATAGTTCACCCAAAAATGTAAATTTACTCAGTATGTATTCACCTTTAAGTGGTTATAAATCCAACCCAGGCTCATTGGAAATACAGGGGTTGGATAAAAACTGAAACGCTGGCTAATTTGATGGAGGTTTTGTGTATTGTAGAGCTTCATAGGTGAAACTGTATTTGCTGTTTGTAAACCAACCGCAAATTTTAAGTCGTACACAAACGGAAAAAGAAAATGTCATATCTGTGTATGTTTTGAATGTAGATTTTGGACTTGTAACCTTATAAAATTACCATTACTTTCTGTTTTCTTTTACGTTTTTAGAATTACACATGCCTGGATTTGATTTATGCACAAAATATTTATGTTTTTAGTCCATTTCGCCCAATGCATAAGTGTACGAGACCTGATACCTGATGTTGTTGACCTGAAGCCTTTCAGTTGCAGGAACGATGCTTGAAATGATGAGACATGATGCCTTGTGGTTGTATGACTGAGGTCTGAGGATGTCCTAAAATGTACACTGTTGGCGTGAATAGTTTGCACAAATTGCTGAAGCCTTGATTAACTATTTTGCTTATCAAGAAGAATGTCTAGGTATTTGCACTGGAGAAAACAAGTGCAAGTACCACAAATACTGGGCAAGTCTATTTTTCCCCTTCACTGTGGGTATCTGTCACCCTACTGAAAAATATAGCTCTGCTACTTTTAGTTAGTTACCGGCCAGCACCTCTGCTGTGATCCCAGCTTTAACAATGCATTTCTCTCATGATGGATCTGCTTCTCCCTTTGGGCTCTACTATTTAGCTGTATATTCACAAGTCACAACAGCAGGTGTCCTCTAGGATCACATGCATTTTCATAACAGAGATCATCTACATCTTGCAAAAGTCACTCTGGACTGTAGGTGAATCCTCCAGTGAGATCAAAATTAAAGGACGGGAAAAATAAATAGGGTAGATCTTCTAAGAGACGTCTACCGGCTCTTGGATTGAGTGCTTCAATACGTCTACGAACTGGCGGAATGAATCTAAGTGGTGAAAGAGATGGATATCAAACCAACGTGGTCCCAACTGACTTGTTTGGCACTATGAAAATATTGGCAATTTTCAGCGGGTCTTTATCTGTGATTTATCTGTGAGTATTGCCCTCCAGAGGCTCTGAATAAAACATGGCCTTGCTCAGCATCCACAAAGCGTTCCATTAATCGCCGTTCGGATTGTTTTAGACGGACTACTTATCTTGGGCCGTGGATTAAGCGTGCGGCGCTCGCTGGCCGTGTACGGATGGCCTTGAATTTTATGGGGGAGAAGCAGGAGAAAATTGAAAACTCCTCTGATCTTCTTCTCCTCCTGTCCTTGGCCTTCTGCATTACTTTCTATTTCTCTCTCTCTCACTCTCAATCTTTCTTCTTCCTTCTGTGGAAAATGAGATGCTATCGAAGCTTTCGGCGTTACTTTTAAAAACCGTAATCCATTATAAATGTTATCAATAGTGTTTTCCTCCTGGAAGGGAAAAGATCAGTGCGAAACTGTCATGACAGACACTGGTAAAGCATGTTGTTATTGCTGCATGTATTTTTACAGGGTTTTCCAACCTTGAATATATTATTTATCAGCACGGACCCATTCAGAGGTGCTCGGTGTTGGCTTTTTAAACTCATTTTTACCTATAAAGCATTTATTTTAATGAGAAGACAACCATCAGAGAATTTGCATTTGTTACAAATCATGTATTGGGACATCTGAGACACACTTTTAAACATTCAAATCACTTTGCATTGCATAATGAAATAGCAAACAATAAAATAATCAATAGATAAATAATTAATTAATAAATAATAACAATTTCCGCATCCTGATTCAGAGGTCCTGACTGTGGTTGTTAAATATCCCATGATGTCTATCGGCAAGAAGTAGGGGTTAAATCCCAGCATCCTGGCCAAATTTGCCCACTGGCCTCTGTCCATCATGGCCTCCTAACTATCTCCATATCATAATTGGCTTCATCACTCTGTCTCTCCACCAATCACCTGGCATGTGGTGTGTGCCCGAAATTTTCTCTATGCGACCTCAAAATATATTTGGGAGCATTTGTGCGAGTGCATAAAATTGTTGTGTGCGACCAGTTTTTACTGCAAAATGTTCTCCACATGTGCGGATTTGGGAGACATTCACGCAGAATGCATTTCTGCACTTGAAACGCGAAACACAGCGCTCAGGAATGGTTTAAAACAGTAGACATGTCAACTTGCTGCAGTAAACAAAGCCAATTCCATAATGCTTGCCCCGCCTTTGCGCTCTTCTAATTGGCCCACCACTGCTCTAGCACTGAAATATCAGCTGTCAATCACTCAGTCAGTGGCCTCTGGCTTGGGATGACATAGAGCTACTACCGCGAAAAATTGTAAAGCGCTGAAGATGAGAATGAAGATAACACTGACAGATTTTGTTTTAGAAACTATGGCATCTAAAGTTACAAATAATGACACATCTTACTAGTGATCATGTGCTGAATGTTAATCCACTATCTACACTTTTCCAAGAATGGATAAAAGACTTCCATTGGCTTCAAGTCCTGTATAAATAGTCTGTGGGATGGAATTTTCAGGTAATTGTTCATATAAGAGGCTGTCCGCCGTGCAAGTGGCAGCTGTTTGTCAAATTTAACACCACGTACACCATCGCAAACGGGCTTTCACTAAGTAAAGTAATATCGCTACTCATAAAAAGACCGGTATTGCTATTAACATAACATGCAAGGCAAGGCAAGTTTATTTATATAGCACATTTCATACACAGTGGCAATTCAACGTGCTTCACATAAACAAGAATAAAAGAGACAAGTGTAAGAAAATGAAAACAAATAATAAAAATTTAAATTATAAAAATAAGAATAAAAAATAGATAAAACAGATAAAAAATGTGCTAAAATATGTTATAAGATAATGAAAAAGAAAAGAAAAACATAATAGTGCGATCTGTCGGATGTAGCACAGTGCTCATTCAGTAAAGGCACAGCTAAACAGAAGTGTTTTCAGTCTTGATTTGAATGTGCCTAATGTTGGAGCACATCTGATCATTTCTGGAAGCTGATTCCAGCAGCGAGGGGCGTATGCATAGGTACAGTCTATGTCAAAAGCATCAGTGCAATATCAGACAGCACCCGTGAGAACAGCACAGTTACATCGTTAACAGATTCATCCATGTCAAGCAGTGCGTGCAGGGCCGGTGAGCGGTCCGTGTATCTTTTGGTCACTCAGTTATGTTTTAAAAATGTATTTTTCTGTGATAACGGGATTTCCTTGAGACATATTTTCCTCCCGCATGCATATATGTATTTTTGCTTGTTAGTTTGATAACTGTTAATTTCAAATGCAATAAAATGTTTGTATAACACTTGTAGTAACAGTGCTTATAATTGCTACCAAGCAAAAAGGTTAATTTTGAGCCCTGATAGGGGTACGTAATCAGAATGAGGCTGGGTTGGATTAAAAAAAGAGCTGGGTTCCACACAATTCCTTCATGTTATCCTAACACAAATGAGTTAACTTAATTGGTTTTTCAAGTTGAAGTGCATTGAACATAAAACCCAAGAATTTTGTTGGTTCAGCTCATTTAAAATAAGCAGCAAACCTCTTATTTTGAGTGTTGAACCGTGATCCTAAACCCATGACTTGTGTGTACTGTTACACCCCGTACATATTCATAGATGTATAAAGGTTGCATCTGGCCAAGGATACTGATGTTAATTAAGACAGATGCAAAGCTTTAGCAATCTCATAGATGGTGCATTTTTAAAAATGTTAAATAGCAATGCTCCATTGAATGCTTCAGACTTCATAATGGGAGCTATTTTTCAAAGAGCATTATTTTCCTAGTCTCTGCAACCTTCGGGATGCTCCACATATTTTTCTGTCCCGTGGCATCTATTCATTTAGCCAAACGTGACACAGTAATGAACTGTAATGTGTGTTTTGTGAAGCGTTTCAGAGGAATAGACAGGCGGCGCGCTGTAGACATGAAAGCGGGTCAGCACACAGATAGGATGATAAGATTTCAGCTGATGGCAATGCAAAACCGCTATGATGCTATCGGTGAAAGCACTCCAGCTGATTTCACAGCACTAACCGAGCGCACATTAACTTCGAAGATGAATGAGGGGGAACAGATTTGGACTTCTTATCTATTAAAAGGACAGTTCTCCCGAAAATGAAAATTTGCTGTTAATTTACGGAGATGTAGGTGCCTTTTTTCTTTGTTAGAACAATATTTTTAGTATTAAAAGAGACTTAGTGTTTCTTTTAGTATTGGTCTTGTTACAAATGATAATTATTATATTCAACAAGATGCTCAGACTTTGGTGAAAGTGCTTGCAGAGTTCACGAGTTAATGGTTGCAAGCAATGTTCTGTTTCCTTTTCAGACTGAGCATTTTACATCATAAGACCAACAGAAGCCGTGGATATTTATTTTGTTTTGCCTGTGTATGTTTCAATAGTTGTTGCATTTTCTGAATCAACAAAGACTGATTTTAGCAAAAGAAATCTCATATATTGTTGCACTGAAGTTCATTAGACATTTCTGTGTGGAGTTTGCATGTTCTCCTCGTATTGGCCTGGGTTTCCTCCATCCAAAGACTTGCACTATAGGTGAATTGAATAAACTAAATTGGCTGTAGTGTATGAGTATGAATGAGAGTGTATGGGTGTTTCCCATTACTGCATCCGCTGCCTAAAACATATGCTGGAATAGTTGATGGTTCATTCCGTTGTGGCGACCTCTGAAATAGAAACTGAGCCAAAGGAAAATTAATGTATGAATGTTGCACTGTTAACAAAAAGTAATCTCAGATAGCTTTAGACTTTATTTAACATCAAACTTTTAATTGATTTACATCATTTACCTAAAAATAACATCCCCTTATACCAGGGGTGGGCAAACTTGGTCCTGGAGGGCCGGTGTCCTGCACAGTTCAACTCCAACTCTGATCAAACACCCCTGTTTATAGATAATTAGTGATCTTGGAGGCACTGATTAGCATGTTCAGGTGTGTTTAGATTTGAGTTGAAGCTAAGCTATGCAGGACACCGGCCCTCCAGGACCGAGTTTGCCCACCCCTGCCTTATACAGTAATTGCAATATATAGCAAAGACGGCATGCGTTTTAGTTTATTTCTAGTGGTTTGTTTGATTCTGACCTAAATTAAAAAAAGTTACTTCTAGTTTGTCTACATGTCATTTTTAAAACCATAAAGATACATATAAAAACAAATAGACATTAAAATAAAATAATGGGTAATAATGCTGTCAAAAAGAAGTAAAGCTATCAAATGTGCCAGTAAAACTTTTGTCCATATTGCTAGTGCACTAAATTTCAAGTGTAGTCTGAAAAATAATTGAAATATTTATTTATTTTGAATAAATTAAGTTACTATGAACAAAAAGACAATAAGTAGAATAAAATTTTACTCGGAAATTTGCAATTTACTCAATATATTAAACATATCATATAGAAGTAATCCTTGCTTACTTCTAATTTATTTTCTGTGTTCTTTTAGTGTATTTTTTTATTGTTTATTTTATTTTATTTATTTTGCCTATTCAATTTATTCTGATTTTATTTATTTATTTGTTTGTTTTGTCAAATCTTTTGAATAAATCAGTTGACCTAGAACACAAAACTGAAAGATTTGTCAAACAATTAAATGTACCGGTAGTGAAGTAGTTCTTAAGTTCAAAACAAATACTGTATAAGTTTCTTCATATACCTTGTACAAAAGAAGTAAAAGATAAAAGAACTACTATCACCACTACTACTAATACAACTACTACTACTACTACTACTACTATTACTACTACTACTACTACTACTTCTACTACTACTACTAATAATAATAATAATAATAACAATTCCTTACATTTATATAGCACTTTTCTGGATGCTCAAAGCGCTTTTTTGGGAGGGAATCTCCTCATCCATCACTAGGGTGCAGCATCCACTTGGATGACTAAACGACAGCCTATTGCACCAGACTGCACACCACACACCAGCTGATTGGTAAAGAGGAGACAAAGTGATGAAGCCAATCATAATATGGGGATGGTTAGGAGGCCATGATGGACAGAGGCCAGTAGGCAAATTTGGCCAGGATGCCGAGGTTATACCCTTATTCTTTTCGAAGAACATCCTGGGATTTTTTAACAACCACAGAGAGTCAGGACCTCAGTTTTATCAGAAAGATGGCACTCACTGAGCAATATGAAGTCCCCATCAATATACTGGGGCATAAGGACTCACACAGACCGCAGGTTGAGTGGTCCCTGCTGGTCTCACTAACACAGCAGCGACCTAGCTTTCCCATGAGGTCTCCCATCCATGAACTAACCAGGTGCAGCCCTGCTTAGCTACAAAGGGCAACTAAATGAGAACTCGCTGCTGATTAAATATATGGGGGAGAATGGGGACCAACAGTGGTTGGGTTACCAACATACCTTTGTAACAGAATATCTTTGTTTGTAGCTCATATAGGGTTGGAACAGGTGTACACTGAAAATAAATTCATTGGATTTGCTAATTTTTTTAATGTAAGTGGTTGCAAACAATTTATTTTGGGCTAAATTTAAAATGACAAATAACGTCTAACATTACTTAAATAAATTTGTTTGTTTAAATTGAGCCCATATAAATTGTTTGAAAAATTTTCCAAAAAAAAAAAAAAAAAAAAGAAATCAGTTTAGGCTGAGTAAATGAGGCCTTCATTTTTATTTTGGGATGCACTCTCTTTACATGCATCCTATTTTCACAGAAGCATGTTTGTAACTACATGAATGTTAATCTGAACTTCCATTTTTTGTGTGTGAGCTATTCCTTTAAAAACGGATGCTCTGAGTGTGACCTGGGGTAAAACGTAAGAGAAAAGTCAAGCTGCTGTTTTGACTCTTGGAAATGCATTATTTAAGACGGTCTGTTTTATTCAATTTTCCCTACGTATAGATGAGCGAGGTGACTGCTTGTGTGCGCCACAGTATCCTGAAACGGTAATTAAGTTTTTACCTCAGCGGCACATGAAATGTTATTTGTTGTGACAGTGCCCACATAAATAAAGGATGTGAATCAAGCTGGATCCAACGACAGTCGTGTTCAACCTCATTTTTGTCAGTGCCAGTTCAAACATGCTCTGTTGGCACATATTAAATTTAGAATAAATTAATTTCAAAGCCAAAATGCAGCAGTTAGTACATTTGCTCCTGACTCTGAGCATTTGTGCTTATTCTAGATGCACAGGTTCAAGTCAAAACAAAGTCTTTATGAATCAAGTTGATACAAATGTATTAAAACAGATGTAGTTGAAATATTTTGTATTTGTAATCACTGTGTTTTTTAAAAATTATGGTACATAGTCATTCTATTAAACTCATTTACCCCACTGGTTTATTGACACTGATTCAATTAAGATTATGTGACTTGATGATGAGTGATTGATTGAGACTTAGTCATTGAATCGTTCACTTTAACAGTTTTTTTATCAATTTGATTCATTCTGTGATTATTGCTGCATACCAATTCACCTAATATCCATCCTAAATAGTACTAGAAAATAGAATAAGTATGTCCCAAATCATGGTATGTTGAAATGAGTATGCCAAAGGTTCCCGGATGGTTTACTAATTCCGGTGAAACTTTTTAAATGTAGAAGCGTCCATACACTAATCGCTGATATTGCCCGCAGTACATTGCGCGTTGAACACAAATTCGATTAGAACTACAAACAGGGGAGGACAGTGTAAATAAACTACAAACATGGTGGACACGCAAGACCAACCGTCAAGTAGAGAGGCTTCGGTAAAGATGTTTTTATGACTGTAAATTAATATCTAGCCGACTGGAAAATATTTAAATCGCATTTTCTGTGTTATATTTCATCTGCAACATCAATACTGAACTTTTATAAAGATGTGTTTGGACATTAACATCTGAATGCAGAATTATTCAAAGACCTGAGGAGATTTCTCTGCATGAAAGACTCTGGAATGGGAGATTAACTTAATAAGGAAAGGAAATTAAATATGAAAGAAATGTGGATGATGTGTGGATGATTGACAGGCCTCATAACTAAGCAACCTGAGGATCTGTTAACGAGAAAGTAGCATGTCCCAAAGCTTGCATATTCTTGTCACACACTCAGAAATAAGTTTTCCCCTTACAAAAAAGTAAATACTTTTAGGGTGAAGTATAAGTATGCGAATTGAAACGCAACACAAGAGTCATATGATTATGAGCGAGTTAAAGGATTATTCATGCTGTCAGTTTGTTTATTCAAAGCAAAACACGTTTTGGTTTTTTATGAGTGAATATTTTTACTTGTTTTACTTGTGACAGCCATTAAGCTAGATTTTGAATATAATAAACATATACAATATATATTATTAATACCTTAAAAATACTATGTTTACTTGTTTACCGTAATGTTTCCAAAAGCACTGATTTATTCAGGAAAGGCCAAGGGACTATTTATGACTCAGGCACTGAATCATTCACACAACCAATTTGCTTTAAAACACTTATTCATTCTGGAAAAAAACAATTGAGTGTGTTTATAAGTGAGTCAATGAAACATTCCCACTATGCATTTATTAATTCAATTCATCTTTATTTCTATAGCTCTTTTACCATGTAGATTGATTAACATAGAAGTTTTAGTAAGTTGAAACTGTGTCAGTCCAGTTTTCAGGGGTGAAGTTCAGTTTAGTTTAGTTCATTGTGGTATAATTTTCACTGCTGAAAGTTCAAACACTGAAGAGCAAATCTATCAATGTGCTGCTCCACAAATCCCAAACTAGCAAGCTGGAGGTGACAGCACCAAGAAAGTTGTGTAAATTGCTTCCTTGTCCTCATTTGTAAGTCGCTTTGGATAAAAGCGTCTGCTAAATGACTAAATGTAAATGTAAACAAACTTCACCAATTGACGAAAGTGAAGGAAAAAAACCTAGAGAAACAGGCTCAGTTTGGCATGACCATTTCTTCTCAGGCCAAACATCTTGTGCAGAGCTGCAGTCTGGAGGTTGGAGATTGCTGGACGTCCATCGTAGAGAAGCTGTAGGTGTGATTAGGTCACCAACATGTGTTCAGGCTGGTGACTTGTCTGTCACTGGGGTCTTTTAAGATTCATGCTCTCCATTTTTTCCATGACTATATTTAGGATTATGCCTTCTTTGGAGTAAATCATTGACTTATTCCCTCAAATGACTCATTCCCAATCTATTGATTTATTCAGGAAAGCCCAAGTGATTGAATGACTTACAGAGTGATTCACTTAGTTGATTCGTTTACAAATAAAATAAGGGCTTTTGATTCATTCAGGAACATCATTTCTACCAGAAAGACTTTTTTGGAGGCAGATAAACATTTTAACATTTATTGTGAATAGTTTGCATAAGTGTATGTTCATTACAATCCGTTCATAAAGTCCTTTAGTGTAAGCCCTGTCTATGGTGCAGAATTCCGAATGAGCAGACAGATCCTGCCTAAAGATGAAGGCAGGGCGAAGCCAACCCCCTGAGTGGAGATGAGGCTGACCTGGTGGTGGTGATGGGGAGGATGGAGGGAAACTTCCGCGACATCACCTGAGTACAGCGAAACAGATTGTTTAGATGGGCTTATCTGTAGCATGCTTGGTTGTTATTCACCTTATTCTTCGCTGACGAGCGGGCGCAGCCATTTGAATCTTTTTAGCTTGAGACTTCCGGTCTCATTCACTTCCATTCATTTTTAGACATTAAAAACTGCTCGATTCGCTGTTTGATGTTGAAAACTGATATTTCCTTATTATATTATTCTATTTGGTCTATATAGTCATGCAAACATTTGTTTGTAGAGCAAGTAGTTTGACCATTTTCTGCCGTTTATTATTTACAGTCATTTCTCCCATAGGCGACTGAATCGGAAATTCTAAAACAATCGCAAAAACAGGCGCACTTCCGCATTTTAGAATAAGGTCAATAGGCTGACGAGATAATTGCTATGAATGACGTGACATATCAGTCTTCCTGACAGAACTATCGCTAAAGCTTTCATTTCTGGTGTTCATGTTTTGACATATTTTAATGAATATATTTTAAGTTAAGTCAATATTAGATCCTTATATGAATATATTGTGCAAAACTAATTAAGATATTAATTGGACATTAATAATAAAATGTAAAATGTGATTTAAGAGACATAACTGACACTGTAAGCAACTTTCAACCAGAATAAAATATAGCACTTATGCTATTTTAATATGCTGTTATAAAATGAAATGCATAACAGTAAATGGCATTAGCAGCAGTCATAGATATTTCCCTTTCCTTAGTATAGCAGAGTATATAACCAATATCTCTAATCAAATTGGTCAAGAGTGTGTGAATGGCCAATAATACAAAATGCAGGACTTCCTGCTTTGTAGCTTTTACGTGTTGAGCAAGTTACCAGAACCACAGTGTTTATCGCCGCCTCCAGAGGGAGGTCTCCATATGCTCTTTTTAATTGCACTGAAACAACGGCATTGATGTGAGGTGTACTTACAGATGTGTTTTCAATAGTGCACAAACAGCTGTTCTGCCCTTGCTTTTACACCTCAACCATTTTACCTCAGCTGTTTCCTAAGCACTACCTTATTGGGGTTCTTATTTAATGCTCCGATCTGCTGTCTGACAGCAGAAAGGGTTGCTCCTTATTCCCCCTGAATTCCTCCGGAGGTTCCTGCCAATGACAAGAGACTTTTTTTTATTTTACATTCTGAATATGTAAACAAGAGCTGCATCCGGCGTAATTAAATCCCCTTTTCTTGATTTGCATATAATTGAGCTCAAGGCCCAAAAAAGGATTTCACCGAGACAGCTTGCAGAGAGTGTTTGTAGTGCAGACGGGCTTTGGAAAATTAGTAAAATCGATAGCGGTGCGGTCGACAGCGCCCACCTGTAAACAGCAGCATCTGATGCGGTGCGCTGGGAATGGGACGGGCACGTTCAGTGAGATGATTCATCCTGCAGAGAACTGAAGAAATACCGGATGCTGTGTCACTCCTTTGGCAGGTGTTCAAAGCCTCATACTCCGTGACCTCGGGGTGCAATTGAATGTGCGAATTTGTGTTTATGCGTGCGTTTGTGAGATCGGAAACTCGCATCTCTCTCTCCTTCGTTTCTCGAATGCCTGGTTTTTGTCAGACAGGGAACATCCATGCGAGACGCATCTCTGAGAACGGTTGCAGGGAGCAGCAGAACCCTCGTTGAAACGCAGATGGAGCAGCTTGATTAAAAATTAATAGCAGAGGACGGTTGCATGGGGAGAAAATGAGCACAGCTCTTGGCCTGTCAGAAAGAAATCTGTCCTCCTCTGGCACGACTCAGCACGCTTTTACCGCCGCCTCGCGTCCTCGAGTGCCTCGCTTTATTTCTAATTGAAACACCAATTGCGCTCGCTTTAAAGAGGTGTCAGAAGAGTTGAAATGTGGAATTAAGAGCCCAAGAGTCCAGCAGGGAAGCAACAAGCAATCTGACTGTTTACAAGCAATAAGTGTCATTTTAAATATCAGGGTCACGCACCGTACAGAAGTGAAATGAGAGCTCCTGGAACTGTAGGTTTATTTTTTATTTTTTAAATTTTTTTAGCTATAAAAGCAAAGTTTGTTGAGGTAAAATTGGAATTTTAGCCTGACAGCCTTGTTTGGAAGTTTTGAAAAAATCTTTAATAGAATTGAAAGTCTGAAAGTGGTTAGATCAATTAGATTGGTTAGTTCGATTGATGAATAGATGGATAATTGGATCGATGGATGGGTTAATGGTTGGATGGATAGATACATGGATGGGTGGTTGGTAAGTGCGTGAGTTGATGGTTGGTTGGGTGGATGGATAGATGGATGTGTGTGTGGGTGGGTGGGTGGGTGGGTGGTTGGATGGATGGGTGGATGGATGGATGGATGGATGGTTGGTTGGTAAGTGTGTGACTGGATGGTTGGATGTATGGATGGTTGGGTGGGTAGATGGAAGGATGGAAGGATGGATGGATGGATGGATGGATGGATAGATGGATGGATGGTGGGGTGGATGGAATGGTTGGTTGAGTGGGTTATTAGTTGGGTCTGGATGGGTGGGTGGATGGATGGTTGGTTGATTAGTTGGTCGGTTGGTTGGGTCATTGAATCCTTCACTTTTGAATGACCCAATCGGTTGATTGGATGGATGGATGGATGGATGGATGGATGGATGGATGGATGGATGGATGGCTGGATGGATGGGTGGGTGGATGGATGGACGTATTGACGAACGGTTGGTTGGCATGATTGGGTGGGTGGGTGATTAGGTTGGATGAATTGATGGATGGATGGATGAATGGATGGATGGATGGATGGATGGATGGATGGATGGATGGATGGATGGATGGATGGATGGATGGATGGATGGACGGATGGATGGATAGATGGTTGGTTGGTTGAATAGATGGATGGATGGTTTTTTGGATATATGGATGGTTGGGTGGGTAGATGGAAGGATGGATGGATGGATGGATGGATAGATGAATGGATGGTGGGGTGGATGGAATGGTTGGTTGAGTGGATTATTAGTTGGGTCTGGATGGGTGGGTGGATGGATGGTTGGTTGATTAGTTGGTCGGTTGGTTGGGTCATTGAATCCTTCACTTTTCAATGACCCAATCGGTTGATTGGATGGATGGATGAATGGATGGATGGATGGGTGGCAGGGTGGGTGAATGGATGGATGGATGGGTGGGTAGATGGATGGATGGATGGATGGATGGATGGATGGATGGACGGACGAATGGTCGAATGGTTTGTTGGTTGGGGTTGGTTGGTTGGATGGATGGATGTTTGTTTGATTGGGTGGGTGGGTGGGTGATTAGGTTGGATGAATGGATGAATGGATGGATGGATGGATGGATGGGTGGTTTTTTGGATGGATGGATGGTTGGAAGGACGTATAGATAGACGTTTCAACATTTTTAAAAAATTTATACATATTTTATGCACCCACCAAACATGATATTCATGCTTCTGATTTTGGGATGTTGATCTTTTCTCCAACAACTGTTGGAAGACGTTTTTTTGACAACTTTAATAGTTAGAAGTGTTATTTTGTCTGTTTTGGTGTTGTAAATAACAGTTCAAAAACATGGTAATAAACTGCTTTATCTTTTCTTAATGGACTTATTTCTCTATAATTATGTTGCTATAACTCAGAAAGAAAGTATGCAGGTTTTAAAATGACAGGTGGTCAATTTTGACAGAATTTTAGTTTTTGAGTGAACAAACCTTTTAATAACATGTTTAATACAATCATTCAATCCTGGCGTGAAGCCTTTCAAAGTTAAACGGCACTTTAAAGTAGCTTTCACAGAACAATTGATTAATTACTACCTTCTACTCAAGTACTCGTACTAATTCTGGGCGACACATTCACTGTTTGATATATCTCGAAGAAATTATTGTTACGAGTCTCTCGAGATTTAATTAAAACCCTGAATGCAATTATGTAAATTCAGAGGAAACCCACAGTTTAACCATAACTACGCTATACTTACATTTTGAAAGATTGCTGTTTGATGTCAGAGCATGTTACATTTTTATGCCTGCAGATATGTAAATGTTCAAAGCAATAGCCAAAAGTCATTCCCCAAATTTGAGTGAAAAATGCTGCAAACTGATGAACATGTGACATTTTTCTCCCCTTTGTTCTCAGATGCTTAATTATTCAGACGCTTCCAATTTTTAGTCATTCTCAACCTTTTTTGGGGGTAGTTTGTGAAGAAGAAATGTATAATTTTTGCTTTTCATATTGTATGAGTAACCTCCTCAGGTTATTTTCGTGTGCTTCGCGTACAGTACTAGTGTAGGCATATTTTGAATAAAAGCAGCTTTTGTTTATTAATTTTCTTCCTTTGGGACCTTTTGTAAATGCAAGACATTTGTAGTTGAAGGTTTTAAATAGCTGTTCAGTCTCAGTGCAGTAGATGCTTGCTGCTTGGACATCATTTTTGAGCCATCATGTGTGTGTGTGTGTGTGTGTGCTGAAAGTGCAAGGGTTTGTGTTTGCTTTCTCCTCCCCGCGGGGCTTTCAGACACCAGTTTCAGGGATGATCAATGCTTCCCTAAAACAGATCAAACCGGCTTTGTGTCAACAACACTGGCAGCTAATATGAAGTCACCCTGAGATGTTATTACCTCCATATCCAGCTCATACATACGATTTACAGAAGTCATTGACAATATGTTTCGATTTTGGAAACATATCAATATGATGAAGAAACAGTGTCAATTTATTGACCTTAGATTTAAAATTATTGCGTTGTCATAACCTTTACATTGGATTTAAATAATTCATTCATTCATTTTCCCAGTGTTGGGTCAAATGCAGTCAATAGTTTCAATATTTATATTCATTTTTTTATTTTTCTTCAACTTAGTCCCTTTATTCTTCAGGGGTTCTTCAACTTAGTCCTTTTATTCTTCAGGGGTTGCCACAGCGGAATGAACCACCAACTATTCTGGCATATGTTTTACACAGCAGATGCCCTACCGGCTGCAACCCAGTACTGGGAAATTTGGAGTTTTAATTAAAAGTATTTGTCTAATAATAGTTAAAATATGTATCAATACAGACAAATTGATCTGCAAGAAGATCGCTGGTTTGAGTCCCAGCTGGGCTAGTTGGCATTTCTGTGTGGAGTTGCATGTTCTTTCTGTGTTCGTGTGGGTTTTCCTTGGGTACTCCAGTTTCTGCTACAGTCCAAAGACATGTGCTATAGGTGAATTGGATCAACTAAATCAGCCATAGTGTATGAGTGTGTGTGTGTGTGTGTGAATGAGTGCATAATTTAAATTAGTTCTAATTGAATTACTTACTATAAATTTAGTATTGTTTATAGAATATTTATATTTTAAAATAAAGTATTTAGTATTTTATATATACAGTTGAAGTCAGAATTATTAGCCCCCTGTACATTTTTTTTTTCAATTTCTGTTTAACAGAGTGAAGATTTTTTCGACACATTTCTAAACATAATAGTTTTAATAACTCATTTCTAATAACTGATTTATTTTAGGCGAGGCAGTGGCGCAGTAGGTAGTGCTGTCGCCTCACAGCAAGAAGGTTGCTGGGTCGCTGGTTTGAACCTCGGCTCTGTGTGGAGTTTGCATGTTATCCCTGCCTTCGCGTGGGTTTCCTCCGAGTGCTCCGGGTTCCCCCACAGTCCAAAGACATGCTGCAGGTGAATTTATGTAGGCTAAATTGTCCGTAGTGTATGAGTGTGTGTATGAATGTGTGTGGATGTTCCCAGGGATGGGTTGCGGCTGGAAGGGCATCCACTGCGTAAAAACTAGCTGGATAAGTTGGCGGTTCATTCCGCTGTGGCGACCCCGGATTAATAAAGGGACTAAGCTGACAAGAAAATTAATGAATGAATGAGTTATTTTATCTTTGCCATGTTGACAGTAAATTATATTTTTCTTGATATTTTTCAAGACACTTCTATACAGCTTAAAGTGACATTTAAAGGCTTAACTAGGTTAATTAGGTTAACTAGGCAGGATAGGTTAATTAGGCAAGTTATTGTATAACGATGGTTTGTTCTGTAGACTATTGAAAGAAAATATAGCCTAACGGGGCTAATAATTTTGACCTTAAAATGGTTGTTAAAAAATTTACTTCTTTTATTCTAGCCGAATTTAAACAAATAAGACATTATCCAGAAGGAAAAATAATCAGACACACTGAAAATTTCCTTGCTCTGTAAAACATATTTTGGGAAATATAAAAAAAGAGAAAAACAATTCAAAGGGGGACTAAAAATTCTGACTTCAACTGTGTGTGTGTGTATGTATGTATGTATATATATATATATATATATATATATATATATATATATATATATATATATATATATATATATATATATATATATAGTGTATATATCACACGAGATGCAGTGGTTGAGGTTGCAGGCTGAGTGCCTTAGTGCCCCCAGCAGTGATGATATACATCCACATTAATTTATAATATAATAAATTAGAATATTTTTTACTATTTGTGTGTATAAACATTTTCATGTTCATTTTTTATAGAAAAGTTCACGTATTATGACACTTGATCTTATTTTCTGTATCAGAGTGTAAAAAAAAAAAACAAAAAAAAAAAAAACGGGGCACGTTGCAAGCTTATTATGAACAAAAACCGTGCTCTTATCAAAGTACAGTCAGATTTCGTATCATATTGTGCAAAGCAACGGGACAGCAGGTCTCGGTTCAGGTTATCTGGAGTCATTTGAAACCCCAAGCAGGTGAAGATAATCATCCATACATCAGTTTTTACATGAAGTGCAGCCCAGCCAGCCAGCCTTCGCTCTGTAATACGCCTGCTCTAATACATCACACCTCTGTGCAACATTTCTGGGTGCCGGGGTCGAAACAGAAATGACCTTCGAGTGCAAATGGCCTCTCCATTTAGCCATCAGCGAGACCATTAGAGGGGTGTTGGTGTTTAATAGAGCCTGATGTTGCGCTCGGCTGCTGCTGGAACGACACCACAGTCGGTCCTTCTCCATTCACTGCCATCACAAGCATCTCTGTCATTACGCCAATATCATTTCAACAAATGTTAGTCTATTCTGCCGGACTGAGGGGAGGCTGATAGACTGCTGTTTTCTCGAGCGGGTGGACATATAACACGCAGAGAGGGTGGTCAAAAGATAGACCTTTAATTCAGGATTAAAATGGTAAATATTCTGCTTATAATACAAAAATTAAAACAAAACTCATTTAAATGATAACTGCTGCCAATGTTTCATTGAAATTAATCGAATCCAAAACAACAGTTTGTATTTACAATACATGTGTGTGTACTGTGTATATTATATTATATTATATTATATTATATTATATTATATTATATTATATTATATTATATTATATTATATTATATTATATTATATTATAATTATTATATTATATGATATTATGTTATATTAATTATATTATATTATATTATAATAATTATATTATAATGATTATATTATATTAATTTTATTATATTATATTATAATGATTATATTATATGATATTATGTTATATTAATTATATTATATTATATTATATTATAATAATTATATTAAATTAATTATATTATATTATATTATATTATATTATATTATATTATATTATATTATATTATATTATATTATATTATATTATATTATATTATATTTATACAAATACACATGCATACTCTAACAATAGGATGCTGACAACGGAGTTGAGGATCCACACGGCATTTATTTAACAGATGGCAAAACAGGGGCAAACAGAAGCATACGCGTAAGCCAAAATACGTAGTCAAACACAGCCGAACGGTCCGGACCGCGGTGGATACAATAAATAATACAAAAGGTCAAAAACAGGCTTCGTTAAGTTACAGACTAACAAGACTCAGCCATGTGTGTGAAAATGAGAGTTGTCTTTATAGTCCAGGTAATCATTGATTATGACTTTTAGCTGTGTGTGTGTGTATGTGTGTGTGTGTGTGTGTGTGTGTGTGTGTGTGTGTGTGTGTGTGTGTGTGTGTGTGTGTGTGTGTGTGTGTGTGTGTGTGAGTGTGAGTGAGTGTCCAGATTTTTGTCATATGTAGCGGGGGTTGACTGGTGCACAGCATCATGGTAGTTGTTGTTCATATGGTGGCAGATGTGTAGTGCTCCAGCAGTCTGTGTAAGCTAGATGACTCATGACCGTGACACATAAGTAAAATGCAAACATAAAACACAAATGTATATGTGTGTGTGTGTATATATATATATATATATATATATATATATATATATATATATATATATATATATATATATATATACATATATATTATAAATCTATTATTATTTTTCGATGTAAATATAAATAAACATTTTCTATACTTGCATGCTTGTATTTTTATATGCATAAAAAATATGCACAGTGCACACACATATTTTTGCAATAACATTTATTTTGGTTGTAAATCACAATTAGTATATTTGTATTCAAAATTGTATAATTTATATTTAATTGTTAACTATATATATATATATATATGTATATGTGTGTGTGTGTGTGTGTGTGTGTGTGTGTGTGTGTGTGTGTGTGTGTGTGTGTGTGTGTGTGTGTGTGTGTGTGTGTGTAAACTTATAAATATTTATATTTAAATATATTTAAATAATAATATAAAATACATATCTCACTGTTACAAGTGTGATATTGCGTTTTTACAACAGTTCAATGGCATAAGTGTGTATATAAAAAAGAAAATCTAATACAGAGTCTAAAAATCCTTTTTTATGAGGAACTCCTTTTTTCTGCTACTCATTCATATCTGCAGCTGACGTCAGAACAGAAGAAACCATTGTTCATTCACCAACATCACTTTAGAGCTAGTATTTGCATGATTCTCTAGCATAATATCTAAAGTGATGACAAAACAGATGATTTTAATCCCATTTTTAGATTATAAGGCTGAACGGCATGAAATGCCATCCGTCTATAGTGATTCCCAGTATTTCTCAAGGCAACACAAAGTAAAGCAAAGCAATTACTACCTGGTTACTGTTGTGTTTGCAATAGGGAAAAACTCTAAACACATGCAGTCTTCTTTCTTTCTGTTTACTGAACTAGTCTGCAGTATCAAAAACAGGAGACTCATTAGAAACAGAAGGCCCACCAAAAAGTCTCAAAGAAAGTCACTCTTTGGTTATACAAAGAGTGGCCAACACAAAATACATACATTCCTAATATTTGAGTCCCATCTCGCACTCAATACACTACAATTATGTGGTATAAATACAGCACCACAACATACAAAAGAGAGAGATCGACTTGGAAAGTCACCTACCAGTTTTATACGGATTTGATCAGCTGTTGTTTAAAATTGCACTGGATTTTGCCTCCTCTAAGGGCTTATTTCGCATTCTCTGTCGTCATCTTGTGAATGGGCAATGTCAACCGTCTTCGCTCAAAGACAGGCAAATGGCCGCCAACGCACTGTCTCTCAGAAATTATAAATATTTAAAATAGGCACTATCCTTATAAATAAACTGCGTAGTTGCAATCTAAAAAACCACACTCTTTACTAAAAAGCCTCAAAAATACATTATGTTGCCCAACAGCTGCAATATTTGTCAAACTGTAGTGTGCGTTGCTTGCCACTGTATGTAGGCAGAGTAATACACAAGGGTGAAGTGTGAAGAGACCAGACGAGTGCTGTTACTTGCAGAATACCGCACGGTTATCAGCCAATCAGATTCAAGAATCAGACAGAACTGTTGTATAAATTCATATATTTATCATATATTATATGATTTATCAGTGCAGATTATTTCAAGACAGAAAAAGTGTAAAAATCTTTCTGTTGTTGTCTAGTTTTTGTTGTTGTCTAGTTTCAAGTATTTTTTTGCTGCAATAAAATTGTCAACTTTTCAATTTTTAATCACAAATCACATTTCAGCCCCTCCCCTTGAACCACCTGACTCTATTTACTACAGTCACTCCTTTTTTATGTTATTTGTCAGTTAATGCAAACGAAATGTGTTGTGAAAGGCTTCACATAGGCTTTAAGACAATATCTCAGTGTCTGCACTGATGTTAATAATTGTTATAGCTTGTTTTTGTAAATATCTAATGGCTGCTGAACATCTGTTAGGCCCAGTATGATGCTTTTTAAGCAACACTTTCTGTTTGGCAGATACGGCCGCATGCAGCTAAAGTTTATTCACCTAAAGCTCTACCCAAACACGCGCTGCGGCCCACAACAGCTGAAGACCAGCAGCAAGCTACGATTAGACCTAGCAAAACTCCGCTGTATTGATTTTCTGTCCGGAGGGTGTCAGAGATCGGCCTACAAAGGGAATTCATTTGTAGGCAAGCGCATTAGTTTCCTGTCAAGCGCTTCTCCTCCTCCTTGTGAAAACTGGGTGGAATATTAAGAGCAGAACTTACTCGAATCTGGGGCTCCTGTTGAGATATTGATCCTAGGAAGTAGAGCCGAGTCCTTCAAGTCGGTCTGAGCTCAGAAAGAGACGTTATGTCTCGAACAGACCCGCCTTTGCAAAGAAGAAGATGTGCTTTCTCAATCGCAGTGTGTGAGAGCCGGTGCTAGACTTCTGGAGGCATACGGAAGTATTTGTTAGATCCCTAAATACCCCTTAGTGCCTTAATCTGTTCATTCGTTTTGAATTGAAACAGTCAGTAATGCAATAATAATAGGCTATACAAAATTTAATTAAGTCTTACTTTTTTGTCGACTCAATTTTGTCAAAAATGGACAAACTGTTGGGTTAATGGTACCACTATAGTTTAATTAACAATTCCACCATTTACAACTGGTTATTACCTGTCTATTACTAAGATATTAACTGTTTGTTAGCACTTATAAAGTATGATCTTATTGTGTACATTTTTGGTCGACTAACTTTTTGAGTCAAAAATAAAACAAATCCAATGATTGGGTTAATGTTAACACTTTAGTTTAACTAACAATTACACCATTTACTACGGGGTATTACCTGTCTATTATTAAGGTATTAACTGTTTGTTAACACTTATAAAGTATGATCTTACTTTACATCCTAAATCCTACCCAATATCTAAACCCAACTACTGCCATACTAACTATTCTTAGGCAGTTAGTTTCACATTTATTGAGCTAAAAGTCTTAGTTAAATGGTTGTTAATGTTTATAGTACAATCTTATAGTCAAATGTTTTTATCGACTCAATTTTTGTGTAAAAAAATTGACAAATCCAATGGTTGGGTTAATGTTAACAGTTTAGTTTAACTAACAATTACACCATTTACTACGGTGTATTACCTGTCTATTATTAGGATATTTACTGTTTGTTAGCACTTATAAAGTATGATCTTATAGTGTAACTTTTGGGTCGACTAACTTTTTGTGTCAAAAATAAACAAATCCAATGATTGGGTTAATGTTAACACTTTAGTTTAACTAACAATTACACCATTTACTACGGTGTATTACCTGTCTATTATTAAGATATTTACTGTTTGTTAGCACTTATAAAGTATGATCTTATTTTACATTCTAAATCCTACCCAATACCTAAACCCAACTACTGCCTTACTAACTATAGTTAGGCAGGAAATCAGTAATTTATTGAGCTCAAAGTCTTAGTTAAATGTTTGTTAATATTTAAAGTGCAATCTGTCATGACTGTGTATGAACACCAGATACCACTGTAGTTCGCCTGCAACTCCCTGCGAACTACAGTGGCGAAAGAACTACATATCCACACATTCCTTTGTGCTTACACCCGGTCTTTCATATAAACTGATTGCAATCACAGCTGTCTCTGTTTCCCCGTTGATTACCTGGACTATATATTAAACCATTCTACCTCTGTTTGTCAGTTCGTCGTTCGTCTTTATTGGTATGTTTGTTCCTGATTCCAGTCTGTATCCTGTTATTCTTGTTAAAGTCTAGTTTGAGTTTTATCTATTTGAGTTCCTAGTTTGTTTGTTTATTTTTTTATTTTGATTTTGGGATTTTTGTCACTGTCACTGCACAATGCATCAATTAAACTGCACTTGGATTCTACACCTGTTTTTGTTCCTGTTTTGATCACCCTAATGTGACACAATCTTATAGTCTAATGTTTTCGTCGACTCAATTATTGTGTAAAAAATGGACAAATCCAATGGTTGGTTTAATGTTAACAGTTTAGTTTAAGTAACAATTACACCATTTACTACTGGGTAATTACCTGACTATTATTAAGCAGCAAATTAGTCATTTATTGAGCTAAAAGTAGTAGTTAATGTAGTAGTAGTTAGTAGCGTGAATTGTACATTCAAATAAAGTGTGACCGGGTTAATTATTATTAAATTAAATTTAGGTTCCACTTTATATTGGGAAGTTATGTACGTAGAAAGGGAAGAATGACAAATGAAAAAGGGTAGTTATAAATGAAATGTAGTTATGAATGTCCTGTTACACATTTTTTTTTTACTTATACACACTATTCAGTAGGTTGTTACTGTACATGTGAGTTGTTAAACGGGTCTAACACATGTAAAAACTATGTACTGTACTTTACACATGTACACTTTATTGTCAAAGTACTTGTTTAAAATGAGCTGAAGGAACAGAACTCTCCACATTTTTGAGGGGACAAATGACTTGTTTTACGTTTAATACACTTAATCATTTTTTTCAATAGTGTAGTTACCAGACATCAAAAATGACCACTACAGTAACAAACTAAAGCATTAGCTGAAAATTTGTTTGAAACGTTTAACCCAACAATTGGGTTTATCAATATTTTTACCAAAAAATACAGGTGGAAACTAGCAGCTTTTCAGGTTTTTGAGGTCAGTGTATTGTTGTGTATGTCCATGTTATTAAATAACAGTGAATAAATTGCAGTTTATAGTTAGTTAATCATATTTAATTTGATCAGCAAATCTAAAATGAAAGCAGTGTTTTCAGGATTTATGGATGCCAAAAAACTAACCAAAAATCTCTTGCACAGCCCTAGTCAGAAACAAGGGGCTAAAAATTGAGAAAGTAAGCCCATTTCACACTTTGAAGTGCCCTTAACACATTAACACAAGTCTGTAAAAATAGTGTGTTAATAGGAGGGAGGTTTTTCACAGTTTTTTTTTTTTTAAACCCGTATTTTTAATTACTTTTCGAGATAAAAAAATACAGTTTATAAAGTAGTAAACGTGTTATAATGTAATGAAATTAAGTATTATTGATGCCATTGTTTTCCACAAACTGTATATTGTTACTGATTTTATTTTTTGATTACGGCAAAATGTGACATAGCATTAAACTGAAGTTAGACACAATAAGTAACAAATGTGCCCCATGTATATCAATAAGTAGCAAAACCTCCCATTCGGTGTACTTACTTTTTTACAGCAGTAGCAGAAACTGACATACTAGTTATATTCTTTTCAACTTGCAGTAATGAAGAACTGTAAACATTATTTTGTCATCCTATTTTATTTGATTAAGCTTTATTAAGCATTATTTGATTACTTGCATTTAAGTTTTTATCACATTATATTACAGGCATGTGAAACATCTACAATTTAATTATACAATCCAGGGAAATCTAGACAAGCAAATGAGAACATCCAGAAAAAGATTGCATTTTTATAAAGATGATATGCTATATCATAAAACTTCAATATATATTGCCAGGCTGTATTTACATGCTTGCTAAAGTATTTGTCTAATTTTTAGCATTTTTAGCCTTCAACCCTTACCTCAACAGTTCTATGTTTGAGTTCTCATTTACATCTGTAGCATAAATTATTGCATTATTATAATGTTTTTTATTGAGAACTTATTGAGAAAAAAATTACAACACAACATTTTCGTTAAAAAATATTGTACAATATTTAACATGAAATAATAAACAAATACAACAAAACTAATTAATTGAATTCTATCATTTTTCTTCAGCTTAGGTTCTTATTAATCAGGGGTCACCACAGTGTAATGAACCGCCAACTATTCCAGCATATGTTTTACATAGCAGATGCCCTTACAGCCACAACACAGTTTTGGGAAACACCCATGCACTCTCTTGTTTACAGACAAACTCATACACTATGGCCAGTTTAGTTTATTCAGTTCACCTATAGCACATGTCTTTGGACTGTGGGGGAAACCAGAGCACCCAGAGGAAACCTACACGAACACGGGGAGAACATGCAAACTCCACACAGAAATGCCAACTGGCCCAGCCAGAACTCGAACCAGCGACCATCTTGCTATGAGGCGACAGTGCCACTGTGCCACCTAGAACATTCATTCATTCATTTTTCTTCAGCTTAGTCCCATTATTTATCAGTGGTCATCACAGCGGAATGAACCGCCAACTTATCCATCATATGCAGGGGATGCCCATCCAGCCACAACCCAGCACTGAGAAATGTCCAGAACATTTTACATTCAAAAATATAACATTTTACGATATTCAACATGAAATAATAAACAAAAACAAAACAAATAATAACAGATAAAAAAACACAGCATTGAGTAATCAATGCATTTCTATTGAAGCTTTTTCTTAACAAAATGAAAATTAAATTTCAAATGCCTGAAAACATTAAATAGTGCATCAAACTCTCAAAACAACTACCCAAATGATGAATCTGATGCCCAAACTATCAAATAACAAATCAACATTCATAGTCTATTTCTAGTCACTCACTATTTTAGAGGTCGCCACAGTGGAATGAACCGCCAACCATTTCAGCATATGTTTTACTCAGTGGATGCCCTTCTAGGCACAACCCAGTATTAGAAAACACCCATAGTGTGCATTCACACACACACACGCACACACACACATACACTACGGACAATTTAGTTTATTTAATTCACCTATAGTGCATGTCTTTGGACTACGGGCGAAACCAGAGCACCTGGAAGCAACCCACACAAACACAGGGAGAACATGCAAACTCCACACAGAACTTGTCTTGATTGCTGGTGAACTACACACTAGTAAAGAACCACAAATCCCTACATTCTGCGATGCACATACCGGCTTCCACTTCCTCTGATCACGCACTCACAGCTGTAACCCGTTTTCTAGAATTGTTTGGACTACAAAAATACCCTGCATACTTTTCATAGTTTGTGATGGAGTCTAAAATGTATGGTCATGAATATATGGTGATGTGTGTATCTGAGCTTTACCTTAGTTTTATTTGTTTTTTGTTTGTTTACCTAATACTTTTTTTTGGATTGCCGCGTCGTTCTTGTATTACGGCTGTTTTGATCACAATCTTGGATTCTTGTTTTGTTTTGTTTTTGATCTTCTTGTATTTTTTTAAGGTCTCATTAAACTGCACATGGACCTTACCTTTTGTCTTCGCCTCGTGCGCATCACATCACACAACTGGTTCAAACAGGTCAGCACCAGTGGTGTAGTGCTTAGTGCGTTGACACATGCACTTTGGTGCTCACGGCGACCCGAGTTTGACTCCCGCCTCGAGGTCCTATGCTGATCCTTCCTCTCTCTCTGCTCCCCATACTTTCCTGTCAATAATCTCTATTGTTTTATACATTAAAGGTAAAAAAATTTTTTTTAAAAATGCTCAAACAGACACCATAAAAAATAAATCGATCAATGAATCAATTTTGTTAGGAAAAAACTTCCATACATTGCTTCCAAAGGAAAAATTTAGCCGCAGGTAACACAGCATACCGTCCTAGTACCGTATTTCCAATGTTATAGAAGTAAGTCCTTTTTAAATGTCTCAAAATAAATGTGAAATTATTGCGAATAATATCAAAATGTTCAAGCCTACAGTAACCTAATTGAATTGTTTTTTTTACAGGCATGAAACGAATCCATGCACTTACTATTCAAGCCAACTACGAGCTGCGGATTGACCTGGAGGACTTCGAGAACAGCACCTCCTTTGCGCAGTACGGCTCTTTTGGAGTGGGTTTGTTCTCAGTTGACCCAGACGAGGATGGTTACCCACTGAGCATCGCTGACTACTCCGGCACCGCAGGTATGAATCACACTGTTCTGCCTTTGAGCAAGAGATGGCGAGCTCGCCTGCGGTGCGCAGCCAAAAACTATTACAGTTATTGCAAAGGCAGAGGTCTCGCGGAAAGCCAGAGGTCAGAGTGTGGCGTTTTTTTAAAGCTCTCTGCTCGTAAGACTTTGCTGCACAACTGCAATTCAGTCGTGGTACCGCATTGATGTCTTGAGCCAAAGTTCATGTCAGGTTTAATGGCGAGCCGCAGGTAAACGCTGGTAAAAGCTCTTGGGCTGATATGTAGTTTCGTCCAGACAGACTTTGGACAGATTACTCTGACCAAAACGCCCACTTTAGAGCATAAGAGACAATCCAGCTGACACCTAAAGTGTCTAGTTTTATTAAAAAAGAATGAAAAAAACTTAATAAAATGTGTTGGTTAAAGATGTAAGGGTCCTATTTTGGTGGCTACTTTAAGTTTACAAAAGGGATTTTCTATTTATATGTACAAGACAATAGCTGCATCCCAAATGGCACACTATGCAAAATGCACTATGTACTTATGCACTGTTACGTAGCAGATGCACCTCGCTACGCACAGAAGGTTAAGAATGACCGCTGTTAAAAGAGGTCACCTGGAGTCCCCGTCTCTGTTTCCCAAGCACTCACACACACTGGCCAAGTTTTCAAAAGGGATAACAGATTTATTAAACAAATATTTCGGTGTCAGAATTAGGGAACAAAAAGGCCAAAACAAGGTAAGCTGCCAAATATTAAACTTCTTACCTAAACCGAAAATAAAGTTCCGTAAATAAAACATACAATTCTACCCTCCATAACTATCGATTAAACATGAGAAAACGGGACAAAAGAAAAAGGGCCTTCCCTTTGATCATTCAGCAGAAAGTACAAAATTAGCCGCAGCTAACACAGCATACCTTCCTAGTACCGTATTTAACAGAGTATCTCACCAGATGACTTTGAAACAGAGTTGTAGAAAGTAATTAAACCATCAGCCACCGCTAATCCAGGTTACCGTCCTATTACCGTAATTAACAGAGTATCTCAAAGGATTACTTTGGAAAAAGGTTTCAGACAGAAAGAGATCACTGCCACACAGAGAACTCAGAGCGATCTGCTCACACACACACACACACACAACAGCGAGGGGAAACAGGAAGAGAACTCGACGAGCAGCATCAACAGCATGCTTTTATAACTGGCACCGCCTCTCTCAAAGCTGCACCTGATCTCCGCTCATGTGGAGAGAGAGAAAGAGACAGAAAATAGAGGATACAACACACACAGGAACAATACACACTAGCATTGTCAAAATAATGTTACTCAATATGTAACATGCACTTACACACTCAACAGCATAGTACATGAATGTAGTGTCGTCCCAAATAGAACACTAATGTTTTTTTTGTACTAAGCGAAAATTTAAACTGTTTCCCTAATGATGTTTGACGGTTGCCAAATTAGTGAAATAAGTGACCAAACTACCAAATAACAGCTGCCATGAGTATAACCGCATTCACCATCAGACCATCAAACAAAACTATACATTTGTTACATGGATATTTAAATGTATGTATAAATTGCCTTATATACGGATAGAATTTATATCTAAATATAAATAAACATCAATTATAGTTAATTAGTTAGTTAGATAGCAACTTTAAGTGTTAAAAGCAAGTACATGTTATGCACAGAGAGGAAATCCGAAACTTACTGGCCTGAGTTGCACCCCAGCAAAAACAAAAAGCTCAGCCTAGAATAGAAACTATCATGAGAATCACAAGACTAATTTAAAGTTTCCTGGCCTGTTGTCAGCGGTGTTCAGATATATTCCTGCGGCACGCAAAGCAACGGGGGCTGCAGGTTATCTTGAGCGCCGAGGCGAAGTGATGAGCAATTCTCAATGCTTCACCTGCGCTGTCGCCGGGGCCTCTTTTTAACGTTAATTGGGTCCCGCTCTCCATTATTCTCAGGTGTTTTTCCCTGAGCGCTGCCCTCCTCGCTGGGGCCGGACACGGGCCTGACCTTCGCTGTATGCCGGAAAGGGCAGGGATAATGAAGCCGTACAGTACATCTATGGCATTCCAATAAAGCAGGCACCCGGCTTATTACGGGAGACGTAAACAAACAGTCCTATTAACATAAATCAAGAGGAGAATACAGCATCCACGCGTCTAATTAGCCAGGCTGTCTTAAACATCCCGCTGGAGGAGTCATGCCACATTGATTCCCAATCTTATCAATTGCGTCTTGTTTGGACTCTTAAGCCGCTTTCTCCATTAAAATGCATGCATGGTCGTTTAATGCATTAACATGTACATGAATGGTAGCTTGGACTGACCACAAGCATTAAATCGCATTGTGATTTTCATCTGATCTGTGCTTGCTTAAGTGTGAAACTTAGGCTCAATCCCAATTCTTATTTGTACCTCCTCCCCTTTTCCTCAGCCCCTAAAACCGAGTGTGAAGGGGAAGGGTTTTAAAATTTACCTCTAAGAAATGGGACAGCACTACAACACCTGCACATGTTATCGCGATCTCATGCTTCATATGACATCGTGACTGCTGGAGTTTTTCCAGTTGTGTTATTTTTTGGTATTTATCTACAAGAAATCACTGAAGGCAACGATATCATGTTATCATGACGATCTAACGTGGCAATATGATCGTAACTGTACTGCGCATTTACTCCGTGGCCATATTCATCTATGTAAACACACCAAAAGCAACATTAACATTATAGCAGACACTGTAAAAACCTCATTTCCAGCCACTAGACATTTCTGACAGGGTTTTTCAGTGTCATTGAGTGTTAGAATGTTGTGGGACTACTAAACAGGAGTTCACATTTAGATATGCTTAGCATTTATAGCAGGTTTGGCATGCTGTCCCGGGAGAGAACCCTGAGCTCGGAGATATTTGAGTCAATAAGCATATCAGAGGATCCGAGATCAGGAAGGTCTCGATAGTTCCCCCTTTTGAAAGGGGAGAAAAAGGAGGAGATGGGGTGGAAGGGGGGATTCTTCCGGAATGAAGATAGGAAAAAAGGTTAGAAAGTGATCCATTTATAGTAGGCTAGGATCACTCGAATTGGATTATTACTGATTACAAAAGAGTGGCCAGCTGGGCTCAATCATATCACGTGCTCCTCTCGAAATTAGTTTATGAAACTTCACTTATTATTAGGGATTATAGATAGCAAAATTTAGCGTTTTTATTTTAGTAGTATTTTTTAAAAGCATGACAGTAAAAAATGAGCTCGGTTATAAATATATTAAAACATGTGCTTGTTTGTTGTCAAAATTTGCAATAATGACAAAAAATCATCCTGAAAATGCATCTCCTTACTTCCGGATGCAGCTATGCTGCCCTTGTGGCTGGTGTATTCTGGAAATTTTTCTTACCCCTTGGTTTTGAGTGTGAATGAGTGCGGATGGATGGTTCCCAGTGATAGGTTGCAGCTGGAAGGGCATCCGCTGCGTAAAACTTATGCTGGATAAGTTGGCGGATCATTCCGCTGTGGCGACCCCAGAAAAATAAAGAGACTAAGCCAAAAAGAAAAAAGAATGAATGAATGAATGAAAAGGAAGTAAAACAGATGTTTTAATGCAGTTGGAATAGAGACAAAAAAAAGGTTTCTTCTAAAACTTTGCTTTAGTTAATGTGACTTGTTTGTATTTCTTTTTATTGCTTTTTGTTGTAGTTTGTTATATACTGTATTAATTAATTTGATGATTTAAAGGGAAAGCACGAACAAAAATAGCAATGAAAATTCTGACCTGAACACAAAAGATTATATTTTGAAAAACACTGGAAAGCGGTAACCATTGACTTTTGTAGTATTTTTTTTTTACAGATGAAATTTTGTGGAGAAGTTTGTTTGGATCTAGTTTGTTATATATTGATTAATTTGATTATCTAAAAGGATAGTGCACCCAAAAATGAAAATTCTAGTGTTAATTTCCTCAATCGAGACCTCCAAACTATGTTTTTTTGAACACAAAAGAAGATATTTTGAAAAATGCTAGAAACCGGTAACCATTCCATAGTATTGAATTTATCTACTATGGATGACATCTATTAATTATAATATCCACGTTAGTCAGATATATTAATTTAAACTAAAATAAATACAAAAAAGTTTGATTCACAATCTGTAACGATGAGAATCAATATTGTATCGACATAAATAATTTCTAATCTCATCTACACAGATTGTTCTGGTCAAAAACACACCCTTTTTAAAAAGCATTAACATGTACATTAATGGTAGGTTAGACTGACTGTAAACATTAAATCAGATTTCTGATCTGTTCTAACTCAGAAAAAGTGTTTTTTGCTGCTTGTTCACCTACTTATTTAAAGTGAATCAAAAGAACTTAATTCTTGCGTTTTTGGGGGACAACTTAAATGTTTTATGTCCAATCCACTTAAATTTGTAAAAACTATTAAGTTAACTTAATTCATTTGTGTTTGGACAACATGAAGGACTTTTGTGGAACTCAGCATTTTTTTACAGTGTATAATGTTTTGAATAAAATGAAGTTGAAATAAAGTGAAATCAAATGGAGCTGGAAAACAACGAAACAAACACAACAACAACGTTTGCAGGCCTGCACTGGGGCTCCTGGAGGGCAGCGATGTGAAATGTCCTTGACACCTTTAATAATGGTTTGTCAGACAAATAGCAAGTCCCTTCTCTGAGTCCAACAGTCACAGAAATTAGAAAAGAGAAATTCTGACACAAGGTCAATGGTAAAAGGCACACTGTGGTCATAAAATCAAGTGTGAAAACAATTGGATGTGGCAGGCAGCCTAGAGTTCAAACCTCACATCGCACTTTCTCTGACAACAAAGCATCCCTTTCTCTCATATTAACAAGTGAAAGTTCACTGATATATGTACTATATTACTATATACTGAGTTTAAAAGTAAATAACTCAATTTAAGGCAAAGGTGGTTACAGAAATATTTCAAATTTTATATTCTTATAAGGGTGATATGGTGGTTCAGTGGTTAGCACTGTAGCCTCACAGCAAGAAGGTCGCTGGTTTGAGTCCCAGGAGGGCCAGTTGGCATTTCTGTGTGGAGTTTGCATGCTCTCCTCATGTGGGTTTCCTTCGGGTTTTCCGGTTTGCCCACACATTCCAAAGACATGCGCGATAGGTGAATTGAATAAACTAAATTGTAGTAGTCTATGTGTGTGCATGTGAGAGTGTATGGGTGTTTCCCAGTACTGGGTGGCGGCTGGAAGGGCATCTGCTGCGTAAAGCACATGCTGGATAAGTTGGCAGTTCATTCCGCTGTGGCGACCCCTGATATATTGACCCCTGAATATTACTATCTTGTTCATGGAATTCTGGTATAGGACCACCAAATAAAATAACTTAAAAGCACACAGTTTCTCTTCTTTTTTTTTAAATAATGTGCTTGACTAAAATGTGTTTTAGTAATATTCTGCAAACTACTTATGAAATTTTAAAAAAGAAAAATTTAAAATAAGAATGCTGCCAATTGGAGCATTTTTGCTGTTGCTGTTGCTTAATGCTTTCACATCTGTAGTTTGGTTCATATGGTCCAGACCAAGGGCAACGCATGATACACTGTAGCATTTTCTGCCATCTTTGGGTCCTTTTCACACCACACTGATTGCTTTGATCTGAACCAGTTGAAAATAACCAAAATGCAGTCAAGTGACAAAACCCACATCACTCATTGGCCAGATGTTATTGAACGTATTTCCTAAGCTGCTTTTCGATTGGTCAGAATTCATGTACGAGAAAATGCCAATGGAACTCCCACAAGTAAACAAACTGTCAGACACAAAATGTTGCTTTTGACTATGGAGGGACGACTGCGTTGGCTGATTGTATCACTGGTCATAGTATACTATATAGTTTGAATGCATCACAATAGACAAACTACAATTTGAGAATGAAAATGGCTGGAAAGCAATGTTTTAATGCATTGCAAACGGCAAAGACGCACGTCACTTCAGGAGGAGGCATAAATTAATTTTGCTAAACTGCGACACTGTCATCTTCTGGAAATATTACCAATGATCCATCAGGTGATGTTTTTTCCTTCCACTCTCTGTTGGTCACCAAATATTTTTCCTCCACATTAGAGGTCCACATTAGATTTCTGCGGCGCGGGAATAAATTTCCGAATAAATCGTGGGAGCGGTCGGTAACGGGTTTAATTTGGGACGGGAGCGGCCTGTCTAGCAATATCGCTCCCGACTCCCGAGCGACCACGCGTATGTATGTGTGTAAATGAAATAGCGCGATGTTGTGTTTAGCTTGTTTGTTGCTGTGTGTGTGTATGTGTGCGCACGCCCGAATGAGAGGTGTGTGTGTGTGCGCGCGCGAATGAGAGAGAGAGAGAGAGAGAGCTTTGCTTGTGTGTGTGCTTGGTGCTTATGTGTGTGTGTTAGTGCGCGCGCGCGAATAAGAGAGAGAGAGAGAGCTTTGTCTGTGTGTGTGTGCTTGGTGCTGTGAGTGTGTGTGTTTATACAGACAGCTTGTTATAGGCTGTCTGGACTGTAAAGTTGGGTGATTTTCGGTTTTGTTCTCCACCCCGCTCTTTAGCGGAATCGGGCGCGGCGGGTAGAAAACGGGGCGGGTCGGGCAGCGGGACAACAAATGCTTAATATAGGCAGGAGCGGTCGGGTTTGGGCTAAAACCTGGCGGGTGCGGGCGGGAGCGGGATTCAAAATTTAGTCCCGCGCAGATTTCTACTCCACATTCCATAATGCACAGTGCATCAACCTATGGCAGCTGAAGTTAGTCTACAAAGGTGCAGTACTTTTTGCGGTTGGGTCTGTTTTAGTTCGGATGATACTCACCACAAACGAACGGCTCCAGGGTTTGTTTGAAAGCTTTTTTGGTCCGCTTTTGATGCTCACTCGAGTGCGATTGCTACATTCACACCTGCCTAAACGAACCGCACCAAGCGAACTGTGTGAAAGCCCCCTTAGAAGTCTTATTGCAGAGCAACACAAACAGCATGCAAAAGTATAAATCCCCGGCAATGCACAAGGCATGCGCCGTGGGTCACACCGATCATTCTAAGCAGAAGTATAAACCAGCCCTAATAAGGGAGAAATTGCCATTAATGGGTGGGGCTTTCCCCCCTCTTATGTAGAAACACTGTCAATCAGTGTTATGAAGTGTATGTGGAGATTATAAAAAATAGAATGACTTAGTTTTTACCATTAGAGGCTGGCTATATTCACACACCCCTGTCACCCAACTCTATTTAAACATATTTTTAGTTTAAATTGCAAGATGTTGAAGGTGTTTGCATAATAGGCCCCCTTTAAAACTTGAGTCGTGAAAATTGAGTAATGTGAAAGTGTACAGGCTTTAGCTAGATAAACAGATCGAAGGACAGAAAAGAATTAGACTAAACCTTTGAAGACAGTTGTTCGGCAGACATCTAAAGCTGAGCTGTTGTCTGAAAGTGTTTTAGCGACTGTGCCCTGATGTTGATGTACCGATTTGAGCTGACATTATTTCAATATGACACTGCATCCCTGTGGAGATTTTGATGAGCCATACCCCCAGAATCCTCAGTTTTTCATAAATTACTCTGATTTTTTTTTGGCAACCGAGATAAAAACACAAGATCTTTCGGTGTAAAAGTGTGTCCTTGTGTGCTAGAATCCTCATATCATAACGCACGAGCATGCTGTCTTTAATGCTCTCGCTTTAATGAAGGGCCTTTACGATAGCGCAGAGAAAGAGCGCTCAGCCACAGCAGGGAACTCTGGGAAGATATAATTACCTGAGATGAGTTTTTACACCCATGATGCCCTGATCTCTGTAAACACTTTGAGTACTAATACAGTGGCAACTTCAAAGCGCGCTAATGACAGTTTTGCAAGCGCACAGAAATGTTTTCACTACCATTAGGGAGGCCAGAGTAAGAAGTGAAATTGCGTGCGAGCGTTTGATTATTTTGTAACAATGCTTGTCCAAGTAGAGGAGTGAATAATTTCTCTCTGATGTTGCAGTGTTTTCCGCCATTAATGCGATTATGTATTCAGGCGCATACCTAATAACTCGTATCGGCCTCCTGAGTGGGTCTGTCTCAAGACATTTCAGAAGAGTCTGCGATGCACCTTTATGCTGACACACGCTTCACACCCCCTCAGGTGCACTAACTGTGAGCAATCTGCAATTTACTGCAATGATTAATCATCACGTTCTAGCAAATGAGTGTTTTTTTTTTCTTCTAGCACTATTTGTGATGATTGGGTACTCTTTGAAATGTAACACTTTGTGAATATTACAGCATACTTGTACATTTCTCAAGCAGTTTTTTTAAGATTTGTTTATATAGAGAGCAAAGCAGATGAAAGAATAATCGCAAATACAGCTAAGCTGGTTAGCTACAGTACTCTCCAGAGCTTAATAGGATGGGCTGTTTTTTGGATTTTTGGGCATAACCTGTTTTGAATTGACCATGTTCATTGCAAAATGAGTGCGAAATTTTTGTATGGTAAAAAATAAATACAATCTCACGTTGTGTCAGTCACATTTAGAAAGTGCCGTTATGCATTTTTTTTTTTCCATTTTTTGATCCATATAAAACATTTTCAGAGGTTCTTTTGACCATTTAGAACCACCGTACAATCAAAAGCCAAACTCTAGAATGGTGTCTGACAAATTTATCCACTGCATCCTCGCATCACAGAGTACTTTATGACTAATAAATTATGGAATATACAAAGATTGTGCCGGATATTTAAAGAATCACTGCTGTAACCTATGTTGGTTTTAATCCCTGGTGCCTTTTCCATGCCTCTGTTTAGTGTGTGTGTGTTCCTTGTAGTATTACTTACATTTTAGCTACCATATGTCCCCACATGGATAGCAATACAGGTTTTTTTCTCTTGTATCCGATTGGTGTGTGTGTGTGTGTGTGTGTGTGTGTGTGTGTGTGTGTGTGTGTGTGTGTGTGTGTGTGTGTGTGTGTGTGTGTGTGCTTTGTATTACTTACATTGTAGTTACCATATGTTCCCACATGTGTTGCAATACAGGTTCTTTCCCTTTTCTCCGATTGGTGTGTATATATCTTGTATTCCTTACATTGTAGTCACCATCCCTTGCCTCCGATTAGTGTGTGTGTTCTTTGTATTACATTGTAGTTACCATATGTCCCCACGTGTATATCAATACCGGTTTATTCCCTTGTCTCTAATGTGTGTGTGTGTGTGTGTGTGTGTGTGTGTGTGTGTGTGTGTGTGTGTGTGTTTTCCTTGCATTCTTTAAATTGTTACCATATGTACCCACAAATTTAGTAATAGCAATTCTTTTCCTTGTCTCTGATTGGTGTGTGTGTGTGTGTGTGTGTGTGTGTGTGTGTGTACGTGTACCTTGTATTCCTTACATTGTAGTTACCATATGTCCCCACATGTATAGCAGTGCCAGTTATTTCCCATGCCTCTGTAGGAGTTGGAGTGTGTGTGTGTGTGTGTGTGTGTGTGTGTGTGTGTGTGTGTGTGTGTGTGTGTGTGTGTGTGTGTGTGTGAGTGTGTGTGTGTGTGTGTGTGTGTGTGTGTGTGTGTGTGTGTGTGTGTGTGTGTGTGTGTGTGTGTGCGCGTGCGCATGCGTGTATGTGTGTGTAGCTTTTACTCCTTAAATTGTTTTACCATATGTCCCCAAAAGTATAGCAATACCAGTTTGGCTCATAAATCACAGATTAAAGTGTTTTTAAAATGCAAAAGTGAGTATCTCTCACTTTTGAGAGATACAAAATTCAGTTCAATCAACACAATATTTGATCTTTCTTTTTCTTTTTTAAAGAGAGGCGAACACAAGCGTCACATGAAGCTTCTGTTTACATATTTTATGTTTTGTTTCCCATAATGCATTCATTACTGCATGTCAGACTTGGTGTAAAATGTTTCTGTACATGACTAATTTCTTTTGAATAATGAATATAAAAAACACATTGGAGTTGTGCGAAGACCTTTACTGTTGATTTTTTATTTGGAATATGACGCATTCTACCATCTGCAATTAGCTCAAATCAACATGGCTCACTGAATCATCTAAACCAGCTTTGACTGTAAATGAGTAGTTTGAGTCCTTTCTTAAAGGGAGGTATAAGATGACAGCACTTACACTGAAAGGAGAGCCAGTGAACAGCTGTGGAGGAAAACAATATACTGTAGGAGCTGGCTTTGCAGGTCTATAGAAGGTCTAAAATGTATGGTTTTAACCTGGCTTTATCTTGCTATATTGAGAATACAGCTAGAACAGGTGCAATATTCTAAAACTTCTCCACCTTTGGCTGGTTTTAAATTAACAGTAATCACCCATTTGTATTCCAAACTTGTATTACTTCAAAGGAAATTAAGAAATTAAGAAATGATATTTTAAAGATGGACACCAAAAATGTTAGTTTGGAAAGGTGGCTCAGTGGTTAGCACTGTTGCCTCACAGCAAGAAGGTCACTGGTTCGAATCCCCGCTGAGCCAGTTGGCATTTCTGTGTGGAGTTGGCATGCTCTCATCATGTTAATTTGGGTTTCCTCTGGGTTTTCCAGTTTACCCCACAGTCCAAAGACATGCGCTATAAATGAATGGTATCACAAAATTGGCCGTAGTGTATCAGTGTGAATGAGATAATGGGTATTTCCCAGTACTGGGTTGTGGCTGGAAGGGCATCCGCTGTGTAAAACATATGGAAGAGGCGGCGTTTCATTCGATCCCTGATGAATAACGTCCTATTCGCATGGGGCATCAGTGTCAACTCTTCCCATTCACTTTGAATGTCAGGCAATGCTTAACTGCATTGTGGATCCGTCTGATTCCTCCTGATTGCAACAGAGAAATAATGTAGACTGTAACACTGTAAGAAGATATCTCTGTAGATGGATGCTATTTCATGTCATGTTCAGCCTTATAATCTTAAAGTGAACAAAATCAGGTCTTTTGTAATCACTTTAGAGATTAGACTATAGAGAATCATTCAAACACTTGCTCTAAAGTGACGTTGGTGAAATAGTAACAGCTTCTGCTGTTTTGATGTCAGCTACAGATGTGAATAAATGGCAGAAGAAAGTAGTTCCTAATAAAAAGGGGGTTTTAGACTCTCTGTGTTTGATTTTCTTATTTATATACACGATTGTGCCGTCGAACTGTTGTATAAACGCAATATCACACTCGTACTAGTGCGATATGGCTGTAAATCAGCACTGGTGGGAGGCGAAGGCACGCCTCCCACCAGTGCTGATTTACAGCCATATCGCACTGCTACTTGTTTGATATATATATATAGGCGAGCCAGTGGGCAGTAGGTAGTGCTGTCTCCTAACAGCAAAAAGGTCGCTGGTTTGAACCTCGGCTCAGTTGGTGTTTCTGTGTGGAGTTTGCATGTTCTCCCTGCCTTCGCGTGGGTTTCCTCTGGGTGCTCCGGTTTTCCCCACAGTCCAAAGACATGTGGTACAGGTGAATTGGGTATGCTAAATTGTCCGTAGTGTATGAGTGTGTGTGTGAATGTGTGTGTGGATGTTTCCCAGAGATGGGTTGCAGCTGGAAGGGCATCCACTGCGTAAAAAACTTGCTGTATAAGTTGGCGGTTCATTCCGTTGTGGCGACCCCGGATTAATAAAGGGACTAAGTCGACAAGAAAATGAATGAATTATAAACATATATATATATATATATATATATATATATATATATATATATATATATATATATATATATATATATATATATATATTGTCTCATTATTTTATAACATCTATAGTTATGCCGTGGCACAGAGTTAACAGTCTGATCTCGCGAGGAAACGTAAGTATTTTTATGTTTTGTCAGTTTAGTGGCTAATTCATACGAGTTCAGTCGTACGACAATGCAGATTTTAAAAAGGAGGCGTGGCACCCAACCCCACCCCTAACCCCAACCGTGACTGGGTGATGAGCAAATCCTACTAAATTGTATGAATTAGATTGTACGAATTTATACAAATTAGCCACTAAATCAAAAAGTTACGAATTGTCATGAGATTGCGTTCTTGAATTCACACAGAAACAGCAACGCATGCGGCACGACATCTCTTTGTTGCAGAGACGCTATTAGTTTAATGCCGGCAAAGTAGAACATGGAAGCAGCTTAAAGCTGAAAGCAGCGAATGTCTGCTGTCTGGAGGTATTATAAAGTTGATGATGACAACATTGCCAGAGCAAACTGTGAGATATGTAAATTTGGGATTGCCTGCCGGGTATTTTAAGTTGAGGCGCTATTAGGTATTATAATAGATTTGTTTTATATTTGCTGTTGCACTAAAGTGAGGAATTTATATTATTTATTACGTGATTGTTTAAGCTACCTCACTGAAGTGCTCTGTTTGTTAACAGAGTTGTTAAATGTAACAATGAGGTGAATTAAATATAAAATAACAAACATCCTGGATCTGTTTCTTCGATCCTCTTTATTCGTTTTATATGTATTATACCAAAGCCCGGATCGAGTTTTGGTATTGGTAGGTATTCAAAATCAAATGACTCGCACTCAAGGGCGAAAAAACCTGATTGGGACATCACTAGATGTTAGTAAAAAAAGCATTTTAGTTCTTACTGACTCGTGTATAAAAACAGGAAATCAAAAGAATTCTTTCTTTTTGTGTACCACAGAAGAAAGAAAGCCATTACGGTTTGGAAGGAAGACATTGTGAAGAGTGTTGGTACCTAAACCATTTAGGTTTCCACTGACTTAATTATGTAGAAAGAAAACATATAATGGAAGCCACTGGCAACCAAAACTGTTTGCTTGCAAACATTTTTGTATAAAAGAAGATATTGTGAAGAGTGTTGGTAACCAAACCATTTTGGTTTCTATTGACTGCCATTATATATTTCTTTCCTTAAAATGAAAGTCAATCCATTGCACTTCCATTGTAAAGAAAGAAATAGGTAATGGAAGTCAAAGCACACCAAAACTTCAAATCCTCTTTATTTGTGTTCAACAGAGAAAAGAAAATCACACCGATTTAGAAAGACAGCGATTTGAAGAAAATTGCTAACCAAAAAGATATAATTGGCTTCCTTTATATGGACAAGTAATACAATGGAAGTCAACAGAAACTCAAAGTATTTAGTTATCAGACATCTTCAAAAAATCTTTGCGTTCAACAGAAAAAAGGAACTGCACAAGGTTGAGTAAATGATGACAGAATTAGACCTGCTAACGCCAGCTCCTGTATCGTTTTTCTCCACGTCTGTTGACTGGCTCTTTTTTCACCGTCCAGGTGCTGTCATTTTATACCTCCATCAATCCGCTGATTCATTATCTTCTAAACCGCAATGATGAATCCATGAGGCACCAGAAACAAGTTTATGATGTGTAACGCACTTTACAGTATGACATAACGGCATCAATTGGATCTCCTTTGTCCCAATAAAACGGCTATCACGATACATGTTGGATTGGAGTGGAATTAGAGTCGGAGGAAGAGGACGAGAGGAGGGTTTTACTGCAAGGCTGGCAATAAAAGGCTGATCTTGTCGGAGACGGCCTGTATGGAGGCTGGAAACTGGGATTAGATTAGCCTAGCTGCACACTGCAACATTACGTCCCTGAGACATACATCACTGAGCTTAATAAGGCCACATTAACGGCAACACGTTAAAGCACTGCTCTCTGTGGTTTCTGTCTCTCTTTTCACATCACTAGCAGAGCCAGCAAACTCAAAATGTGGATGTAAACATTGCAAGATGATTGTCGAAATCTGTTTTCAATTGATGTTTTACTGCTCGATATATGAGCCTGTAAGTGCTTCAGTGTCACTATTCTAAGCAATTGGATTTTATAAACTGAGGGCTATAAAATGTAAGTATAAATGCATAAATGTAGGCTACGCTATACATTGTGTTGTTTAAAAGGTTTTGCACAACCAAATTAATTTGGGTCTGCTGTGATTTTTGTTTCTAACTAATACATTTTTATCCCTCCTGAAAATATGACTTTATTTTCAATATAAGTTCTAAATTAATATACAAAGGAATTTTCCAAGACATTTTTAAACATAATAGTTTAATAACTAATAATGACAGTGTATAATATTTTACTATCTAGTTTAAGATAGTATAATATTCAGCTTAAGGTGCGATATAAAAGCTTAAGTTGGTTAATTTGGTTAACTAGGCAAGTTAAAGATGCCATATACTGCATTGGTTTAATAATTTAAATTGTTCTCTGATGTCTACATAGTAGGTTTATGGCTTCAGTAAGTCCAAAAAAATCTCCAGAAACAATTTAATAAGCTCATTTATTTTTCTATAAAATACTCTTAGAATCAAAAGGTCCATCATTGACTATATGTGGTACGGATCCCAACCCACAGTTCGGAACGCACGTGACCCGCGGATTAATAACTTTTATGAACTTGTAGGTTAATCCAGCATTTCTAACAATTGCAGAGAGATCGCCACCCGCGTGATTCAAATCACATGTATGAAAGCATTTTTCCTGTAAAATTTAACGATGACTAAAAAAGTTGTAATGGGACCTACCTGAATGCTTTTTTAGGTTAGCAATTATTTGTGTCACTATTAGTTTAGCCTGCATTATTGCATTCAGTGTAAAGCTACACAAATAAACATTAAAATATTGTGATCTCAATTGAAACCTGCGCAACATGAATGATAAATGATAATGATTTGCATATGTTTATTAATCCTTCGAAGCGCTGCATTTAAATCTGCGTTTGATCGAGAGAGATTCAGTTTTTACACTTTTTCAGTTCGTTAAAAACAATTAAATAACAGAAGTACTGGGAGAACAGTTTATAGTTCAGATGTAAACACTGATGTTTATGCTAAAGTTTAAAATCACAGTTTAATGGAACTTAACACTGGTGAATGTTGTTGCAATGTTGTTGCATTGTTACATTGTTTAACCAATGGGTCAAAATGATGTCACTGAATAGGAATTCAGAAATTATACACTTATAATCAAACATGAAGTTTTATGTGTGAATTGTTGAATCATTAATTGAAAATAAATAAGAAATGTTGTACAAAATGTTTTTATATTTATCATTATTTAGCAGTAGCAAAAATAATTTTTCATACTGAACATTTTCTACTTTTTCAGGTGGTTCTTTTTCCATTTTATTTTTTATTAAAATTACAAGGTTCTGTTTGTTAAAACCAATCGTTTTGCAGTAATATTTTAATATAAATGGAAAGCAAATGACATTTTTCTCCTCCCTTTTTTGCGAATCCGAAAAATGGTCTGATCTATGATTTAAAAATCGTAGTTTGATCCAAACTGTAAGTTTTGTGACCTGTTACACCACTAACATTAAACTATTTTGCTCACCATTTTTTATTTTGAAGCTATATTATCAAAGAAAATAGCCAAGACTTAGTATCAACATCTGCATGAACAGATGACAGTTGAGTTGAGCAATTTGACTTGATTCAGCAGTCTGCATATGTTTGTTGAAACACATGCATCAAACTTTACAATAAACATGATAAATTAACAAACATGCAACTAAATATACCTTGTTCCTCTTCAGAGTGGAGATAAATTTAAGTATAATCTTTAAATCCTGCATTTTGCGCTTTGAAGCAATTTTGCAACATGTCTCGTGCCGTCACTGCCCAGTAACGCACATTAAACAATTTGGGGCTTGCATTTTCAAAATAAAAGTCTCACATACATAGTAAGTGAAATATAAGCTTAAAATAATGAAGGGAGGAAATTATCTCTGCTGTATCACTAGAAAATGTTTGACTTATCAGAGGTGTGCTAGTTAATGATCTCAGAGCTTTTTGATGATCTCAGAGCTGCATATGAGTTGCTGCGCTCTTGATGACGCGGCTGCTCATCAGGTCCGAATAAATGGCTTAAAGTAGGCATACAGTACATGCCAATGAGTGGCGGAAATTAATTTTGGTGTGGAATAATTGAGTGAAAAATGAATGTAGCGTAAACCATGTAAACATAAAACAATTAAGTTGTCCCCCTAAAACTCAAGTATTGTGTTGATTAAGCTCATTTTAAATAAATAGTCTGAACAATCAGGAACATCATGTCTTGAGTGCATATTACAGTTTAAAATGATGTCTTACAAGATAACTACTTATGGAGGCTGTAGAAATCATGTCAGCTCACTAGTTTTTAAAACAAAACTGTTTTACTGCAGCACTCTAAACTTTCCATGATATGCATAAACAAAGACATTGCGGTCGAGTGACTCACTTGTTCTTTTGTTTCTGTCTCTTTTCCTCACCATCCCACTCTCTCTCTCTCTTTCTCTCTGTCTTTCTCAACCTTTCTTTCCATCACTCATTGATCTGCCGCTGCAGGCGACTCGCTGCTCAAACACAACGGTATGAAATTTACCACCAAGGACAAGGACAACGACCACTCGGAGAATAACTGCGCATCCTTCTACCATGGCGCCTGGTGGTACCGAAACTGCCACACGTCCAACCTGAATGGACAGTACCTGCGCGGCCAGCACACTTCATACGCCGACGGCATCGAGTGGTCGTCCTGGACGGGTTGGCAATACTCGCTGAAGTTCACCGAGATGAAGATCAGACCGACCAAGGAGGAGAATAAATGAGCGAGAACTAGAAAACCCGAGAGGAAGAACTCAAAGATGGCTGTAGGTGTTAGAGACACTCAATGCAGAAACTTTCCAGCAACAACTCTTCTTTCTTTGTCATATTTCTGTTTTCGATCCCTGTTTTCCTATCATCTCGTAGTGTTCGTGCTGACGCCGCTGTTTTTTCTCCTAACACACCTCTGAATATTATTGCAGGTAATGTCAAAAAATGTGCTACTGAGAACAAAAAATAGTTGTTGTCTTTAAAAAAAAACATAAAAATGACACAAAAAAATCTGTAGCTGTTAAATTTAGCAAGAACGTGTAGCTTTTCATAAAAATAAAGACTTTTAACTGGTCTCGGACATCTGGCGGAGAGGCAGCTTTGTCTTCTGTTATTTCTGGTTCAGTGATTAATCAATAACTCGTAGTTAAACGTGACAGGGTTGCTATTGGTGTGTCCGGTCACTGCTGTAATATCTGGGAGGTAACTAGGTTTTCCCCGTGTGTCGAATAAATACGTTATTGACCACCAGAGATGCTCAAAGAGAATATGTGTCACGGTGGTGGCTTTTCAGAGTGATGGGCCAATACCGGCACATTTTTCACTCTGACAGGTCAGTCGAAGGAAGGTTTATCAATGGAAAAGCACAGAAAACACAATAACCCTGTGGGGTTGCAGGAAGTGTTGGATTTTATCTTATGCACGGTATAGGCTAGGTTCACCTGAAATCACAATGAGATGGATTGACTGAGCTTAAGGCTTAATCTTTGGAGAAGATCTGGGAATTGAACTTGGGTTGAACTTCTGAACAGACTGACTTTTCTCTTTTGACTGTCAGATTGTCATTGGTTTGCCTGTATGTTATTGTGTATTCATTTAATTTCCTTTGTTTTAGATCGATTGTGATGTTCTTGATATTTTTTAATAAAAGGGATAGTTTACCTGAAAATTTTATAGAAAAGATGTTAATGGATATGTTTTCACTTAGTAAATGAAGGTAAAATTTCACCTTATGTCTTGCACAGAAGCATAGGTTTGTGACTAAATTGGTTTGAAGGGATAGTTCACACAAAAATGAATTTAACTCATTAATTTTTTAATTAATTATTTTAACTCAGGAATTAAGTTTTCATTCCTTTGAGTTTCCTTTTTGCTATTGGACACAAAAGAAGATATTTTGTAAAATATTAGCAACTATTGACCTCCGTAGATGTAACAACAAATATTATGGAAGTCAATGGTTACAAGTTTCCAACATTTTTCTAAATATCTTATTTTGGGTTCAACAGACAAAAGAAACTCAAACAGGTTAGTGACAGGTGAAAGTTGAGTAAATTATGACTTAACTTTTCAGAATCTGTAAATCTGTTCAGACTGCATGATTTTCAAAGTAGTCACATCAGAGATGTTTTCACACTGCATGACTATCTGGGGTAGCATTCTGTCGCTGCTGTGTTTACACTGCAAGATGGATTGGTGACAGGAGGTTTCACACAGCATGATTTCATTTTACAATAGGACGAATAGCAGACAATGTGGTCTCAGTCCACAAACACACGCAAGAAGTGACATGGAAACAACACGAGGTCACATACTATATCTTTTGTTATTAACTAGATCAGGGGTGGCCAACCCTGTTCCTGGAGAGCCACCTTCCTGCAGATTTCAGTTGCAACCCATATCAAACACACCTGCCTGTAATTATCCTGTAGTGTTAAGGTCCTAGTTAATTGGTTCAGGTGTGTTTGATATGGGTAACAACTGAAATCTACAGGAAGGTGGCTCTCCACGAACAGGATAATGAGAAAGAAGTGGGGTAGAAAATGTACTTAGTACTAGTATTGTGCTCACCTGACTTTTAAAGGGAATTAGCAATTTCTTTAAAACTTTTTTTCTTTTTTGACCTGGTTGCTCAGATGACACGTCAAACAGACACAGGTGCTCCTGCCAAGTTTTTACACATTTCCTGGGTCCAAATAAACTAAAAAAAAACCGCTTATAACTTATCCCCCAATCTCTCGCTGGCCTGAAGATACCCATACTAGTGGATGCTGCTCTCTTATTGGCTGTAGATAATCGCCGGTGTTATTTTTAATCAAACACATTTCACACCACATGATTTGAATCGGCCACGACTCCAGATATGTAGCATGCCAAATATCTGATAGTTGTTGGCGACTCATTCTCTATTGACACACTGTGTGATTGTTATTTATGTGAACGAGCACTGATTTGTCTGTCGGTGAGTTAAAATTGGGGCTAAAATCATGCAGTCTCAACTCGGCATTAGTCAAGATTTAAAATATATTTCGGACTTAAAAGCCAAATATTTCTACTACATCTTAGTTGGTGTTTATTTGTTTTGAGGTCACAAATGGACTTCCTTCCACTGTTAAAAAATTAAGCCAAAATAAATTAAGCCAAACAAAATGCCATCTTGCACTAATGATGTTCACCTGGAGCCAGAGTCTGCTTTGTTGTGAACATGACCTGGAGCCATGGTGTGAAATAGCCAATCACAAGCATGTAATCATGAAGCCACACCCAGTGACTCAGGCGGCACAGTGGCTCAGTGGTTAGCACTGTCGTCTCAGCAAGAAGATCACTCGTTTCTGTGTGGAGTTTGCATGTTCTCCCCATGGTTTCCCTCAGGTGCTCTGGTTTCCACCACAGTCCAAACACACGCACTACAGGTGAATTAAATAAATTAAAATGGCCGTAGTGTATGAGTGTGCATGTGTGTTTCCCAGTACTGGGTTGTAGCTGGAAGGGCTTCCACTGCATAAAACATATACTGGAATAGTTGTCAGTTTATTCCGCTGTGGCTACCTCTGAAAAAGAGACTAAGCTGAAGGAAAATGAATGAATGAAGATGCAGTTTTTGACTTGTACTGCAGCCAGCCACCAGGGGGCAGTACAAATATTTTGGGTTCACTTTTTTCTTTATGAAAAAATGTCATATTGTTTGCTCTCGGAGACGTGTAAAGCTTTCGACTTCATTTGATTCCATTTTAATTGATAGAGAAAAATAACACTATTGTAATAAAATGTAACTTTTTATATTTATTGAACAGTTTCTTAAAAGTTTCTTAAAAAGGTGATTGAGTGTCAAGAATTTTGAGGTAAACTATTCCTAAAAAATTGAATAGTAGTCCTAAAAATTTGCTTTATCTATGCATTCTAACTTTCTCTTTTTTTCTTTTCTTTTTTTTTTTTTTTTGATTTATGGGATTGACAATGAGTGTGTGTTTTCTTTTTAAACAGTCAACTTGTAATCCATTTAAATGTGTTTTAATGTCTTAGTTTCGATTGCATAATAGTGTTTTGTTTGTATTTCCCTGCGAAATCCATGTCCAGAATGAGAAAATAAGTATCATGATTTCATATTTATATCTTTATTTATGTTTATTGTGATTGTACATTATCCTTGTCTGCACTTTAAACCACAACATGACACTCACATCTGTTTCCAAACATTATACAATCACTTTTATAGTCTGTGTATATTTGAAGGAATTCAAAGAAATTGTTTTATGAATCAAAGCATACTAAATTAGCCAGAGTGTATTTGTGTGTGTGGGTGAATGAGAGAGTGTATAGGTGTTTCCCAGTACTGGGTTGCAGCAGGAAGAGCATCTGCTTCGTAAAACTTATGCCAGAGTAGTTGGTGGTTCATTCAGCTGTGGTGACCCCTGATAAATCAGGGACTAAGCCAAAGGATAGTGAGTGAATGAATGAACCCAGCAGGCACCCAACATCATAAGACGTTAATATTAGGTTCGATTTAGGTCATGACATCAGGTGACCGAAGTTTAATGTTTAGCCAACGTATAAGGACAAATGTATTTTTACATACAATAACAACGTCAAATCACTGTAAGTTGATATTTGGTTGATTTTAGGTTGTGTTGGAAAGTGACCAAATTCCAACGTCTAATAGATGTCATAACCATAACGTCCACACAACGTCAAGGTGTAACATGATTAGACGTTGATATTTGGTTGATTTTAGGTTGGACATTGGACATTGACGTCGGCCTGACATTAGGTTCTGACATCAACCCGATTTTCACTTCCAAGCAAATTCCTACGTCCCCATTATGTTGAGTTACAATGTCAATATGATGTCCTGTGCCTGCAGGGAAGCATAACTAATCACTGTTTTAAGAATATGAAGCATCTTAAGCAAATTGCTTAAATAAACAGCTGACCCCTGCTGAAAAACCAATTCAACGTCAAACTCAAATCTACAACAGAGCAAACAGCTGTCACAGTTCCCCCCTCCCACAAAAAAAAAGGAAAGAAAAAAATAAGCTGATGCCTTTTGATCAAATTTGTGACTCATTCTCCCTCAACAAAGAAAGCCACAGGTTGTTTTTATGAGGTGAAATTGTTTATGAAGCCACAATATAGATTGGGATTCTCTGTAAACCACAGGAGGGCTTTCAATGCTAAAGTGCTAGCATGAACATTCAAAATGAAGAGAAACAACCACTAAAAAACATCGCCGCACCTCATCCTGCCATGTGTATCTTGCTGAAGAAGGATTTGCTTTATTTTTTTCAGTGTAGGACTGATAAACTTGAAATATGGACTGCGATAGGAAATGAACAAAATAGCTGTGACTTTCAGGGGATGGACAGTTTGTCGGTTCGTGGCCCCGGTTGCTCTTTATGAACATGTAGGCACTCAGGAACCCCTGCCGATGGCCTCTCAAACTACACCTGTCTGCTGACGGCGCTTGCCAGTCATCCATGTAAATAATTTAACCGTGAAATTGAGCATGTCTTGCAGCATAACAACACCCCAGGACGACAAGAGGGACTTTTTTCCTTTCTTTTCAAATCCTGCCCTCTCTGACATCTCCCAAACCCATCATTTTTGACCAGCGAACGCAAGATCAATTAAAATGTTCTGCCGCATTTATTTGGATTGACAATGGACTCATAATCCAGCTTTGTTTTTTTGGGTCTTGTATTAGCGGTAATTTATTTGATTTGATTTGATTTATTTTTTTTGTTGTTGATCATTAAAATGTGTTTAATGTTCAGAGTGACATTTAATAAATATCCACGGTTTCTAACATACTTGCTTTTTCGGAAGCATTGCAATTTTTTCTTTAGCAGTTTGGGAGGGAACGGTCAGCCGAGGTCAGCTCATTAGTTGGTAATTGACTAGGTATAGGCCAAGAATAGATCCCAAGGTAATGTTTTTTGGTTTGTGTGTGTGTGAATATCGTGGCATTTGCTTTCATTTTAAAAGATCTGTGCCAATCTCAGGCCCAGATGGCATAATGAGGCTCTCAGCTGATGAATGTTTTAGAGATGTCGTCAAAATGTATGACATTAAAATGAGGAATGGAGAGATTTTGGTCTTGGAATGTGGGGGGAAATGGTTGGCATCAAGAGATCATGCAAGTTTCATTTTTGTAAGATGTCATTTTTTAATTTCCCCCCTTTATAGAGCTACTTATTTCCTGACTAATAGTTGACTTGCAATATTTCAAGAGCATATGGCAAGGCTATACACTTTTTTTGTGGGATAGAAAAAAAACTGGGAGAATAATCGCTCAAATATTTGAGCGTAAGAATTAATAAGATCCTTTTGGATGGATGATCTTTTATTCTACATTGAGTGGTAAACGCAAGACCCGGTTCTAGCATAAATGGTGTGGAATATACTGTATGCAGTGCTCAGTACACTGTATGCAATTAAGGAACACCCCATTTTGAAAATGAATATTTGTATCCATTTCTCAGTGAATATAGGCAATGTATTTTGGTGCATTTAAACAAAACAGATTTACTAAAAAGATATATTTATTAAAATAATATTTTAGTCTCTGAACATATTTTGAAATGGAAAGATAATACAATTAAATTCAAGCAAATATTGCAAAAAAATTTACAACCTACAAAATTTCAACCAAGTTTTCAAATTTTTTTGCTTTTCTTGATTCTTCCTCTTTTATAAATTTGTATTCATTTTTTTTTTTAATTGGGTGTACTAGTTTTTGGACCGTTATCATAAGTTTAGCTCCAGATTTAACTTCAATATTGACTAATCTCATGTATATGCACACATATAATATTGTAAAGCTTCCTATTAAACATATGAATTTAAAAGAGAGATTTGTGAGGAGTGTACTTATATATGCTGAGCACTGTAAGATCTGTATTTTATTGTCAGCCTATTGATGGAATTCAAAAGCAATTTTCCACCAATTCAGAATGATTCACTTTGATTTTTGATGAAAATATTATTTGTAGATATAGATTTACATGCAGTAAAATAAGCATTTTCTCATAATACATGTTTACTTATGGAAAGTTTTGGGTGTAATTAGTTAGTAACTTTAATTAAATTACTTTTCCTCTGAACTTTTCTTTTTAATGTTGATGTAATTTAATTGCAGTTACCTAAAATATACTTGTGTGATGTGAATAAATTCAACAGTACTGTTTAAATCAGTCAGAAAAGGAGAGTAAGTGTAAAATTAAAGAATTAAATATTATTTAAAAAATAATATGATTTTTCAACTTTTTAAGGGTTAGACTTTTCAAATGCACAAGCTTAAAAACTGAATTGAGTAGTAAATTAATGTCAATATATTCTATGTATAAAATAGGGGTTTGTTATTACTTTAAAACATTGTGTGTTTTGATAAATAAATAGATCCAGTTAAATGTTTACATGTGTTTAATACCTAATTAAAGTATACTGCTAACATTTTAATAGTCTGTTCACTACCTGACAAATGTCAGGTAGTCAAGTTGATTATTTTGTATCAGAAGTGGCTTATATGAAAGGCAACGGCCTCTAGATAATGCTTATTTGACCAAAATAAAATATGATTATGCCTTAATTTTTAAATATTTAATTAGGACAGTAAGGTCTGACTTTGCTTAGACAAAACTCTTGTCACTTAACAGAAATAATGTACAGTATATGATACAATATATACATAATATAAAGTCATGGTGCAGTGTATGAAGAATAATTACTGTGTATGGCTCTTATGAACTTGGAGGACTGCATCCATACATCACTCAAATAAATTAATAAAGTCATCTTGAATGGCAAAGATAGTGTTCTTGCTGGACTCTTAGAGCTCATCAAGATTCTTTGGATTAATCTTCAATGTCTTCTCCTGCGTCTTACCCCAGGCCTGCTCAATAATGTTCATTTCTGGTGACTGGGCTGGCCAATCCTGGAGCACCTTGACTCTGTTTGCTTTCAGAAAGTATGAAAAGGAGCGCTATCCTACTGTAGAATTTGTCCTCTCCTGTGGTTTGTAATGTAATGGGCAGCACAAATGTCTTGATACCTCAGGCTGTTGATGTTGCCATCCACTCTGCAGATCTCTCACACGCCTCTGAATGTGACCCCAAACCATGATTTTTTTCTTTAGCAAACTTGACTGATTTCTGTGCGAATCTTGGGTCCATGCCGGTTCCAAAAGCATTTCTAAAGTATTGGTGATGATTAGGATGCAGTTCAACAGATGATTCATCTGAAGAATCCACCTTCTGCCACTTCTCCACATGATCAACTAGAAGTCTGACTTGCTAAACTGGGATGGACGACAAGTCTTTTGTCAGGTAGTGTATTGATCAAAAGCTGCAAACATTCAATGATGCTCTATAAGGGAACTTAAAAATAAGGGAAATATATAAACTTTTGAATTTGCTAATTGTTTGTAATTGCTCTTATTTTGATTACAGAAATTGCTGTATGTTTAATACCGCCATTCAGAAGCTACTTTAAAATATATATTTTTAGTTCCAAAATTGTCAGCAGTGTGAAAAATATGGATTGCATAATTATTGAAAAGGGCACTAGGAGGTTGTTCTTTACCTGACACAGTGACACTTGTTGTTTTCAGCTAGTGGAGACAATGATATAACACCACTAACTGTTATATATGATGCTTAAAAGGGCACATTTTCAAGAAAAGTCACGTTTTAATTTTCAGCTTTGACCTTTTTTCCTCATTCATTCAATGGTACTTTAAGCTGTTGAAATTTGCACCTCTATTTTTATCTCATGAATTGTAAAATGCTGTACTTCTGCTTTAGAACAGGCACTGACATTCAGTTCACTTCAGAAGGTCTACTCACTTTACAATTGCTGACCGCGCCACTGGTTGAACACACTGAATTGTGTCCAATGACATTTTCTAAAGATTTAGCTGCCCAAATAGTGCCACTTTTGTACTTGATATGTTTGTTAAATCTATAATTGTGTAATATTTAATTACAATAGTAATACTGAGAAAAATTCTTACAGTTTAAAAGAGTAATATCTATTGTATATTAAATTCAGTATTGTGTAAAAGACTTTTAAAAAGTAATTAATTATAAATCACATCATTATAATTGTATTTAAATTACTTTCTAAAACTAGTATTTCTCAAAAGTAACTAAATCACACAATAAGGAATTCAATTACTTTACGTGATACTATTTATTCATTCATTCATTCATTGATTCATTCATTTTCCTTAGACTTAGTCCCTCATTTATCAGGGGTCACCACAAGAAATGAACCGCCAGATACTATTTAAAGTCCCTATAAATCTAAATACATAAACAATATGCATTAAACTTTTTCAATTCTTTTAGATTTGAGTAAAGCAGGAGTATAATAGTGCTGTCAAACAATTAACCGCATCCAAAATAAGTTGAAATTTAAATACTATACGGTATGTGTACTCACTGTGCATAAATATTCAACCCAGGCTCATTCTGGAAACGTAGCCCCGCGGACGTTTCTGGAGACCGCGAAATACGTCCCAGGAGGTACATATTTGTGCAGTTTTTGTTTTCGAGATGCCGCAAAGGGGGATGAGGAGAATGGCATGCTCGTGAGAGTAAAATAAGCAAGCATGTCACCCTCCTCCTCCTCCTCCTTCTTCCCTAAACCCAAGCAACGATTTACAAAAGCTGTCCAGAAAAAGAAAAGCCCTCGTCCGATTTTGACCGCGTTTTCAGATTTCGCAACATGGAACTCGAACCCAGTCGTACGCTTCGGGCCTCCGCTCCGCGAGAAAGCCCTCTACACGCAGGTGAGCCGTCAGCCCAGCCAATGAGCGCAGAGCGCCATCACACCGCCCCGTAGCATTCGCTTGAAAAAACTAAATGCCGCCGTACGTTTTCAAAATGAGCTTGGGTTGTAAATATTGGGTGTAAATAATTATAAAATATTTAAAATACAAAAAAATTTACATATATATTTATTTATATATTATTTATAATTTGTATAAGACAAATGCTTAATTTTAAAATACAAATAAACATTTTCTCAAATATATACAGTACATGTTTGTATTCATGTATATACAAAAACAAAACAAACACAGTACTCATATGTAACATATAAATGCACACTTTATTGTTACTTTATTTATATTGTTGTTGTTTATCCAAATTTATGTCTTATTTTGACACTCCAGTTATTCAGCAATGTTTAAAATTTAAAGTAATTAACTTTTTAGATAAGATTGCAGAGTATTGTTCATTTGATACCAAGCCTTTAGTTGTCATTTATAAGGGATTTATAAAGCATAAATAGTCCTCACCTAGATTAGGTCACAAAGCATTTATTAACAAACATAGTAACATTACTATTCATTCATTCATTTTCTTGTCGGCTTGGTCCCTTTATTAATCTGGGGTCGCCACAGCGGAATGAACCGCCAACTTATCCAGCAAGTTTTTACGCAGCGGATTCGCTTCCAGCCGCAACCCATTTCTGGGAAACATCCACATAAAAAATTCACACACACACGCTCATACACTACGGACAATTTAGCCTAACCAATTCACCTGTACCGCATGTCTTTGGACTGTTGGGAAAACCGAAGCACCCGGAGGAAACCCATGCGAAGACAGGGAGAACATGCAAACTCCTCACAGAAACGCCAACTTAGCCGTGTTTCGACGCAGCGACCTTCTTGCTGTGAGGCAACAGCATTACCTACTTCGCCACTGCCTCGCCTAACATTACAATATGCCTAATTAATAAGATATACAAATGTTAATTTCAATAGTTCATTAATAATTTACTAATTCAATGATCTTAAAAACCACCATCTACTTTTAAATACAAATGGTTTGTAAATAATGCAATACTTAATTTAGCAATGAAAAATCAACCTGTCACAAATTATGAAAATACAAATATTAAGAACATTTTAAATGTGGTTATAAGTCAATAATAAAGCATTTGTAGTTGAAGTTATAAACTAATTACTAATGTTTATTAATGTAGTGTGTAGTTATTAGTATAGTGTGTAGTTATTATAGTGTTATCCAATATTTTAATCATATTGGGTTAACAATTGCATTATAAGTTTGTATATTTTTATTATTAACTTATTTCAATGAAAAGAAACAATTCTATTTAGAATTCTATTTATTTTAAATGGATTTCAATGCACATTTAAGTTAATCTGATCCATTCACAACATTTAAATAAAACATTGAATTCAAGCTTGCTTTTTTGTAGCTTAACTATCAATCAAACAAAAGGTTACATTAATTTAGAAAAGACGATCTTCCCCGACCCTCCCCTTAATTTTTACTATCTTCTAAGATGGGATTGTGGGCCAAATCAAAGGTCATCATGGGCCAATGTTGGCCAGTGAGTCCTAGTTTGAGCACATATACATTATAGTCAGTACTGAAGTCAAATCTGGAGCTAATCTAACAAAACAAATTATGGTAATGATCCAAAATTAGTACATCCAAATCTATATGTTGGGGAAAATATTCAATATAAATTTTTAAAAGACAAAATTCAAAAGAAAATTACAATTTTAGTAGTTTCTTTTTTCCCTCAATATTTCACATAAATTCACATCTATTTCTAAAGATGTTTTGTGACTACAATATTATTTTAATAAATATATCAGTTTAATAAATCTGTTGTGTTCAAATGCACCAAAATATGTGTGATATTCACTGAGAAATTGATAAAATGTTTAAAAATGTATAAAAATGGGTGTACTCATTAATGCTGATCACTGTATATATAAAGGACACACTGATTGAGCTGCACAGATTTTCGTGAGTGTTTATGTAGTGTTATCTCTGTCGTGTGGTGAGAGAATGGCTCTGCAGGTCTGGTTTTGCACCAAGAGCTGCAGTTTCTGTGTGTCAGGAAGTTGTAAGAGTGATGTGCATCTACTCAGCGAAGCACAGGATCAAACCCAGCGAGGGATTCATCAGAAACGAGAGCCGTGCTGATGGAACGCTTCACATATTCAACACTCAGCAAGTACATAAACACATCTGGCTTCTTATCTCCTTCCCCCCCAATATCCCTAACACCTTCCCTCCAGACAGACTGATAGAAGAAGACATCCTGTACTTGTATCCTGTACCTGTAAAATGTATCTCCAGCACAATAGAATGCATTTGAATCGTGTTTTTTTTTTTGTGTGTGTTTAGGCTGCTTCGAATCAAGAACACCTGCTCTAAAAAAACATTTGTGATCAATGGTGTTTTAGGTGAAGCTGCTAACCAAAATGGCATCAAAAGCCTTGTGTTTACGTGTAGTTGCTATTGTTTGGTTTCTGAAAATGTTTGTTGAGATACTAGCCCCTTTCACACAGTGATACCGGTAAATAACTGGAAAATTTCCGGAACGACTTTACCGTTATATTAAAAAAATCGCTGTTCACACAGGTGAGGACGTTACGGAATTTTTCCAGAAAAGGCCGTTCACACATCCATTCCAAAATACCGGTAAATTCTGACATCATTAACCAGAAATGAGCTTTAAATGGCTGCGCTTGTATTTGTAAACATTTGACTACAGTACAAATTTTGTGGATGGATCAGTATTGTGAACATTTCCTATGAAAACATTTAGAGAAACAATTTCGCATGTCGAGATGTACATAATATGTGTGTGTGTGTTGGCGCTCACGGGCTGTTTCACGGGCACACGCAAAGCTTGAAGGTAAAGAAACAGCGGCTTATCATAAGCATCTTATCGATGATTATTTACACAGTTGGCATTAAGAAGAACATATAAACGTTATCTGACTAGCAGCTAAATGTGTCTGGGAAAATATTCAAAGGCTTTTTTTCTCATAAACCATGCGGACGTGAATGCGTCTGACTGTTTGGATTGGCTAAAGCAGATGTCTCACGTCAGCACGTTCTAGACGTGAATGCGCTCTTTCCTGCAATCTTCCTTCCGGCAAGTTACTGGTAATGTTACAACTTCTCTTTTCGGAAAATAGCCAGAATGAATTTACCGGTATTTTCAAAAAGGACCTGTTCACACATACACACATACATTACCGGCAATTTTCCGGAAAGGTCTGTATGTGTGAAAGGGGCTAATGTCTGCGATATTTTAAAATATATATTTAAAAGAGCACATGTTCCGAGTCAAGAATTAACGTATTAATTTTAAATTTAAAGGGTTAGTTTACCCAAAACTCCCTGAGATAAATTAAAATTAAGATTTTTTAGATGAAATCAGAGAGCTCTCCGACCCTGCATGAACAGCAAGAGGTGTGAGATGTTCAGAATAGGAAACAAAATCATCAAAATGTTGACTTCAGTAGTTGAAATGTAAGTATATGAAGGCCCAAGAATACTTTTGTGTGGTAAAACTGTAAAAATTACTTTGCCAAAGTCTTTTCTTCCTTCTATGCAATTATTATAGGCAGTACAATGTCATTAGAGTTAGCCAGAGGTACGTATGGCTGCATTTCCTCTTTAAAATAAATGCTATGAGTATGGTATGGCGCCGCTGACAGCTTCTCTTTCTTTTTGCGCTACCAGCTGACCGCTTACCTCTGTGTGGACGGCTTTTCTGCTGGCTTTTTTTTTCTAGATTGCTTATGAAAACACTGTTGATTGGGTTTAGAGAAGGGTGTGGCTGAGAGGATCAGTTGGTCAGTCAGTCCACAGCGGCCTCTGGTGGATTAACTCGAAAACAAAAACTGCAAAAACAACGTACCACCTAGGACATATTTCACGATCTCCAGAAAGATATATTGGGCTACGTATTAATAATAAGCCTGGGTTGTTTTTTGCAAACACCACTAAGAGATTTTTACATTTTGAGGAGCAATTCAAGTCATGTCAGATAATTCTTCTGGGCTAGTGGAGCTGTGCATAGGTGGAATTGCTCTTCAGTAGATTGACCTTCAATAGTGATAATTGTATTACACTGTTCTGAAAAACATCAGTCCATTTTAATTTACCTACACCAGCATTTTACACTACTCTCATCCCTGCCTGAATTGCTGGAATGTTTCACAAAAGTGAGTAATTATTGTTTTTATTCCCTATTCCTCATCTTCGTTAAGCTTTATCTTCGTTTTGACACAATCTATATTGTAAAAAGCAATACACCCACACCTTACACCCACAAAAAAATTATTTTTGCTGTTTGTTCAAACTACTTATTAAAAATGAGCTGAAATTCTGGAGATTTGTTTGGGAAAAGTATTTGTTTTATCTTCAATCCACTTAAATTTGTTACATTAACTAATTTGTTTTGGGTCAACATGAAATAATTGTGTGTAACCGAGCATTTTTTACTAACACATGTAACGCCTGGGTTCACTACAGGAAGACACAGGATCGCAGGATTATCAGATACGTAGATTTATTGATAAACACTTACATGGATGAACACAGGAAGGACATGGGGTGAAAACAAGCATCAAACGAGAGAATACCGGACATTGAATGAACCCAATGAAGGGGTATATACACAGGAACATAACGACACTGAGGATACACAGGGGATAAACACAGGCTGAACAGATGATTATTAACTAATGGTGGGAACTAGAACAAAGGAGCACATGGTGATGGTCACATGACAAAAACAAACACACTTGGAACACAGGACCTGGTAGTACACCGCCCCACCCCCACCAACTCCCTTTTAAATGGCACGTCCTCGTTCCAGAAGAAAATAAAGGGTGAGAAGAGGTGGTCAAGGGAGAGTCTGTGAGGAAGGAACTGGAAAATGAATTGGAGGGCGTGGCAAGGAGGAGGTGGCCAGGGAGGAGTCACAGGAGGGAGGAGGTGGGAAGGGTGATGGAGGGAGGAGCCGTGGAGGAGGAGTGATTGCAAACTCAAAGAGGCTGACCGTGGAAGATGCCGCAGTTGGAGGGGGAGCCCAAGGACGTGACGGAGAGCCGTAGGGCGAAGGCAATAACACGTAGCCGTGACAGCTTTTCTAGATGCATAGATTGAATACACTATTGGTTGGGTCAGTCGGCTAAAATGAAATCTGTGGCCTCTGGTGAATTTACACTTGATGAGGATGCACAATGGCACAAACAACAGATGAATTTTGACATCATCATAAAGTGTACACAGCAGCCTTTGGTGGATTTGCAAAAAAACAATTACTAGAAGCAGATGTACCTCTGGCTATGTATTAAGCGGTCTTCAGAAATGTAGACAAGGGTACATATCCACATTGAGCATGGGTTTGTTTTTTAATTTAAAATTGAACCTGACAAATTTTTACCTCAGGCATTATTAGTAAATTTCACAAATAAGCAAGTTCTTCTCTCCTCTTCAAATATTCACAACATCTTCCTCCAAAAAGAAGCTGTCCTGTTCTTGACCTCTCTGTTTCCAGCACACTAGATGTTTTGGAAGCCTCCTGACCAGCCCAATCGATAAGACCCATTGCATTTAAAGCATTTGCATCACGAGTTTTCTCTGTTATTGAATTGCATCTTCTCACTGTGATTCATGAGGGTACAAAGATCTTCTTTTGCACCCCGGCTCTCAGGCTGCTCAGCAGCCACCTGCTGCAGTCATTTTGATGCACTGGTCTTTCGTGTGATTGCTGTTTAATGAAAAACAGGCCAGCATCGCCCTGCTCTCCTATTACTGAGTAATTGATTTGAGGTGAAGAATGTCCCTTGTAGAGGTGAATAGTTTTACCCGAGTCATTAATCCCCTCCACCAGATATTGAAATCCCCCAACCGCCCTCTTTAAGCAAAAAAGAAATAAAAATCTTGCTCTGTTTCTTTCACTCTAATCTGCGGTTCTTCTGAATTGAATAATAATAATATTCATAACAGTACTACATTCATTATTTTTAATATTGTCATATAGTAACATTTTATTAAAAAAACATAATTTATGTATCCCTATGTGTGAATGTGTGTGTGTGTGTGTGTGTGTGTGTGTGTGTGTGTGTGTGTGTGTGTGTGTGTGTGTGTTTGTGTGTTTGTGTGTGTGTGTGTGTGTGTGTGTGTGTGTGTATGTACATACCGTTGAAGTCAGAATTATTAGCCCCCTTTTGATTTTTTTTTCTTTTTTAAATATTTCCCAAATGAGGTTTAACAGAGCAATGAAATTTTCACAGTATGTCTGATAATATTTTTTTTTTCTGGAGAAAGTCTTATTTGTTTTAAATCGGCTAGAATAGAAGCAGTTTTAATTTTTTTAAGCCATTTTAAGGTCAAAATTATTGCCCCCTTTAAGCTAATTTTTTAGCAATAACTTGCCTAATTACCCTAACCTGCCTAGTTAACCTAATTAACCTAGTTAAGCCTATAAATGTCACTTTAAGCTGTACAGAAGTGTCTTGAAGAATAGTCAAATATTATTTACTGTTATCATGACAAAGATAAAATAAATCAGTTATTAGAAATGAGTTATAAAAACTATTATGATTAGAAATGTGTTGAGAAAATCTTCTCTCCATTAAATAGAAATTCTGACTTCAACTGTATATATATATATATATATATATATCTATGTATTTATATATATATATATATATATATATATATATATATATATATATATATATATATATATATATATATATATGATAAATATTTCCAGTTGCATGTTAAATCTATGCCACGAGGGATTAAGGCAAATCTGAAGACAAAAGGGGGTCCAACCCGGTATATATATATACTGGAAATATTCCTCAGATATTTTTGTCCATATTGACATGATAACATTACGCAGTTGCATATTTGTCCATAATGCAAATCTGCTGTTCCACCACATCCCAAAGGTGCTTTATTTGGTTGAGGTTTGGTGACTGTAGAGGCCATTTGAGTAAAGTGAACTCATTGTCATGTTTAAGAAACCAGTCTGAGATGATTTATGCTTTACGACATGGCGCGTTATTCTGCTGAAAGTAGCCATGAGGAGATGGGTACACTGTGGTCATAAAGGGATGGACATGGTAAGCAACAATACTCAGGTAGGCTGTGGCGTTGATATGATGCTCAATTGATACTTATGGGCCCAAAGAGTGCCAAAAAATATCCCCCACACCATTACACCACCACTATTGGCCTAAACCATTAAGGCAGGATGGATCCTTGCTTTCATGTTGTTGACGCCAAATTTACACCCTACCATCTGACTGTCGCTGAAGAAATCGAGACTCATCAGACCAGAAATCGCTTTTCCAATCTTCTATTGTCCAATTTTGGTGAGCCTGTGCAAATTGTAGATTCAGTTTCCTGTTCTTAGCTGACAGGAAGGGCACCCAGTGTGGTCTTCTGCTACTGTAGCCCATCTACTTCAAAGTTGGAAATGTTGTGCGTTCAGAGATGCTCTTCCGCATACCTCAGTAGTAACGAGTGGTTATTTGACTTGCTGTTGCTGTTATCCTACAAACAATAATAATAATAATATCAATAATAATAATCATAATAAATAACAGCAATAATAATGATTATTATAATAAAACTATTTAATGAATAGTAAATATATAAAAAATGTTGTCCGTAGTTTATGTGAGTGAATGAGTGTGTATAGATGTTTCCCAGTGATAGGTTGCGGCTGGAAGGGCATCCGCTGCATAAAACATGTGCTGGATAAGTAGCGGGTTCATTACGCTGTGGCAGGCCCGAATTAATAGAGACTAAGCTGAAAAGAAAATGAATAAGCGAATATTTAAAAACTATTTTTATTATATTATTATAATTGCGTTTTGTAAAATATATTTTCTTAATATTATTACCGTTATTATTTTTCTTGCCATTATTCCTAATTATAACTTCTGATTTGACCGATATTACAGTATTTATCATCTCTGAATGTTTCTCTGACCATCTTACAACTTAATAAATACAAAAATTATATATTTGTCAAAGTGCACCACGTTCGGCTTTGAGTGAGAAATAGTTCTGAAGCTTGATGTTAGAGTATAAATGTTTTGTGTTTTTAATAAAGGGGTAGATTCCTGTCTGAGATGAAAGCAAATGTAAGGGTCTACCTTGGGTTTTTCCACTTATCTTTGAAATGAAAGGATGTTATGATTAACACGATCAATAATATGATCTCTAGGTGAGTGAATGGAGCTTTAGTGTAGCATAAAGTCTTTACACCGATTATATAGTTTAATATTCCAAGCGTGAAGGTCAGAGATTTAAACCCGATAGGTTCTGTAGAGCATAAATGACACTGCAAATTTTCTCGCCGCGTGATTTCTGTGTTATTCATCACTGGCAGCACCAGTTTTTGCTCAAAATCTCATTAAAGATTACTTCATCTTCATTTCACAAACCGAAATGCACAGCATATGATAAAAAGTTCACTGGTGTGTGCAAATGCTTGATTACTCTTGATGAAGTAGCATAGAAATAATAAACACAACAAATATACTAATATATTATTGTTTTCTTATTATTACATGGTAATAATAATATATTTATTATTTTTCAATATTGCCAGATATTAATGTTTTATTACAATTTCAGATATGTAGGAACATTATTATTGCTTATTAATATTAATTTTCCTTCAGCTTAGTCTCTATTTCAGAGGTTGCCACAGCGGAATGAACCACCAACTTTTCTGGCATAGGTTTTATGCAGCAAATGCCCTTCCAGCCTCAACCCAGTACTGATGAACACTTATACACTCTCTCTCACACACACATTCACACACACAAACACCCACACACACACACTCACTACAGCCAATTTAGTTCATCCAATTCACTTATAGCGCATGTCTTTGGACTCTGGGGGAAACAGCAGCACCCTAAGGGAAACACACGCGAATACAGGAAGTACATGCAAACTCCACACAGAAATGCCAGCTGGCCCAGCTGAGACACGGACCAGTGACCTTCTTACTGTGAGGCGACACTGCTAACAATTAAGCCATGTGCTGCCTATAATAATAATAATAAGAGTAGTTTAATAAATATATATATATATATATATATATATATATATATATATATATATATATATATATATATATATATATATATATATATATATATGAAACATTCTATTGTTTTATTGTTTTTATTATTATTATTATATTATTATCATCAATATATTATGGGTTGTATGCATTTTTAGACATGTTGGGTTCACTTTTGTTTATCATGCTTGGCAGTGTATATTACAAATACAGTACTAATAATAGGCTACTAATAATACTTAACAATAACAATAATGGTATAACATTAATGTTAATGATAATAATATTAAATTAGGTATATTTAAATATTCAAATTATTTAATTTAATTTATTATTAAATTATATTTAAATCATTTTATTTACATTTTGTACTATCTTCCTAATAGTATAGTGTGTTATTGTTTTTTGTGATTATTCTTATTTTTATATATATTTAATATGGTTATATTTTGTTAATAAGTTTTAGAGATATGTTTTTCACTGTATAAACAGTAATATATAATAATAACAAATATACAAAATAGTATTTATAAATAATAATAATACTTATATAATTATGAAACATTTATTTATGCACTAAATGAGGCAATGTATGACACAAAATAATATAATAATGGGACATAACTTGGATTTAAATAATTAGCCCTTAGTTTCTCCCACCTTTATCTTTTTATGACTCCACAATTTATGACGTAAATACAGCAGATCTTTTATGATTAGCAGACATGACTGAACATTTAAAGTAAACTTGAAGTGGAACCGCAGGTAGTTTTCAAATGGGGACTTTCCATATCAACGGATATGTGAACTGTGGCTTAAGAAGGCGAGAGAAGTTTCTCAACAACAATATTGACCTTACCTAGACAGCACTTTTACATTTCTAAATGTAGTAATTCATGCAAATATGTTTAAGTTCACACAGTTTGAATCGGATTAGATTCAGTCAGATTCTAAATGAACATGTCAATAGCTTTGTGAAAAACTCTATCTCAATTCAGACAATCAAGTAGCCTATTATGACATTTTAGGTTATTTCATATATTAGTTTACATTGCAATATTTTTTAAAGTGCAGTGACGCTTACGTGAGAAGCATTTTTGCAATTGTTTGCTGCTATTGCAATGTAGGCTATATGAAAACAATTGAAGTGAAGCCGGATTGTATCGTGAACACTTCAGAGTGTAGGCGGAGTCGAGCAATAGTGAGCACTGCACTTCTCGTTTTATTTTTCTAGTATGCTCTCTAGATTTCAAGACACAGCCACACTGTGTGTAAGCGCGTTTCTTCTACTTTCACTTATAACTCCACAAACTATCTTTCTATTTTTATTATTTTAAGCTTTTTTCAAAATATTATCAGCAAGATTAGACACAGCGTGGTTGATAAACACGCGGAAAAAAGCGCAGTTTCCGGGTGTTTAAGGGGGAAACCCGTGGTGTTTTTCGACCGTGGGTATATCACCAAAAAGTCAAAAGCATATCAACATGTCATCATAACGTGCTGCTGGTACAGACTCTTCATCTTAACCCCTATAATGGCATCTGGTTCAGCTTCAGACCCGTCGTTAAACGGTGTTTCGTCCACACCGGATGAGAACGAGTATCCGTCAGGTTTCCCTCAGAGCATCTGCGATGAGGTGCCGAAAGATAAATACTTGTGTAGCAACTGCAATAATGTTTTGAATAAAGCGCGTCAAACGGTGTGCGGTCACCGATACTGCCTCGCCTGCGTCAACTGGCTGGTCAGGTAAGAGAATATTCAAGACAAACACACAGCTCACTTTTATGACGACACGCGACACATGCCTGGCAGAGCCACTGTGACAGTAATGACAATCATTGTGACTTATAATAACAGTCGGAAGGACTTCATAAATGATAACACACATTGCTTGTTAGTTTGGATAAGGGTAGGCTAAGCTATAGGTAAGGGATATGAATGTCTCAAATGTAGGTGTTATTGTTATTAATAATGCTTTTATTTCAGAAACAACAAGGACCTAGTGTGCACAAAATGTAAAGGAGAGGATTCCAATGTTGAGAGTGACACTAGCGTACTGACTCCTAACCAAGTAAACCTATATTATTACACTTTTCTGTCTGTCTGTCCATCTATCCATCCACCCGTCTATCTATCTATCTATCTATCTATCTATCTATCTATCTATCTATCTATCTATCTATCTATCTATCTATCTATCTATCTGTCTATCTGTCTGTCTGTCTGTCTGTCTGTCTGTCTGTCTGTCTGTCTGTCTGTCTATCTGTCTGTCCATTCATCTGTCTGTCTGTCTGTCTGTATGTTTGTCTGTCCATTCATCTGTCTTTCTGTCTGTCTGTCTGTCTGTCTGTATGTTTGTCTGTCCATTCATCTGTCTTTCTGTCTGTCTGTCTGTCTGTCTGTCTGTATGTTTGTCTGTCCATTCATCTGTCTGTCAGTCTGTCTGTCTGCTTTATCTAAAGGTCTTCTTTAGTGAGTGGAACAATCGTGACTCATGTTTGGAAAGTTATGACAATTTCTCTTCTCATTCTAAATATAGTTCTTCAATGATGTGGCTATCAATAAGGAAATTTTGGATCTGAAAGTTCACTGTGCTAACCAAGGCTGCCCCTGGAGAAGCACCCTAAAAAATTTTGAGGTACTGTTTTTTTATTCATACTCACTATGATACTAAGTATAATTGTATAAAACAAAAATACAGATATGCTTATCCTAAATAACCGATGATGTTAGTCAAACGGATTTAAATATTGTTTAATAAAAGATCAAGTGGTTTGTCAGTCCATGAGGTTTATACTACATTTATACAGATCAAAAGAAATATTGTTTTTCTTTTTATGTTTTTGTAAGTAGTCTCCTTTGCTTGCCACATCTGCATTTATTTGACCAGAAATATGATAAAACTGTAAAATATTATTTACATTTAATTTAGCTCTTTTCTGTGTGAATATATTTTAAAGTGTACTTTACTCCTGTAATTTAAAACTGATGTTTCAGCATTATTGCTCATTATTGTCTTCAGTGTCACACTCCTTTTAAATGCTGATTTGATGCAAAAAAAAAAAAACATTTCTGATTAGAATACATGTTAAAGGGCCTTGAAACCCCCCTCTTTCGGTTCAAATCTACCTCCGAATTTTTTTAACAAATGCTTCATTTTGGGCGAGGAGTGCAGAGGGAGGAGTGAGCGTGGCCGGCAGAGCAGTGGAGAAAGAGGGGAGCGAACAACTGACTCACAAAATCAGACACAAACCATTAGGAGACCCATGATTTTATAGTTTAAAAAGTAAAAATATAAAGAAATAAACAGTAAGTAATTGAATGCCTTGCTACATATGTTATTCATAATTTCTTATACACAACTACAATTTGTTATATGATGATAAAGATAATCAAGTTTATATAAACACTATAAATGAGGAGGACTTTTCTCCTCCTCAATCTGAATGCAGACACGGTGGATAGCAGTGCAGTAGGTCTCTTTCCTGTCTATTTCAACCATTAGCCATGCTGGTAATTTGGAGGATTTTAAACATATGGCGAACACAGCAGCACAGATTAGACCTCTTTTTTTTTTTTTTTTTTTATGTTTGAGGAGATTTTGACAGAGTCTCGGTGGGTCTGAAGGACACGTCACATACACTCAAACACACAAACTCAAACACACACACTTCTCCCTGTCACACACTCTCTCGCTCTCTCTCACACACACACACACACACACACACACACACACACACTCACACACACACACAGTAGAGTTATCGATGGTCCTCGGCCTGATCGATCGCCGTGATTGATCGGGAGTGCTGCGGCCCGCTCGAACACACTGAATAAACTGATAGGCGATGTGTCTGAATGGTAACAAACTCAACTGATAAAAGACAAGTCTGCCATTCTCCAATTCTCGTACAGCTCTCCCAACAAAAATGCTTTGCTGCATCAGCCCTGTAAGAATCGCAGGGAAAATCATGCAACAAATCCCATTGATCATGGAAACAAACACATATGACTGTGGCATGCAGATGTAGTCTCACCCCATCATTGGGCCCCACAGCTTGGCAGTTCTGTCTTGCCTTCGGAAAGCATGTGCTCTCATGAACAATTACGAAGCAGCGCCTTCTCAAAGGAGAAGAAAACTCCGCTATGAATAATAATGAGAAACCAATGCGTCATCACTCCACAATAGCAGATTCGTGATACGTCACCGTTTTTGATCTCACCCCAAAAATTATTTGAAACCCGGAAGATGAAATTAGCTGACAAAAGCTCAAAATTATCCAGTTTTCCCCACAATTAAAGCTGACAGGTGCTAACATCATCCTAACCGATGCTCATCACACACAAATATGTTAACATTTTACAAAAAGTAGTCTAGGGTGTCCTGAAAGTATAAATGTTAAAAACATTGCTTCAATTTTGCTTTGTTTTTGTAGAAATATGTTTTGGATATGTTATAATCTCTTATAATTACTCATATGTTATAAATAATATTTATCACTTAAGTAATTAAAAAATGTTTAAATACACGCTGTTATTATGATCCTTTTGTTTATTTAAGCATTCTGAACAGTAAAGTGTGTCACAGTCTCCTTAAAAATGATCAACATTGTTAAGGAGAATTATTACTAGTGATTGAACAACAGAAAAAAAATTATGATATCAAATCAACATTAGAATGATTTCTGATGAATCGTGTGACACAGAAGACAGGGCTAATTATGCTGACAATTCAGCTTTGCCATCACAGGAATAAATTATATATTATCAATAGTATATTTACATAAAAACAGGTTTCTTGCATTTTTCACTGAATAAATGCATTCAGGAGACACAAAAATATAAATAAATCAATGTGTTTTTAGCATGAGTATCATTTATAGCTTCTTTTAGCTCCTGATGTTATGAATATGCACATCAGATAAAGTCTAGCACTTTGCTGTGTGGTTTAGATTAGAAAGTAAGCTAATGCATTATGTAAGACCAGGCTGTTGCACATTTATGTAAAACCAGCAGATTCATTGGGAGACACTGTAACATCTTACACTTGACTGACTCAAAATCAGTGTGGATTATAGAGCTTGTATCGATCAGATTACCAGCTGTGGCTTTTCTATTATCACTTTGTTAAATCATCGAAACAATAGCTGCATTTCTTGGCAGGCTGTCATTTTCGGTTACAAAAGCAACGCGTTGTCTTACGGGAATCCTAACATGGTAGATTTGTGGTCATTCCTTATAATGAACCAGCCATTAGGACATTAATCATAGAGCTGTTGTGCAGATGTTGTCCAAGAGCGGTGAATCAATCCTCGGCCATATAGAGCAATACCAAACTCATACTTGAGGCTTAAAAAGCCTAATGTACAATTTTTAGAGGTCAGTGTTGCATTGAGATGAATTTTCTATGACTTTGACCCTCATGCCTGCCTAATGGAAATCTTTTGTGTTTTTTTTCTGTGCTCAAGAGAGTCTGAAAGCCTTTTGAGAATATAATTTTGTTCACAAGCTCCCTATTTGAATAGAAACATGTAGGTTGTACTTTATGTTTTTCAGTGGAAAATGTATGATCAAAAGCAAAATAACACATGCAGTATTTTGCAAAGTTTTAGAGGTTATTTAAAGCTTCAGTGCAATGCTTTGAAGCAAGCAGCGTTGTACAGTGTTTTTGTATAATTTACACTGAAATTAGAGTATAGGGCGGGATATAAAGAGTGTCTCCTCCCTTTTTTAAAATTAGATATTAGCATTTTTTTTATATAGGTAAAGCCACATTTATCAGCTTATGACAGTCTAATATGTCTAATAATTTCTCCTGCTAATATTCTCCATAGAGCTTAAATAGCATTCAGTGTCCATTTCAAATTGGTCTGATATTTAGTGGTCTGCTTCTGAGGATGTTAATGTGTCTCTAGACTGGTGTAGACTGTTTGCATGCTGCTGTGGTTTTTTTTATGACAATAACGCATGCAAAACTAGACTATTTACCATGATGGAAAGCATGTTTAAGTGACTGTACTTTTTATTGCTATATATAGTGCACTTTTATTAATAATAATTGTGTAAAGAAGTAGCTGATGTCAGCTCCAGCTCTAGTGGCTATTTATAGCGAGGAGGGCGGGACACTTCATATTCTAGAGAGCATTTGATTGGACAGAAAATTTGATGAGAAGCTGATGTGGCACTGAGAATGTCTTTAGAATTGTTGATCGATATTGGTGGAAGTGAAAGACTGTTTTAAATGCTAGCTTTTTCGAAATGGGAATTTTGTTATTGTTTTGGAGCATTTTAGCTAATATCAATCAAACATTATGATCTTAAATGTAAAAAAAAATTTGTTGGGATTTAATAGAGATTGAACTAATTTCTCAATTGAACTGTTTCTTACTAAAATAAAGTCTAAAAAAACTTCTGATGGTAAATTGATAACTCACCCACATGTCATTTCAAATGAAAAGAAGTCTTTTTTGGAGTTGAAAAGAAACTTAGATGCTAGAATTTTCAAGCTTTTTCCATACAGTTTATTGACGGCAAAGCTCTAAAACAATCAAAAAACAGTTTCTGAAACATAAAAATAAACTGTGCACAATATTTTAAGACTTTCAAACACAATCACTGCATGCCAAATGGCACACTATACTATGAACTATGACTTTTGCACTTTCACCATCACAAGATGGAACATTGGCATTTTTTGACAGTTATTTTGACTACGTTTGACAGTTGTCAGTCAAATTAGTGAAATAAATAACCAACTACCAAACAGTACCTGCCATAAGTCTAACCGCATTCACCATCGAGAGACGGCATAATCACTCATGTAGGAGAGTTTTGCTTGCACAGTCCAAAATAAATAAAATGCTCCAACCATATTATTTTTTAGTCTTTAAGAAAGCCACATTTAATTGATTACGTTGCTTGCCGTAACTTTGCAGTTGTGAAATTTACTATCAAAAATGTAAAGGATTTTTACTTTCAGCTGCATAAAGATACTAAAGATAATAAAGAGTCCTTTACACACACACACTCACACACACACACACACACACTTACACATGTACAGCTACCTTTATGTGACTTCACATGAACGTAAACATTTTTATACCGTAGGAAACATTCTTAAGGGACGGCACTGTGGCGAAGTGGGTAGCGATGTCACCTCACAGCAAGAAAGTCACTTTTTCGAGTCCCTGCTGGCTCAGTTGGCATTTCTGTGTGGAGTTTGGACTTTGAAACTACACGAACATGGGGATAACATGCAAAAACATGCGATATAGGTGAATTGGTTAAGCAAAATTGTTTGTATTGAATGTGTGTCCTACCTTTTAAAAATAAGAAATACTGTTACGAAACACCAATATGGAACAGCTAAATATCAACTTTGATATAAACGGAAGGAATGAAGGAAGGAGGGAATGAAGGAAGGAAGGAAACATTCTAATATACAGGAAACATTCTGCATGTGGTTTATGAGGACTCTCTATTGGCATAATGCAGTTTATACTCTAAATCCACACATGATATCACCTTACTCTAACTCTGTACATAAACACAAGCCTCACAGGAGCCTCACATGTGGCACATTTTCAATGTGAAAAAATATCCTTGGGTATGATTTTTAAGTACAGTACGAGGACACAGTGCATGTGTAAACCACTTAAGCATGCCATTGTACAAATTTGTGTCCTGGTAAACCAGCAAACCCAGTATACACACACAGGTTAAGTGATGACGAGAAATAATCACAGAATTGTCATACTGTATTTTATTTGAGTAATAAAACATTTGCTTGATTTCTCACTCAACAGGACCACCAGAGTCAGTGTGAATATGCCCTGATCCCTTGTAACATTGGCTGTGGCATAATGGTTCAGAGGAAGACACTGGCCACACATCTGGAAAGCGGCTGTCCCAACAACAAGACTGCCTGTCCCTCCTGTACTAGTGTTCTGACACCCAGAGAACTCCAGGTACTGCTAGAAAAAGGTCCCTATGAAATAATTTATTCATTCATTTTACTGTGGCATAGTCCCTTTATTCATCAGGGGTCACCACAGCAGAATGAACCGCCAACAAGTACTAGGAAACTTTTGATACATCATTTATGTATTTCGATTTAAAACATAATTCAACATTCGGTGACATTCAGCTTTATGCAGATACAGTAATTATGTTTTTATGACTGGATTTAGCAATTTCACCCACATTTCCATGTAAGGCAGAAATCATAGGGCCTTAATTATATTAATTAAAATAATGTTTGTTTTTTTATATAATTAAGACAATAGTAATTAAGCCAAATAGTTCTGTGTTGCTATTTTCTTTAAAGCCTAATCCTCACCACGTTTCAATGATTTATGCATTAAACAACAATAAAAAATGCACCCAAATATACTTTAAAAACAAGATTATCACATGCTTGAGCGTGCTTATCACATATTTGCATCTTATATTAATTTATATTGGGTATTACAGGAAAACAAGAAAAAGCAGACTTAGAAAAGGCTTTATTCAGACTGACAATAATACGTCAAAAAAAATTAAATACAGTGAACACACTGTGTATATATTTGTGCAAATCATATGCACATAATGTATGTATGATACATGGGTGATATTGTGTAAACAGGCCCACAGTTCAATATATACAGATTCTGGCTCATTCCTTGTTTCTGGAGTGGTTTTGGGTCAGCGTGCCCTTGCTTCAAGCCCCATAGTTGGTTTAAAGCCACAAATGGAGTCTCCAGTGTTTATTGCTGTCCCATATTACTTTATTTTCCATTTCACCCATTGGGACCTGCACTCCGGGATATGGATTAGAGGAAGAAAAAGGAGGAAAGAAGCAGAAATCCAGAGAATTCAGACATCAAGCTTCAAATGCAACACATTAGTCAAAATATCTTCAAACGCAATGTGTTTCTGGCCTCAAATTAAGATAAAAAAAGTATTATTAAGATGTATTGGAAAGTTTGTTAGAGAATTATTTGTGCAAAACTTTCATCACTGTGGTTAGTGAAGGTGACATTTGCTAATTTCTTCACAGAAGCATGTATGTCCCAGTTCTGGTGATAAGAAGACAGCAAAGACGGATAAAAAGCAAAAGGTACAGAACAGCTGGATTCGGTGGATCTCTGTATGTTATATTCTAAAAATGGATGTATAAACAAGAATAAATCTGAAGTGCAGTATGTTTCTGTGCTTTTTTTATAGAATAATCAGCCGGCCAACTCAAAAAAGAAAGAACCATGCATTTTCTCAGACGTTGGTTGTCCTTTTAAGGTTGGTTTTGTTGATAATGCCACTATTTTTCATAATGTTGTGCTATATATCATTTTTGGAACAAAGTTCTATATAGAGGAGGTAATTTGGACCATTATTATGCCATTATATATATTTATATATATAGCCCCCCATTTTTGCCCATTAGGCCTACCTTGGGTTTATTTTTGCTAATTTAAGCCATTTTTCAAAAGATAAATATATTGTATAAAACTAAACATTATTTATATTACTATCATTCATAGTGCCTATACATCTAATAAGCTCTTTATATTAATAGACAATACACAGATATTGATGTTTCATAATGTTTTACACTACATTATTTGAATCTACCAAGTTAGTTTACAATGTTTACATTGCTCTACTTACAATAAATCTAAACCCCAAATATCAGAAATGACAACAGATTGTTAAGATTTAATTAATGTCAGTTTTATTGCTATTGATTAATGCATTTACTTAACAGATTTCATTCATTCATTTTCCTTCTGCCTTTTCCCTAGTTTATCACAGTGGAATGAACCGCCACTTACTTGACATATTTATATATTTTTACTTTTAGCTGGTTTTTGTAACGTGTTTTAAGTTTGGTAAAATAATTTCTAATCGCATCTTTAGTGATTTTCAACTAATTACACTGTCTTGTCTTAATAGGCGGATTTAGCGTTTTTTGCAAAAAAAGCACAAGTGGACTTAGCTGGTTTTGATGCAAAATAAAATTTACCTTTTTAAAAACCAAAGAAATGTCTAAAGTGACATTTATTTTAAAAAGTTATTTCATTTACTAGCTAATAAAATGAAACTTCTGAACCTAATTAGCAGAGCCTGATAGAAAATGCTCATTTACAAGAAAAGAAGTCTGATGGATTTAGAGGGTTTTGCATCTGAACTCTCATATATATACATACACACTCACCGGCCACTTTATTAGGTACTCTAAAAAACCCTCATAATTTTTATGGTGTAAAAAAAATCTAACATTTTTTTTTTTTTAAATAAACCAAATCTGACCTCACCTTGACTTTATGTTCTTTTCCCTTTAACTTTTACAATATATGCATTGTTTTAATTCAGGGCAACCCAGACAAAGTAAAAGAACATGAGTCTTGCAGTCATGCGGGTCACCTGCAGCTTCTACTGGACGTGACCAGGGCTCTTCAGCGAACACTGAACTCAGCAACTGAGCGAGTCTACCAGGACAGCCCTGTTTTTCTTGAGCCTGGACCAAATGGCTCTTCACTCGCTCCTCAGGCTGATGGTGACATAGAAACGGATGGAGGAGATCCGGGAGTGAGTGACAAGGCCTTCAGCCTCCACGATGATCAGGTTGAGCTCGCCGCCGGCCAGCAGCTGGACGCCCTGCAGCAAAAAGTGCAGGTCATAGAGAACATCATTTCCGCTCTGAACCGAGAGGTAGAGAAGACACAGATCAGTGTGGTGGCAATGAATAGAGACCATTGCAACAGCCAGCAGATCATTCAGCATTTGGAAGCTACGGTAAGTTTCTGATTGATCCCACATTAAGGTTGTTTTTTGTATGTGAACAAAATCCAGTATTACTTTGTGTTGTGTAATTGAAGCTTTTCAGATAAAACTTTGAAATTCTTATATATAAAGTAATAGAGTCAATTTTCAGATAAACTCTTCTTATAATACTTATTGTGTCATTATTTTAGTGTTCAAAAGGACATCATTTTGTGGATTAGGCCTGAACAATATATCATTTGAGCATCGATATCGCAATGTGTGTATCCTCAATAGTCATATCACAGGATTACATTCATTTATTTATTTTCTTTTTGGCTTAGTCCCTTTATTAATCAGGGGTCGCCACAGTGGAATGAACCGCCAACTCATCCAGCATATGTTTTACGGAGCGGCAGCCCATCACTGAGAAACACCCATACACTCTCATTCACATACATACACAACGGCCAAATTAGCTTACCCAATTCACCGATAGCGCATGTCTTTGTTATAGTCTTTGGACTTGTGGGGGAAACTGGAGCACCTGAAGGAAATTCACACAAACATGGGGAGAACATGCAAAGATACTATTTTATAATATTGTATAAAATGATTTATACAAAGATAACCATGTTATTTTACGTTTGATTGTTACATTTTTGTATTTAAATACTCTTACAGACTCCATAAAAAACCATTAAGCACTAATTCAAGAGTTCACACTTAGCTGATGATTTACAAAGCTTATTTGGCATGCTGTCCCGGGAGAGAGCCCCGAGCTCAAGGGCTCCTCGAGCCCGGGGCTTCCTCCCGTTGGCAGAGCAAGAAGGGAGCCTGAGCTCGGTGGATCTCAGAACTCCCCTGCCGCTGTAGCTAAGGGAACGTAAGGAATTAGACCAGCTTGATTGTTAAGTATGTTGAATGTCTTTGGATGGTGGGAGGAAACCGGAGAGCCCGGGGAAAACCCACGCGGACACGGGAAGGACATACAAACTCCCCACAGAAACACTCACCGGTCCTATCGAACTAGGACCGGCAGTATTCTTGCTGTGTGGTTCACAGTGCTAACCACTGGACCGCCGTGCCGCCCAATTACAGGTAAAGGAGGAGAATAGGGGAGGAGGGGGGTTTCTTCCAAACGAAGATAAAGTGAACTGAAAACTTAGACTATTTATGGTGCCTTAGGGCTCATATGATTGGAAGATTAGTGATTAGCAAATGCGAGACTGGACGTGATAAATCATAAGCACGTGATCCTCTCGAAATTAGTTTATGAATAAACTTCACTTAATTTTTAGTTTTGCTGTGTCCTATGCTTGTAATTTATTATATTTTATGCAAATGCACTTAATAGAAAAGTTTTTTCCATAGTTGATCTAAATTATTGAAATCTTTTCAACTAGAGCTATTCACTTATATTCTTTTCGCAATATACAGTTAAAGTCAGAACTATTAGCCCCCCTGTTTTTTTTCCCTTATTTTCTGTTTAACTGAGAGAAGATTTTTTCCCCATATATTTCTAAACATAATAGTTTGTTCTGTAGACTATCAAAAAAATATAGCTTAAAGGGGCTAATAATTTTTACCTTAAAATGTTTTTTTTTTTTTGTTAATAAAAAGCTGATTTTATTCTAGCCGAAATAAAACACTAAAAGACACTAAAAGACCATAAAATACTTTCTCCAGAAAAAAAAAATATTATCAGGCAAACTGAAAAAACTTGCTCTGTTAAACATCATTTGGGAAATATTTAAAAAAAAAATTCAAAGGGGGCTAATAATTCTGATTTTAACTGTATAACACAGCAAAACAAAATATTGCACTTTTTGTTTGTTGCTGTTTGGAATTGTCAGATATTTCCAATATTGTGCATCCCTAGGATGTCAAATTGACGTGAAGGTTTTGACATAAAATCGATTTGCATTTTTGCCATGCTTTTTGACATCATGCTTGTTGCCATTTTAATGTTGTTTTAACACCAAGGTGCCCCTTTGGGATGACGTTGAAGGCCCATTTTGTTATTGTTCCTGGTATAAACTGGCCTTAAAGGGATGGTTTACCTAAAAATGTACACATTTTGTACAGCAGTATGAGCTTCTTTCTTCTGTTGATCACATCATGTTGGTAACCAAACTGTAGATGCCAGCCCTTGACTAAACAATATTTAAACTGTATCAATTCCAATAGCCAAAACTCAAGTATAGACAGCTGTTTGGTTACCAACATTCTTCAAAATATATTATTTTGTGTTTAACAGAAGAAAGAAACTCAGGTTTGGAACAAGTAGGTGGTGAGTACATTTCTGTAGTTTATTTTTGAGTAAATCATAACATTAGTGGTACTAAAAAAAATCACCTTTCAATAGTTCTGTATAATAGTTCAATAGTTGTCAGTTTTGAAAAGTTATTAGTTTTTTTTTCTAATACACAAGTAATACACTGATGCACAGATGTGAGTTAGCTGCTAATAGCCTGTCAGTCTTGTCATGGATTGGATTTTATAATTGCACACCTTGAAATAAAAGTTTAAAGGAAAGGATTTAACTTTTTAAATGTTGCTCGGTTGTTATCATTTTCTTTTGATTTAATTTGATCAAAGGTACAGAAACAGTACTAATGTTAAAGATTATTGCAATTAAAAAAATATTTTAAAATTTATATAATAAATATTTTAATGTAATTTATTCTGTGATTCAAGCTGAATTTACAGCATCATTACTCCAGTCTGCAGTGCCACATGATCCCTGAGAAATCATTGTAATATGCTTATTGGAGCTCATGAAACCTTTCTAATTATTATAATCAACGTTAAAACAGTTGTGCTGCTTAATATTTGTGAGGAAACATGACAACATTTCAATCATGCTTTCAATCAAAAAACAAAAATGTCTAAAATAATACAAAAACAATGCAGCACACAAATTTTTCATTGCATTGTCTCCACATAAATTTTAAAATATACAATAATATGTTGATATTTTTATAATGTAATACTTATAAAATTAATCCAACGGTAATGTAACTTAATGCAAAAAATATTGTGAACGATAAACAACGTGTGCTAATTATAAACATGCACTCAATGTACTTTAAAGTTCTAATTAAATTGCATTCATTTCATAATGTTTCTTGAAGGAGTTTGCCTGTTCTCCCCATTTTGGCATGGGTTTCCTCCGGGTGCTCCAGTTTCTTAAAGGAGTTTGCATGTTCTCCCTATTTTGGCATGGGTTTCCGGTTTCCCCCACAGTTCAAAGGCATGTGCTATAGTTGAATTGAATAAACTAAATTAGCCATAGTGTATGAGTGTGTGTGTGTGTGAATGGGTGTGTATGGGTGTTTCCCAGTACTGGGTTGTGGCTGGAGGGGCATTCGCTGCGTAAAACATATGCTGGAATGGTTGGTGGTTCATTCCGCTGTGGCGACCAGTGAAATAGAGACTAAACCAAAGGAAATAAACCAAAGGAAAATGAATGAATGTTTCTTGAAATACCTCACTCTATGTGTACGATAACACATTTAAAGGGATAGTTTACCAAAAATGAAAACGCTGTCACTATTTACTCAAACTCAAGTGGTTCCAAACCTTTATGGGTTTCTATATTCTGCTGAACAATAAATAAGATCAGGGTATCTGTGAGGTCTTAAAAAGTCTTAAAATGTCTTAAATTTCAAGAACAAAATTTTAGACCTCAAAAAACTTACTGAAATATTGGGTTGTAGGTCTTAAATCAGTTTAAACAGGTCTTGATTTCCCTATGTCCAAGTAAAGCTACCGTATTAAGCAAACACTCAGTCACCAATAATCCATTTCAAAACTTGTTTTAAATTTTTAAGTTTTTTATTGCAAAGAGAAAGTTCACAACAGCTTTTTGACATTTTTACAGACAATTCTCCAAATGAAATCCCCTAATGAGGGAAAACTAAAGCAACACATTACTTTACATGATTTTACATTAATACAAAAACTATTTACAAATCTAGCTGGCTCATTAGAATTTTTTTTAATGTTCAGCCCTGTATGTCTAAAATTTAATTCATATTGTTCTTAAAAGGGTCCTAAAAAGTCTTAAATTTGACTTGAAAAATCCCATAGAAACCCTAAAGATATTTTAAAGAAGGCTACAAATTAAATACAAGTACAAGGAAAGAAACACTTTTGAGGTCAATGGTTACAGATATTCAGTCATTTCTTTTTTTAATCCAGTGTTCTACAGAAGAAATTCAAGAACAAGGGAATGCTTTTGGGTGAACCATCTCTTCAAAGTTAGTTTCTACTGTCATTTACTTTTATAATTATAAACTACCCTTACATCAGTGATATGCTGTAATTTAATTTTCATTTGAATGCCATCTAAATTAAAAATTTAATTGCAGTTCAGCATCCTGCTGATTTCAAAAGGTATTCATTTCAGTTCTGATCAGCGCACAAACCCGATATCATGTCATTTCTGTCACGTTTTTATCAAAATCAAAGCACTTGATTTCCACTGTGCGTCCATAGTTCATCAAAAAAAAAAATACTCACTATTTACTCAAACTCAAGTATTTCCAAACCTTTATTGTTTCTTCATTCTGCTGAACAGCAAATAAGATATTTTGAAGAAAGACACAAACCAAATACAAGGAAAACAAATACTGTTGAAGTCAATGGTTACAGAAATTCAGCTTTCTTCATTTTTTTAATCTAGTGTTCAACAGAAGTAAGAAAGTCAAGAACAAGGGAATGTTTTGGGTGAATTAATCCCTTTTTAAGTTAGTTTCACTGTCATTTACCTTTATTATTAAAAAATACCCTTACAGCGTATTTCATTTGAATTCCATCTAAATTAAAAATCTAATTGCAATTCAACGTCCTGCTGGCTGATTTCAAAAGGTATTCATTTCAGTTCTGATCAGCGCACACACCTGATATCACGTCATTTCCAGTCTGTTTTTTTATCAAAATCAAAGCACTTGATTTCCACTGCGCGTAAATAGCAACAGCAGATTTCACTACTTTGATGTGTCCTGCAGTTAACTAGGCATTGATCTCACGCTGGGAATCCGCAATATGTTTGGAGCTAATGAATGTGTTTTTGTTACAAAAGAGCTGAAAAGCTATATAGGAATCTGTGGAAAACATTTATTTCCCTGTGATGTGTGTTTTTTTTATATTTCTATGCCACCAGGGTTGCATGAATCATGTTTTGAATAAAATAAACTTGCAAAAAACTAACAAAGGTATTCGTGGGTCTGGAATGATAATGCATTTATCCCTGTGGTCTTCTTAACACCGGGAGGTGATAAAAAATGATTACAGCTGCATTCTGACGCTCGACCTGGAGGAGTTATTTAACATACGGCAGTCGAGATGACACTTCTGAAATGCTGAAAATGAAGAGATAAGTTGAAGTAAGGATGTGAAGGGAATGGGTGGTAGAAAATAGATTTGTGTGACAATTCACCAGGTGCTGTTGAGAGAGAGAGAGAAAAAACCCAGATGTGTCTAATAGGATGCAGCCTTCTCCTTCCTTTTCTATATTTTCAAGCATCTCACATAAAGCTGCCGACCTTAACCAGCTCTGAAGTTCCATTATGACGCATTAATATTGCGCTTTTCCAGCGAGCCAATCTGTGCCTTTGGGTGATTCATCCATGATAATGGTTTTCACGTTGCAGGTAGCGGAGCTGCAGCAGAGGCTGGTCAGGAAAGACATTCTCATCAGTTCTTTGCAGCAGTCTATCAGCGCCCAGCAGGACGTCTCGTATGATGGCACCTTTTACTGGCGGGTGTGTGATGTCAGCCAGAAACAGAGAGAGGCTGCCAACAGCCAAAAGATCAGTCAGTACTCACCAGGTACCAAAGCACACATCTTTAGTTCTACACTTGAAGGCAGAGCTCATCCAAAAATAAACACTCTGTCATCATTTGCTCACCCTCATGCCATTCCAGACCAAGATGACTGTCTTTTATATCTGTGCTGGAGCACAATAGAACTTACTATTTTGATATTTTTTTCTATCTATCTATCTATCTATCTATCTATCTATCTATCTATCTATCTATCTATCTATCTATCTATCTATCTATCTATCTATCTATCTATCTATCTTTCTGTCTGTCTGTCTGGCTGTCTGGCTGTCTGGCTGTCTGGCTGTCTTGTCTGTCTGTCTGTCTGTCTGTCTGTCGCCTTCAATTTTAAAGTTGTTGTCAAATTAATCAGTAAGTAATTTTTGCCTAAATCACACTGAACTGGCTTAGATTAGCACAAATAACTTTGTTACAAGCACAATTAACTTTGCTTTATAAGTTATAACTAATGTTGCTGTATTTTTTTCTCTTCTAAATCATAAAAATACCATAAAGTGTTAGAAAATTTTGATGTCTTGTGCCTGCTGGGTGTTTGAAGGCCATTTCGGTCATCACACACTCAACATCCTTCATCTTCTCATCAGTAACATGCATTTAAACAGTCTCTGGGTCAATGCGTGTAAAGATTTTGGACATCTTCTTGGACACTTTTAATGCTCCCAAACAGTTTGCTGCAATTATAAATCACCCATGTCATGAGGTAGATCAATATGATGCAAATTACCTTCTTTGCGGTTTGATTGGACAGGTCACTGAACTAAATCTTCTAATCCTCATAGACAGGAAAAATAAAATAGTGACTGCAGGGTAAATAAAAGTAGTGGAGTAAAAGTACCGATACAGTGCTAAAAAAGTACTCAAGGGAAAGTACACATTTATAAAGTTACTTAGTGAATTACAATTTTTGAGAAAACATTACTCAATTACAGTAATTTGAGTATTTGTAATTAGTTACTTTACACCACTGGTCATGTCTCAGCTCGGGCGGAAAAAAAAAATTAAAAACTGCAATACCTGGTTAATCCTATGTACTGCACCTTTAATTTTAAAGCATTTTTTGTCATGACTTGTCATTGATCTTTTTTGTTTCAGTAATATCTTACAGTATGTACTTATCATAGTCATTACACTGGTAAATAACAAGGTACTATCCATAAATCTACCCCTAAACATAATGACCCATGTGGTTACATTACATAACCTAGTTCTTTCTTAGGAAAGTACACCTTATATACACCTTATATATTATTAAGTGCACGTACTGTAAAATAAGAAGCAAGTCCAAACCAGTCTAGCTCTGGATATTTATTTATTTTTTATTTGACCATTCTCTGTTAACTTTGTTCGTGTGTGAAAATCCCCGTAGATCAGCATGTTGTCTACATGTGTAAATATCTTTAGCTGCTGTCATGTGACTTTAATCAAATATTTGCATGAACAAGCAGTCAAATGTGTTTACTTAAGTGGCTTGTGAGTGTGTATATGTCAAAGTATTATTCTATCATTCCTTCTTTTGTTCCATCATTTTATCATCTAATCTATATCATGTTTGTAATCTATTTTTTTTTTGTTTTTCCTGTCTACCAAAGTAAGTGATTCATTCAAAAAGATCTAATTCATGAGTCGTTTTAATTATTTTATCATTCCTTCTATTGTTCCATAATTCTATCATTGAATCTATACTCACTGGCCACTTTATCAGGTACTACTACCGAAGTTGACCCCTTTTCCTGTCAGAACTGCCTTACTCCTTCGTAGCATAGTTTCATCAAGGTACTGGAAAATTCCTCAGAGATTTTGGTCCATATTGACATGATAGCATCACACAGTTGCTGCAGATTTCTCAGCTGCACATCCATGATGCGAATCTCCCATTCCACCACATCCCTAAGGCGCTCTATTGGATTGAGATCTGGTGACTATGGAGACCACTTGAGTACAGCGAACTCCTTGTCATGTTCAAGAAAGCAGTCTGAGATGATTCACACTTTATGACATGGTGCATTTTACTGGCATCTGAAGATGGGTACACTGTGGTCATACGGACATGGTCAGCAACAATACTCAGGTAGGCTGTAGTGTTGACACAATGCCCAATTGGAACTAATGGGCCCAAAGTGTGCCAAGAAAATATCCCCAACACCATCACACCACCACCAGCTAGCCAAATCTATGCTTTCATCCTGTTGATGCCAAAGTCTGACCCTATCATCTGAATGTTGCAGCAGAAATCAAGACTCGTCAGACCAGGCAACCTTTTTCCAATCTTCTATTGCCCAATTTTGGTGAGCCTGTGCTAATTGTAGCCTCAGTTTCCTGTTCTTAGTTAACAGTAGTGGCACTCGGTGTGGTCTTCTGCTGCTGTAGCTGTGGGCATTCAGAGTGGCTCTTCTGCTTACCTCAGTTGTAACGAGTGGTTATTTGAGTTACTGTTGCCTTTCTATCAGCTCCACCCAGTCTGGCCATTCTCCTCTGACCTCTGGCATCAACAAGGCATTTTCGCTCACAGAATTGCCGCTCAAAAAATATTTTCTCTTTTTCAGACCATTCTCTGTAAACCCTAGAGATCTCTAGGGTTTACAGAGAATGGTCTGAAAAAGAGAAAATATTTTTTGCGTGAAAATCCCAGTAGATCAACAGTTTCTGAAATACTCAGACTAGCCCGTCTGGGACCAACAACCATGCCACGTTCAAAGTCTCTTAAATCACCTTTCTTCCCCATTCTGGTGCTCTGTTTTAACTGCAGCAGATCGTCTTGACCTTGTTTACATGCCTAAATGCATTAAGTTGCGTCATTTGATTGACTGATTAGAAATTTGCATAAACGAGCAGTTGGACAGATGTACCTAATAAAGTGGCCAGAGAGTGTATAATATATGTTTAATTTATGCTTCTTTTGTTCTACCATTCTATCAATCTCTAGTTATATATTCATTAAAATAATTGATTCATAAGAGTCATTTCTATTATTCTATTGTTCCTTCTATTCCGTCATTTTATCTATTCTATCTTTTGTACCTTTCTATCAATCTTGAGTTAAAAATTTATTCAAAAAGAACTGATTCATATGAGTCATTTATTTATGAGTCAGACTGCACATGGTTCAATAAAAAGAACCATCAGTTGTGCTGCATGTCAAGCTGTTCTTTTACATTTACTGAAGATAAATGACCAGGGACTGTCCATATGACCTGTGCATGACTCTCCAAAACTAAATCTATTATTGCGATTCAGAAAAATCTTCCCCTGGGCCTTTTTTTTTACCTAAGCATGCTCCATTTGCAGTTTCTGTTGACATAATCAATGTGTTATTGACAATAAAAGTCTCCCTTCGCTTTCGTGCCAAAGCAAAAACAGTTTAGGCAGAAGTGAATACTTTCATGAGGACTCATCGGGAGAGCTGTGTTGAATGAATGTTAGTTGTTATCGTATATTGAGGTAGAATCGATGCACATTCATAAGGCCGGTGCTAAAAATTGAGTTGGTACCAGTGAAAGGGAAAGCATAAGGGGGGGAAGCAAATGTGGAGAGGGTATATAGACTGAAATGGGGTTGCTTGCCCAGGAGGGAAACAACAGAGTGCAAAAACTAAAAGGAAAAGCTAAAGGTAATTTCATTGACGTGTTTTCTTTCCATCATTACAGAATAGGATATCAGAATAACTGTTCCTCTAAAGCAACAGTCAGCAAAACGAAGCCAAACGTTAGATTTTTTTTAAGGGGGGATAAAAGAAGCTCTCTGGTTATCTGCTGCTATTTTTAGGAGTTTTAACTAAAGCCCATCACGCTTCACATAAAAATGACAATGCATTGTGTTTTTCAGCTTTCTACACCGCCAGGTATGGATTTAAAGTGTGTTTGCGGCTCTATTTGAACGGAGACGGAGCTGGAAAGGGATCACACATCTCTCTTTTCTTTGTTATAATGAAAGGAGAATATGACCCCATTCTCTCATGGCCATTCAAACACAAGGTAAAAACGCTGTAATCAAGCTGTCGGTCAATGAATCAATCAATCAGTCAGTCTTTTCATGCACATCTGTGTTGACGTGCAGATGCTTAATTCAAATACACCTTTAAGGAGTCACATCCTGAGGAATCGAAGTAAAGTTCTGAATGCATATAGCATTGATGGACTATGAAATTATAACTTTGGGAACGTTTATCGCAATTTAAACAAGGCTTGCATTGCTTCCCATAGCTGGCAATTTAGTTTTGTTTTTGTCTCGAAAGACAAACAAATCTCTTTTATTTCAAATAGCAGTGTTTTAAATATTATAAAAGTGTTGTCAACTGGAAGTAACTGAAATAAAATTAAATGTAAAAAGCAGAGGAAAAACTAAACTTAGCACTAAAAACAAACATAGGCTCATTCTAAAAAAGTAGCCCTATATACATTTCTGGAGACCACAAATTTTTTAGCCAGAAGTACATATGGCTTCATTTCGTCTTTAAAACCAATGCTACTTTTTTCTGCTGACCACTAAAGTCTGTGTGGACGGCTTTCCCACTGTTATTACTAGTTTGTCCAGTGGCTCGCCATGTATGTCTGCAGACTGGAGATGCAGAGAGGAGTTGACCAAGACAAAGGGGTTCGAGTCTGGCAAAGAACAGTTCTAGAAAGCGAGTAAAATGAAAACAGAAGCCAAACATAAACAAGTAAATAACAGGGTAAAAATGCTGTGAGTTCTGAAAATGTGGTAAAAATTAGGTGAGGGCTTTTCTTTTTCTGAATTGCTTTTTAAAACTGTTGGTTATGTTTAAGGAAGAAGGAGGGTGAGTAAGTCTATTGATCAGTCAGTCGGTCAGTCAGTCAACTGCGGCCTCTGGTGGGATTTAGGTGAGAACAGCAGGTGCGAACGGCAATTGCTAGAAATTTGAGATCTGAAAAAGCGTACACAGTGACCTCTGGTAGATTTAGATGAGAAGAGCAGGTATGAATGGCAATCGCGAGAAATTTGAGATCTGAAAAAGCGTACAAAGCCACCTCTGGTGGATTTAGACAAGGACAGCAGGCGCGAATGGCAATCGCTAGAAATTTGAGATCTGAAAAAGTGTACACAGAGGCCTCTGGTGGATTTAGACAAGAACAGCAGGTGCGAATGGCAATCGCGAGAAATTTGAGATCTGAAAAAGCGTACAATGCCACCTCTGGTGAATTTATATGAGTACAGCAGGCGCAAATGGCAATCGCAAGAAATTGAGATCTGAAAAAGCGTAGACAGCGGCCTCTTGATTCACGAAAATGAAAACTGCAAAAAACGTATCTCCTGGGTATTTGGCGCTTTCCAGAAATGTATATAGCGGTTATGTTTTCAGAAGGAGTCTGGGTTGACTAAAAATTATTGAAATTACTGAAGACAGAAATAAAATTTATTACAACTAAAATCTACACTGTAAAACTTTTTTATTTTATATTTTTATATATTCAACATAAAAACGAATGAAGATTTTTATGTTGATTTAATTAATTTTATTAAGTTATTTAGGTTTCAACTAAATCTTTTAAGTTATACAAAATTGAACTTACTATTTTTAGTCAGTTTTAATGATGTAAGTTAGTCTTTATAGGACTAGAAAAGTTCATTTGATTCCATTAAAAAATTGAAGTCAGCAATATTTTTTTACAGTGTAATAAACTAAAATCAAGACTATAATAAATGATTTAATAGTAATTAAATGAGCAATATCACACTCGTAACATATCAAAAAAAAAAATCAAACACGAATAAGAGGAACTACTTTCTTCCGCCATTCATTCACATTTGCAGCTGACATCAGAACAGCAGAAACTATTGGTCATTCACCAACGTCACTTTACAGCTAGTATTTGAATGATTCTCTAGCATAATGTCTAAAATGATGACAAAATGGGTGATTTTACTGACATTTAGGATTATACTGCAGAACGGCAAAAAATGCCATCAGTATACAGAGATTTCCCAGTTTTTCTTTGTTGCAATCAGGAGATCACAATAATTAACCCTTAAAAACCAAAGCAACGCAGTCACTTCCAGATTACTGTTGTTTGCGATAAGGAAAAACATTAAAAAACATGCGTTCATTTCTTCTTTTTTTTCTGTTTACTGAACTAGTCTGCAGTAACAAAAGCAGGAGGCTTATTAGAAACAAACAGATGGCCAACCAAAAAGTAACTCAGGGTTATACAAAGAGTGAACAACACAAAAAATATAAATCATACCTGCCAACACTCCCATTTTTCCCGGAAGACTCTCGTATTTCAGACTCATTTTTCGTATTGTTCTGTCTCCCGGAATTCCACAGTCCAGCTTGAAACCTGGTTGAAGGTTTGAAACCTATAATTTATATTAATAATAATACATAAATAAACAAGGCTGGAAGAAATACTTTGCATAAGTCTCAGGCCAAACACATTGATTAAGATGCGGTTCACATGTTGATCAGTCTGCTTCTGTCTTGCAGTGATTATAATTATAAAATGAGCATCATTATGTTCTTCTCAAAAGGGCTGAACACTTGAATTGAGCACTCTGAAGGGAGCACTGAAGGGCATTACTGCCTCGTCTTGTGTTTTTAGTACACCTAATATAAGAACATGCATCACAGACACTTTATTTTTGCTCTGAATATGTACTTCGAAAGAAGTGCTTTCACACAGTCAAAACTTGAAAATAGATTTAGCTTTTTGAGTGGCAAATGTTGTTGGAGATGGCTTTTATGTTTTTGCTGTTGAAGTATGTAGAAATTAAAAAGGGAAAAATTGCATTGAAATTAGCATTTAGTGTTCAAAGGGGTTAGAGGGCGTAGTCTAAATTGCTAAAAGTCTGAAAGAAAAAACTAAATGTCTTTATGGCAGTTTTATTAATTTTAATAATTAATAATTTTAGATATATTTTAGGTTTTTATTCAAATGTATTGTTTTCATTAATTTGTTTAAGACATATAGTGCTCAGCATAAATAAGTACACCTTATTTTGAAAATGCATATTTTTATCCATTTCTCAGTGAATAGATTTTGGTGCATTTGAACAAAACGCATTTATTAAACAGATATATTTATTAAAGTAATATTTTAGTCACTAAACATCTTTAGAAATAGAAACATAATACATTTAAATTCAAGGGAAATATTTGAAAATAAAAATTACAAACTGCCAAATGTCAATTAAATTGTATCTATTTTTTGCTTCTCTTGATTTTTTTTCCTAATCTTTAAAAAAAAAAATCAACAATTCTTCCAAACATAGAAATTTGGGTGTACTAACATTTGGACCATTATCGTAAATAATTTTGTTAGATTAGCTCCAGTTTTGGCTTCAGTACTGATTAAATTAACGCAAATGCACAAATATAATATTGTAAACATCCTGAAGAAAATATTAATTTAAAAAATAGATTTGTGATTTTCAATAGCATATAGACCAACATTTTGTGTGTTTATTATAGTTTTTTCCAAAGTACAATTTTACATGGATTAAGTTGAAATAAAGTAATTCAATTATTTCGTCATTATAAAAACAATTTTTTGCCTTTGAGTCAACTTTTTTTTCCCTTAGCCAGAATAAATATTTAGATTAATATTAAATGACATTCCTTTTTTTTTTTTACCAAGTAAAACCTATAATTAGAGGATAATTTATAAATTTAGCTGTAACAAATTACAGTAATTTGTTTTGGATTTGTCCAAAGCTAGATTATACTTTGGTCTAAGGTAAAAAAAGATTGTTTCTACTTTCTACAAAAATAAACTAAACTACAAAAATAAACTAAATAAAAATTTAATGTCCCTACAATACCTGACAAAAGTCTTGTCATTGATCCGAGTTGTAAGAGCAACAAATAATAACTTCTCACAGAAATCAGTCAAGATTGGTGAAGGAAAAAATCAAGGTTTTGGGTTATATTCAGTATGTGGGTATGCAAGAGATCTGCTGAGTGGATGGCAAAATCAACAGCCTGAGGTATCAAGACATTTGTACTGCCCATTACATTGCAAACCACAGGAGGGCAAATACTTCAGCATGTGCTCAGGATTGGCCAGCCGTCACCAGACATGAACATTATTGAGCATAGAAGTCAAGTTATTATTTATTGTTCCTAAAACTTGGATAGGTGACAAGACTTTGTCAGGTATTGTATATTACACAATATTTTTAATTTGTGTGAGTCATTTTTTTCTTAATCACAAAAAAAAATTTAGATTTAGATAAAATTTTATAGTTTGAACCAAAGTTAAATTATACTTTGAGAAAAAACTAAATAGTAGCTAAAACAAATTACAGTCATTTTGTTAATTTGGCCCAAAGTGTAATTTTTTTTTTAATCAATGTAGGGTGTTTTTCCATGACCTTAACTAACATTTCTCTCACGTACCTGTCAGGTAACGTTCTTCCTCCTAGATCAAAACCAGAGGGAGCACGTCATCGATGCTTTCCGTCCCGACCTGTCCTCCATGTCTTTCCATCAGCCTGTCAGTGATATGAATGTGGCCAGCGGCTGCCCCCTGTTCTTCCCTCTGAAGAAACTGAGGTCGCCCAAACATGCTTACTGCAAAGACGACACCATCTACATTAAGTGCGTGGTGGACACCTCTTCCTGAAGCACCCAGGTAATGGGGACGGGACACATACTGTACAAGAGCAGAAAAAAACTGGATCTGAGGAGAACTGTAGAAGAACAAACCGCCAAATATTCATGAGCTGAAAAGTTTCATCTTTTAGTGCATGAATAAAATCATATTTTTTAGATTGACACCTGGCTCTTAATGTTTTAAACATGGATTCTTTCTCATTATTTTGGGATTTTTATTATTTTATTTATTATGGAATAAGTGCCTCTGAATTTTGAATAAGATACTTATATTTTTATATTGTGTGCTAACAAATAAAATGTGTTAACTGTCTTGCTTTTGTATTTCCTTTTTGTCTGTGGTGTTTCGAGATTTCAGAATTATTACAATGGTTTGCATTTCTAACCATTGATAATATTGGCTTAGGATTGAAATAGTTTTAATTGCTAGCTGACAATTTTTATAAAGGCTGATTTAGCTCATCCACTCAAAAATGTATAAATAAAATAAAACTTTATAATCATAACCGGAATAAAAACAAGCACTATATTATGTTACAATATTAATAATATGGATTCAAATGGTTACAAATGCCATTTTCTTCTTGAATAATTGTTTAATGTGAATTACGCACAGATTTCTTAACCATATGTATAGAATAAACACAGGCTCATTGTGAAAATGTACCCTGGTATACATTCCTGGAGAGCGCAAATTATGTAGCCAGAGCTATGTATGACTGCATTTCGTCTTTAAAACGAATGCTAAGGGGTAATATGACACTGCAGACGACCTCTGTTTCTTTTCGTGCTACCAGCTGACTGCTTACCTCTGTGTGGATGACTTTGCTCTCACCAGTTCGTCCAGTGGTTCGCCACATATGTCGTCAGATTTGAGATGCAGAGAGGAGTTGACCGTGAAGATAAAGTTTGAGTCCAGCAAAGAACATTTCCAGAAAGGTAGAAAAGCACAAATAAAAGGCAAAAAAAAAAGAGTAAAAAAACAGGGTGAGAACGTTGTAAGATCTGGAAACGTGGTAAAAATCAGGCGGCTGTCAGGGCTTTTCTTTTCTGAAAACACTGTCAGTTGGGTTTAGGGAAGCGGGTGATCGGGTTAATCGGTGCTTTTGAAAACAATTATCAGTTGGGTTTAGGGAGGGGGTATTAGGGATATTGTTGAATTAGTCAGTCAGGTGCAAATGGCATTCACGAAGGAAATTTGAGATTTGAAAAAGTGTACACAGCACCCTCTGCTGGATTTGCAAAAACTTCACAAAAAAAAAAAAAAAAAAACAGCTCCTGGACGCTGTACGTACTGTATACAGAGGTACGTATCAATAATGAGCCTGGGTTTCATATATTTGTCTTTATACCTATATTTAAGACTTTTTTGTGGAATTCTTACTGTGGTAAAAGTTCTTGATTAGTGTTAAACATTATGCTCCACTTCTGTTTTTTTCAGTTTGTACACTGATTAACAACAAAATGTAGACATTTGTAGAAGAAGGAGAGTGAAAAGTAAAACCTAGTGGTTTAATGGACAGTAAAATTAAGAATTCATATTTTGGGGCTGAACTTTAACCTAATGTGCTGTTGGGGATGTTTTCATCCACTCTGGGGTGATTTTGAGTCTTAATCAGGCCATAACTTTCTCTGTGTTTCAGCTAGCAAAATCATTTTTGATGACAAATCTTATTTTGACACATATTTTGAAAAAATGCTTTGAATTAAAAAAAAAACAAAAAACTCAACAATATACTCTGGGCAAATTTACTACTCTTTTGTCATGTTAGGGATGAAAACATCCACTAAATTAAACTTAATTTACTTTTTATTTCTGCATAAATCTGTTAATCAACCTCAGTCTTGATCAAAACTATTAAATTGTTTAGAAAATTACATGATTTAAACTCTTTAATTGCCAAGTTCACAAATAATGTCACTGATTTGGTGAAAAAAACACACAAAATGGCGTATTTTATATATAAAAAGTAATTGTGGACTGGATATTTTTTTACCTTTTATCAAAGTCTTGGACATGTGAAACAATATTGCCTTTTTGATGCAATATAATGATGCATTTTTCATTGATAGTGGTTTTCCCTGTTGGGAGGAGGTACAATTTGTAATTTTTACTGTTGAGCATAGCACCAACCCTTTAGATAGGCCTGTGCAAAAAAATGTTTTTAGTTTTAGTTTCTGGATTTTTATGGAGTTTAATAGCAAATTAAAGTGTGTATGTGTGTCTGCGAGTGTGTGAGAGTGACCTTTACCACTTACCTTGATGTGTCTGAGAAAATCTAAATAAGCATCTCAGCTCTCAGAACTACAGGGAGTAAACAAAAACAAAGACTATATTGTACAATAGATTGCACTATACTGTATTTATGCACCATCAAATAACTAAAGTCAATGGGGCAAAAACAGCCACCAACAGTAAATTAGGGAGAAAAATGAAAATCTAACAAATGAAAATCTACTCTTTGATAAAGAGTAAAAATAAATCCAGTCCCCAATTACTTTTTATATTAGTTTTAAAGAGTTTATTTATTTATTATTTAGAGTTTTTAGTTAAATTTTCTAAACGATTTAGTTGTTTTGATCAGGACTGAGGTTGATTAACAGATTTTTGCAAAAATAAATAATAAAAAAAAATAATTATCTGATGCATTTTTACAGCAGTTTAATACAGTGGATGTTTTCATCCCTAACATAACAAAAGAGTAGTTAATTTGAGCAGTGCACAAGTGTTAGGAGTTATAATAGTCATAAAATATTTAATGCCTAACAAACTTTTTAGGTATATTCAGTTTTGTTAAACTGATTAACATGTTTGTGTAACTAGTCACTATTTTTATTAATATATAATAAACATAATTAAACAGGACATATTCTAATATATGTGATAAACAAAATTAAAGATATAAAATACTTTTGATGCTTTAAAACCTCCTTTATTCTCCCAATCCACCATACTTTACCCATGTATGCAGTTGTTAGTGCAAAATCAGCTTATATGTTCTATAAAAGCACTGCATTTGTAGCTGTGGCTCTTTTATTCAATTCTGAAACATGCACAATCATGTTAACTTGAATGTGTGCAAAAATGACCCTAGTTCAGCGGGTAAGCAGTTTCTAAAAGTAACTATTAGCACCAAAGTTTGGAAAGATACTCTGGATACTTCCTTGAACATAAGATAATGTTTTCAGATATTTTTTTATTATTGCAGCAGAATGAGAGACGAGTAAATATCAGGTAGTTTCCCACAGTGTTTACTGCAGTTGAAAAAGTTGAACGCTTTAAACTAGAAGTACAAATCATCATTCTGCATCAAACAACTGCCTCCGCTCAGCCATGTGCAGTTCGGCCCCCAGTGTATGATTAGTTTTGTTCAGCGACATGAAATTTTTTCATTTAGTCAGCTCGCTATGACCTGTGATGTCTGCCTGAATCACAGTGCCCGAATTTCACAGAAACCTAAGAATATTACTGTTACGCCAGCAACTATGACCCATTATGTGTTAAAAATGTAAGCAGATGACAGTTGCACTTCCAGCAGACCTTCACTGATGCCAGAGCCGTATATATGCTGACCACTCACTCTCACATCCACTCATCAGGAATATAATCATAGTACTTCATAAATAACAGTTATAAATAACATTTACAATCATGTCATGGTTTAAAATATATACATTGCATAGATTTATTTTTGATCAGTGTGCTTTATCATTTCATATCCGTTTACTATCTATGTATCATTCTAACTAACTAACTAACTAACTCACTAACTATATATATATATATATATATATATATATATATATATATATATATATATATATATATATATATATATATATATATATATACTGTTGAAGTCAGAACTATTAGCCCACTATTTTATTTTTTTCCCTAATTTCTGATTAACGGAGAGAAAATTTCTTCATCCCATTTTTAAACATAATAGTTTTAATAACTCATTTCCAATAACTGATTTATTTTATCTTTGCTGACCGTACATAACATTTCACTAGATATTTTTCAAGACACTTCTGTACAGCTTAAAATTACATTTAAAATTTACATTTAAATCGAAAACAAATATTACTTAAAGGGGGTAATAATATTGACCTAAAAATGGCTTTTAAAAAATTAAAACAGCTTTTATTCCAGCCAAAATAAAACAAATAAGACTTTCTCCCAAAGAAAAATATTATCAGACATACTGTGAAAATTTCCTTGCTTAAACATCATTTGTAAAAAAATATATAATAATAAATAAATAAATAAAATAAAAATCAAAGGGTGCTAATAATTTTGACTTCAACTGTATATTTATATGTATGTCAGCTTATATATATAAATGTACATAAAATATGTTTAATTTAATCCATCATCTATATCTCTTTATATTTTAAAGTATAAACTTTATATAAATAAAATCTATTTGCCTGTCTATCATCTCTATCTTTATGTAATGAAATGTCTATCTGTTTGTAATATATTTGTGTAACGATATTGTTTGTAAATGTTTGTGTGTATAAAACCATCAAAATGTTACTATATGTTTAATTTTTTTCCCTTTCCATCATCTATATGTGTGTATATTTTAATATATAAACTATCTAACAGTATGTTTGTCTGTCCGTCCGTCTGTCTGTCCATCCATCTATCTATAATAATATAATGCCTATATCTGTAATATATTGTGCAGTATTTGTGTATACAATACAACACCTGTCTGTCTAAAGCCATCGAAAAGAAATATATGTAATCTATCTATCCTTATAGACCTTAAAAACTTTATATGTAACTTTATGTAACATAATATCCTAATAATGGGTCTATCTCTTCATATTTATATTTTATCTATCATCTATATCTGTGTGTATTTTAATATATAAATTATCTTAAATTTTAATTATCTATCTATCTATCTATCTATCTATCTATCTGTCTGTCTGTCTGTCTGTCTGTCTGTCTGTCTGTCTGTCTGTCCGTCCGTCCGTCCGTCCGTCCGTCCGTCCGTCCGTCCGTCCGTCCGTCCGTCCGTCCGTCCGTCCGTCCGTCCGTCCGTCCGTCCGTCCGTCCGTCCGTCCGTCCGTCCGTCCGTCCGTCCGTCCGTCTGTCTGTCTGTCTGTCTGTCTGTCCATTCATCTGTCTGTCTGTCTGTTAGTCTGTCCATTCATCTGTCTGTCTGTCTGTCTGTCCATTCATCTGTCTGTCTGTCTATCTATCTATCTTTTTATCTATCTATCTATCTATCTATCTATCTATCTATCTATCTATCTATCTATCTATCTATCTATCTATCTATCTGTCTGTCTGTCTGTCTGTCTGTCTGTCCATTCATCTGTCTGTCTGTCTGTTAGTCTGTCCATTCATCTGTCTGTCTGTCCATTCATCTGTCTGTCTGTCTGTCTGTCTGTCTGTCTGTCTGTCTGTCTGTCTGTCTATCTATCTATCTATCTATCTATCTATCTATCTATCTATCTATCTATCTGTCTGTCTGTCTGTCTGTCTGTCTGTCCATTCATCTGTCTGTCTGTCTGTTTGTCTGTCCATTCATCTGTCTGTCTGTCCGTCTATCTATCTATCTATCTATCTATCTATCTATCTATCTATCTATCTATCTATCTATCTATCTATCTATCTATCTATCTATCTATCTATCTATCTGTCTGTCTGTCTGTCTGTCTGTCTGTCTGTCTGTCTGTCTGTCTGTCCATTTATCTGTCTGTCTGTCTGTTAGTCTGTCCATTCATCTGTCTGTCTGTCTGTTTGTCTGTCCATTCATCTGTCTGTCTGTCTGTCTGCTTTATCTAAAGGTCTGTCTGTCTGTCTGTCTGTCTGTCTGTCTGTCTGTCTGTCTATCTATCTATCTATATATCTACTTATCTATCTATCTATCTATCTATCTATCTATCTATCTATCTATCTATCTATCTATCTATCTATCTATCTATCTATCTATCTATCTATCTACTTATATATCTATCTATCTATCTATCTATCTATCTATCTATCTATCTATCTATCTATCTATCTATCTATCTACTTATCTATCTATCTATCTATCTATCTATCTATCTATCTATCTATCTATCTATCTATCTATCTATCTATCTATCTATCTATCTATCTACTTATCTATCTATCTATCTATCTATCTATCTATCTATCTATCTATCTATCTATCTATCTATCTATCTATCTACTTATCTATCTATCTATCTATCTATCTATCTATCTATCTATCTATCTATCTATCTATCTATCTATCTATCTATCTATCTATCTATCTATCTATCTATCTATCTATCTATCTATCTATCATGTACTAGCTATATATGAAAGTTTAGTTATATAAGTGCATCATCACATCCGTCCACTTTCAAACTCAGCACAAGTTTCATCTCTGACCTGCACTTCAAGTCCACAAATAGAGGATTTAATGTCTTGATTTTGCCATTGGAGCAGAGCCTCTGTAGCCCCTCCTCGAGTCCGCTGCTGCTGTACTTCCTGTACACGGACGATGATGATGATGATGATCGGGTTATGTTAATTACATAAGCAAAACGTAAATGATTCGCGGGAAAAGGTGAAAAAATGGCGACGCGCACTGCCTGCATTTCTGCGTCGCTTATGCTTTAAAAACACCCGAAAGTCTCTCAAACATCGCGAATGGGACATCGTGCTGCCACAGGAGGGGATATCTGCACTTTTGGCGCGTTTTACCCGCGGGACTGGAGAGAAATCAAAGCGGTAATCCCAGCTCGAGATGTGTTTGAATGTGACCCGATTCAAAACCTAACAGCCACAGCTGCACTTATCTGACGAGTTTACCCACGCATAGGAAAGCGTAATAGTGTGTTTTATGCATGTTGTGTTTGTTACAGCGAGCATGACAGCTTGTCCGAGTCCCTGAGAGAAGTTTTTTTGCTAGTGCACAAGTTTTCCAGCGTGCACCGATGATGATGTTGCATGTCTTCAAATGGGAAGGGAGTGTGTGTGTGTGTGTGTGTGTGTGTGTGTGTGTGTGTGTGTTACAAATATTCATAGTTCGCTTGTGTGATTTATAATATTGCGTTAGGAGACGTGGGCATGGATGTAGAAAGTAACTTTTTAAACATCAGTGCATGCATTTGAAGGCATTGCTATAGTTTTCTGTTACTTTCTGTCTCTTGGATGAAGTTTGCATGCATGTTTTATCCGTGTAGTTCATAGCACCACCGTCTGGTTTCGATTCATGTGAGTATTTGTAAAAAGGGTCTGGTTTAACGTTATATCCTGATTATGAGTAAAACGACTCTGCGTTTTTGCTCCTTTTTGAGTCATCAGGGTCGAGAATGAGTCAGGCAATATTCCCCATTGAGCTGTTGTGGTTGAACGAACATATTTGCAGTCCTGCAAGGTTGTCATAAACCATCATGCAGATATAGTGCATGCTGACCTGGGTCACTTTGAGGGATTTCAAACACTAGTTATGGGGGAGAAAACAGTTAGTTAAATAGGTTAGGAAAACTCTCCTTTTTTACATTTATAAAAGAAGCAAATCAACTAAATAATAACGTTAATTTAGGAAATTCATTCTTACACAATAATGCATTTATTAAAATTATTTCTAAATTTGTTTTGATAGTGATGTATTTGTTAGTAGAGAATCTGTTTATCACTTATTGTATTTATTGTTTGCAAACCTCGCACTGATTTGAATGTTTTACATTTTAATTTCTGTGTATTACCTTTAGGCACCAGTAGGTGGCCCTTTTTTATTTTTAAATCAATGAATCACTGAATGTGTTAATGTCTACAAAATCTAATTATTAGTATTATTATAGTTCTAGTTGTTTCAAACTGATGTTTGTTACCCTTGTGTTCTCTTGGGGATGTTTTCATCCACAATGGGTTGATTTTGAGTCTTAATTGGCCACAACAGTCAGCACATATTGCTTTTTGGTGACAAATCTTATTTGAACCATTCGTTCATTCATTCATTCATTCATTCATTCATTCATTCATTCATTCATTCATTTTATTTTCGGCTTAGTTCCTTTATTAATCAGGGGTCGCCACAGTGCAATGAACCGCCAACTTATCCGGCATATGTTTTAGGCTGCGGATGCCCTTCCAGCTGCAACTCATCACTGGGAAACCTTCATTCACACTCATTCACACACATACACCACAGACAATTTACCCAATTCTCCTATACCGCATGTCTTTTGACTTATGGGGAAACCAGAGCACCTGGACAAAAACCCACGCACACATGGGGAGAACATGCAAACTCCAATACCAACTTACCCAGCCTAGGCTCGAACCAGCGACCTTCTTGTTGTGAGGCGATCACTGCGCCACCGTGAAGCCCCTTATTTGACACATATTTTGGGAAAATGTAATGAAAAATTTCAAACTCTTAATACATTATGGACAAATTTATGGCTCTTTTATTATGTTAGTGGCTGTTTTTACCCCATTGAATTCCATTATTATTTTTTTTTTTGATGGCAAAGCCGTGACACCATTTCAGGCATGGGATAATAACCGATTTCAAGGTTTACCGCCGTTTAGAAAAGTCAATGATTTAAAACCGCAAAAAAATTTCTGTTATACTGTTGCTAACTTAGATTTTTTTTTAAATGTGTTTTAAAGAAATCTGTGCTGTTGAAACTAATGAAGTCATCTTTACTGTTTCAAAATATTATGAATGTTTCCTAAAATGAAATATATATTTTGTTAAATAAAAACAAATATTTTTTATAACTTTTTTTAGAGGATTTATCACAATACTATGATTAATCATGGGACGATTACTGGTTTCAAGGTTTACAGCAGTTTGGAAAAGACAAGGTTTTTAAACCGCCAAAGTTTTTTGTAATTCTTTTCCTAAGGTATATGTAAAGTTTTTTTTTTTTTTTTTTACTTGTTTTTTGTTTCTATTTTAGTTAGTTTTTTAGGGCAATAGAATCTCCAGCAGAAAAAGGAACCTCTACATCAAAAGATACTGGTCCAACATTTTTCAAATGTTTCTTAAAATAAAATATATTGTGTTCAATGGGGGGAAAGTTGTTGTTTTTTACCCAGACATTTAAAAATAACTTATTTTGGAATAATAATCACAATACCGTGACATCGTGAACCTGTGATATTTTTATCCAAGTTTATCATATTGTCAGAATCTTATACCGGCCCATGCCCCTAACCATGATGCCATGAAACCGTGATATTTTTATCCAAGGTTATCAAACCGTCAGAAACTGGCCCATGCCTACATTATATTATTATATATATTCTTGATTGTTGGTGTTTTTTTGCTGTTATAAAACTTTTTCAGGGTTGTACATTTGAACAACACTCAAGGGTTAAAAATACATATATTATTAAAAGCAAGCTCCTTCTTTAACAGTACTTGAAGGTACATCACAATCAAATTGTATGTAAAAATATATAAATAATAAATTCACTTCTGGGGTGTCAACGGTGGCGCAGTGTGTAGCACGATCGCCTTACAGCAAGAAGGTCGCTGGTTTGAGCCCCGGCTGGGTCGGTAGGCATTTCTGTGTGGAGTGCATGTTCTCTTCTTGTTGGCATAGGTTTTCTCCAAGACATATGCTATAGGTGAATTGAATAAGCTAAATTTGTCCGTGGCGTATGTGTGTGTGAGAAAGAGTGTGTATGGGTGTTGCCCAGCACTGGGTTGCAGCTGGAAGGACATCTGCTGCCTAAAACATATACTACATTTACATTTAGTCATTTAGCAGACGCTTTTATGCAAAGCGACTTACAAATGAGGACAAGGAAGCAATTTACACAACTAAGAGCAACAATGAATAAGCGCTATAGGCAAGTTTCAGGTCTGTAAAGTCTAAGAAGGAAAGTATTAGTAATATTAGTATTTTTTTTTTTTTTGGGTACAGTTAGTGTGATATTCAGAGAAGCAATTGCAGATTAGGAAGTGAAGTGAAGACTAGATAAGTTGGCGGTTCATTCCGCTGTGGTGACCACTGATTAATAAAGGGACTAAGCTGAAAAGAAAATTAATGAATGAAATCCACTTTTGCAGTAGCTGTAGTTTGCAGCTATTTTGCTGTTTCTAATAGATGATTGTTTGTAAAAGCTGTTTTGTTCAATGCTATTAAGGCTTGGGTCCCTAAAGAAGTCCAGTCAGTCATATTGCTCCTTTACAGTCATCACTTAAATCCCATTTGCAGGTGTTTGTAGTCGACAGCTAAACATAAGATAGCTAAAGAATAAAATTAACACGTGAATCTGACTTCAATGTAGGCTTGGGCGGTATCCAAATTTTGATACTGTCAAACCGCCTCCATATTTTACCCCGGTATCTGGTATTACCGGCGTAATAAAAAAAAATAATGACGTAAAGCTCAGACAGCGTCACCAAACTGTTGGCTTGAGCCTAAACCATTCAGAAACTGAATAACTTCTATGCGACCTTAGGCTGGCGGTCAGAAAGAGAGAGAGAGAGAGAGAGAGAGAGAGCATCTCTCTCTCTCTTACACAAACACACACACACACATCTCTCCCGCGATTTATTCAGAAATTTACTCCCACACCGTAAGAAATCTGGCCGGGTCCCGCGGAACAGCAGCGGGAATGCAGAGAGCTGTAATCGGGCCATAAAAATTATACCCGATAGGTCCCGAGTCCGACAGGTACATTTTGATTGACAGCTTTATAAAGCCCGAACCGGTTTACAGCCCGACATTATTCAAATGTGCTCATGCACACAGCTCTAATGCATTTGTCAAGAATGAGTCATTTATATGTTTTAACATCATTTATTCGTAACAAACGTAGACTATATGCCACTTGGAAATTGGAACAAAAAAATAAAACAAGTCCTCTGTAACATCGTAACATCTCAGCACTCTATATAGGCCTGGGTACATACACTTAGCCTTTAAATTGGCCAACACACAAAAGAAAAGAAATCTTGCTTAACAAATCAAATTAAAATAAACTCTAAATGATGACGGGTATTTTGGCAATAACGAAATTAAGATAAAGGCTCTGCAAGGTTTGTTTCGCCTGTTCTCTTCTCAATCTGGCATTAAGGCGGCGGTGAAGCTGAATATTAAAAGAATAATGCCACCATTAGCCTCTATACTCTGTCTACATTATGATTATATGGTTTAATTAATATTTATTTATAATTGAAAAACCCTTTACTCACCAAGATTAGGCTACGTGTGTTTGTGGAGGAACATTTAAATCCACTGGCTTTAGCGCAGTCCTGCGCTCACGGGGTCCAGCAGCTGAACACCCTTTCCTGCTGCTACAGGTCGAGATGCAGAGTTCTGATCTGGCTGATTTTGCAAGTTTTGGGTTGGATTGTTTGTTCATCTTCTACCAGTCAGGAACATCCATTTAATTTTCCATGACTGTAGTTTCATTGTAGCGAATGGCCTCGTCTTTTTACCTTTCAGCTTGCGGTTTAGGGCTCTACCGTAATACGCAGTGTATGAGTGACCACGAAATACCTGCGGCTGGAATAACCGCTCTTTCTGAACTAGTGACTGACTTGACCGCCGTCAAAATTCGCTTTTTTTACTACTTTGTCATCATTTGTTTCACCTTTGCAGGGATGGATTTTAATGCAGGGATTTGGATTTTTTCGGGTCTCGCCGGGTTCGGGCAAAGATCTTCAGCTCTAATGCAGACCTCTCGTTCATTTTAACCACGTCTCCCTTCTGTTCAGTCGAAACCGTAAATACTGCCAAACTGCAGGACACTTTGAAGCGCGACTCGTCACGTCACGTCACCTCTCCCTCTCCCCCTCCCCCTCTCCCTCTCTCCCCCTCCCTTTCCCTCTACCTCTTCCCCTCCCTCTCCCTCTCTCCTCCACACTGTCCCGTGATGACAATCACATATGTTTTTGTAGGCATTAAATAAAGGATATTTAATATTTTATGGCGGTATAACGGTATTGAAACTGACACCGTTGCTATTTTTAGATCCCGCGGTATACCATAATACCGTAATACCCGCCCAAGCCTACTTCAATGTATTACAAAAATGCATTTAATGTAATTGTATTATAAGTTAAAATATGAGGTAGCAAATTTGGTTTGAAAATTGAGTTAAGCTTGGGTTTTACTATCGACATACATTCTGCTTTTCTCTTAACGCTTGTAAACAGATAGTGTCTGCAACATTTTTACTATTGATTGACTATGGTGATGTTTTAAATATGAATGCTTCGACTAAATGTCTTCAGCTTTTAAACTCTGTTTATCACAGCGCTCTGACGTTTGCCACAAGTTGTCATAGACTACCTCACTATTGTGAACTGTATGCCAAAGCTGAGTGGCCTTCTCTGAATGTAAGAAGGTACTGTAGACAGGTGGATGACTCTGGTCTACAAGGCTCTTCTGGGTCTGGTGCCTTTATACCTAAGTTTCCTTCTTCATAAGTCAGAAAGCCAGTATGCACTACGTTCAAGTGAATCTCATCATTTGACTTTAGTTATGCCGCACCCTCATCCTGGAATACTCTTCAGTCTGAACTAAACTATCTGAGCTCATCTTAATCAAATCTTTTTAACAAACAACAGCAGTCCATTTCTCAATGTATGTGTTTTAAACATATTGTATTGTGGTATAGCTAAACAACTGAACTGATTTTCTATTAATAATTTTCTATTTATTATTAATATTATTTGAATTTTTTTTATATAAGTCATGTGCTGCGGACCTCTCGACCAGGTCTAGGGATGCATCGATTATAAATTTTGGTTGTACGATTATAGTCTAAGAAATAATCACGGTTTCACGGTTATCACAACTATTTGCATCCATTGATTTCAAAACCCTACTAGTTTAAAGCTAGTTTAAAATTGTTTTAAATTTCGTTTTGTAGTTTGGACCCAACTAAATATTTGTTGTCGTTTTAATCGTTTAAGTTAATTTGATTGAATATATAAAAATCAGTGGATATTATCGATGCATTTATTGGGTAAAATTGCTCATTCAATGTGTTTTTGGTCATTGTCAATATCAATGCACAGGCAAAAATGGACCCAGCGGCGAAACTATCGTGCCACTGCTACTTCAATTACGCACTGCTTCTGCGTGCAGTATGAAAGCTCTAATCTGTTAACATGGACGACAAAAAAAAAAAAAAAAACACGCTCTGCTCACGCTTGCGGTGTGAAACAGGCTTGAATCTTTCAGCACTCTCTCCGAAAAAACTCGGCTGGCAATGGCCACATGATCTCTCTCATCAGCGACATTATTTGTAACTTTAAATGGGTTTGCAAACATGTGTACTTTCCATTGCTTTTTTTTCCTCAAACTTTAGCTGTTTGCAATTCAGTCACAAAAGCTCCCTGTCATCTCAACTAGATGATAACTGAAAAGCGTGAGCGTGTTGCATCGCATGCGCTGCCCTCCATTGAAAATAACGAACTTGCACGAGCTTGCCTTAGGTAATAGCCCCTGTCATAAGCTGTTTGCATCCAAAAATGCTAATGAACTTTATGTGGAAAACTAGATTATTGCATAAAAGTCGTGCAAATAAAGCAGCGTTTCCATCCAACCAGTCAAAGAGGACAAAATCATCGTTTCCTGATTAACTGCCGCCAAATATTAACAGTAAAAATGGAATTTACAGCAGTAGGAGAAGCTGCGTCAATGTTTTCTTCATCTAATAAACTACTTCTGAAGGCAATTCTGACACTGAGTGAGTGCGTGGTGGCGTTTGAAGGTGTCAGACGTGGAGCACAGAAGCTCTTGATTCTGGAGGTCATTAATAATATAATAACTGAAACGGTAAGGTGTTTTAGAAAAACCAAAACAGTTCAGATGTTCTACAGTGTGCTCAGACTGCTGGTTTGTCCATTTACACACATTTTCATCATCACATGATCTCTTATCACAAAATCATACGACCTTTTTTAATGCGCATGCTGGAGTTTGTGCAGTAAAAGTGTTTATATCGTAGTTTATGCGCATTTGTTCTTATCGAATAAAAAGGTTATCCTACTCAGTTATGCGCATGAATTTTATGCACATTTTCAAAATTTATGCGCATCATGGCATTTCCATCAAGCGTTTTTTATGCGCATATCCAAAATGCACATAAAAATAGGTGGATGGCAACATAGCTATAGTTAGTCCAGTGTGCGTGGTTATTAGTCTTGGTGTACAAGCTAGTGCACAGTTGGCATGTTTTAGTTGCTGCAGTTTTGTTCCGTGCAGGACGCAGTGTTGAGAAGCCTTTATGATTAATTAACTGTGATAAATTAAATTGCGGTTAATAGAGAAACCGGTTAATCGTTGCATCCCTAGCCAGGTCACCCCTATAAATGAGATCTTGATCTTAATGGGGTTTTATCTGGTTAAATAAAGAAACATAATAAAATGAGACATTGTTGAAGACTTAAGAAGATGTTATGTAAGGCCACACTGTGTATCCTGTTTAGACCCATGAATTTGTGTGTGTGTGTGTGTGTGTGTACGTGTTTTTGTGACATCAGGACACAAATCTGTATAATGACATGGGTATGACACGGGTATTACAAGAGGTGAAATATGAGGACATTGGTGACGTCCTCATTTCTCAAAATGCTTATAAATCCTACAGAATGAGTTTAATCAGAGAGTAAGCTGAAAACAGTCTCCTGTGATGGTTGGGTTTAGGGGTGGGGTGGGGTGAGGGCAATACAATATATGGTTTGGACAGTATAAAATGAATGGAAACCTATGTAATGCCACCACTTTTCACAAAAACAAATGTGTGTGTGTCTGTGTGTGAGAGTACGTTGTGTGTGTGTTGTGTGTGTTGTGTGTGTGTGTTGTGTGTGTGTTCATATGATGTATTATGCAAATAATTACACTTTTCACAACTCTGATAAGCATCAGGCGATAAACCTCCTTTTGTTCTTTCTGTCCCCGCAGGAACTAAAGGTGTGTGTAACGTCAGCATGTTGGAGTCGGCCTGTCGGGACGGATATCTGACAGCCGGGTCGGAATCACTAGAACCCAAGCACCTTCATCCTAATATAGAGAAAAGCATCTGTGACCAGGAGACCAGCTTGACTGTGGGCCAGTATGTGCTCTGCTGTTGGTCCGATGGCCTTTATTACCTGGGGAAAATCCAAAGAGTGAGTCACTGATGCTCTTTATATACACTTGAGCTGAATGCACAGAAAACACATTGTACTGTATATCCTCCTGGGACATGACAAAATCCTGTGTTTGGAGTTACAGGTCTACAGTTTTGACAAAACAATTTGATTTGATGATTTTTTTGATAATTTGAATTGACCTGATGCAGTTCTTCGAGAAATGGAACATTAGATGAGAAAACAGTGGGCGTGGCGTGTTTTTTTGGATTGGATGTAGTGGGGTTTAGAGTTATTACAACCTAACAGACACCTTATCCTCACCCTTTCCGTTTGTTGTCATTGCGCTGTCAAAACTGACAGTTGGAGAGGCGTGGTTAAGTATGTTAGCCACGCCCAATACCTCAGACAGACATAGGCTGTTTCTTAATAGCAAGTACGCAAAGTTCGGACTTGCGTCCTTGGAAGTTCAGACTTGGAAGAACGAAATACCGAGAACGCGAGGACACCACTTCTTCAAATGGTACAGCAGTGTACTTTATAATGTCACTTAACTCACCATGGATTCATTGGTTTCACTGTACATTAAAAATAAAATGATTTAATCATATAAAGCACATCCTTATAATAAATATATTAATATAAATCTTTATGTTTGATTTAGGAAAAGGTAAACAAATCACAATAAATGTGAAGTGAAATGGGTTATTATGCACAGAATCTTGTGTTTTATTATCAGATTTCATAAACTACAATGGACATTATACAAGTATTAAGTACAAGACGTACACAATCAGAAAAAAGGATAGCGTTAAGCAATGTGGCAACATAAACAAAGACAAACCTCGTACAATACAGTAACATAATTAAAGACAATTTAAAAAGGTAACAAATAACACTGAAAAAATAATACACCTGAGAACAAAAAATGACGTTAGATATGCACAAAATGTATTCAATAACATGTTTTAACTACATTGGACAGATGCAATCCAGTGGTACATCCGAGATGGACTGGCCGATGTAAAGCTCTTTTTGGCGGGGAAGGTGATGACGAAGCTCCCGCTGACAGGCTGGGGGTCAGAGTTCGCATAAGCTGAGGCACCAAAGACGCGCTATCATTATAAATAAACTGCTGATTCGAGTTTAAAACAACTACATTCTCGCCTGAAAAGCTCTTAAAACTTTAATTTGTAACACAACAGAGGAGCATTTTTAAAACCATTAGCCATAAGCTTTCATTGGTTACGCTGCAATGCATTCTGGGATACCTGTGCTTTGTAAGTTCACACAAGTCACCTCTCAAACTAATTGATGTAAACTTCACACTTGAGTTAACCAATAAAATTACTTATAACATGTTTTAGAAAAACGTGATATTTTAAAATGTAACTCACTCAGTATAATTTTTGTTCTAAGCATTCATAATTGAGTAACTTCAGTTGCATTTTTACACAGTAAATGCTTTTAGACTGTTTCATTTTTTTTTTTTTTTTTTTTTGCAAATTCAGTGACATATTCTGTAATAACAGCTCGGACATCTTAAAACTTTTACAATATTACCCCAGACAATAAATATAGCCCATTCCTACTTGGACATTTTTTTAATATGTGTAGTTATAATAAATACTGTATCTAATTTAGTAAATAATATACTGTTATTAACAACATTTCAGAATTTATTTAGATTTTTTTACTTTATTAATGAGTTTTGAATGGTAACTTTCAATGAGTATTTTTTTATAATAACAGCGTTTATTTGTACAAAAAAATGTCATATTTAATTGCAATATCGTTCATGTTTTACCCATTTGAAAAGGCATTCACAATTTCCTGATGTACCTTTTAGAGTACATGTGTTACAAAAAAGAAAGAAAGAAATGTCTTTGTTGAAAAGAAAATCACACTGTGCTTTGAAAGCCCAGGATGTCCACTTTTAGCGAAGCCAGAAAGATAAAACTGTGCCATGTGAAATTCCCAAAAATCAATGTCTCCTACAGCAGACAAAAATGAATTGCTGGGTCTCAGGAGGAAACCTAAAAGAGATGTTCATGACCTGATAGCATGCACTCCTAATCATAAATAATTCATTTAACGAAAGCATATTTATGTTTTGGTTTTATATGCTCTAATTTCACAATATGAACGTTCCTCATTCCATTTCCCCATAGGTGAGCACCTCAAAACAGAGCTGCTTTGTGTCGTTTGAAGACAACTCCAAGTTCTGGGTGCTTTGGAAAGACATACAACATGGTAAGAAGTCTGCGTGGATGTGCGTTATACAAAGCTATTTTTTTTAGCATTTGTTTCTTAACTATCCACATTTTTTTCCATATATATATTCTGCATTTGAATATTTGATGAATGAATTATGAGGAGAGTTCTGACACCTCATATTTAGTTTTTTTAATTATTCATATGAAGCATTACAGGGCATAGGAAAAATATAAATGCAGTTGAAGTCAGAATTATTAGCCCCCTTTGAATTTTTTTATTCTTTTTAAAATATTTTCCAAATGATGTTTAACAGAGCATGGAAATTTTCACAGTTTGAGTGATAATTTTTTTTTCCTCTGGAGAAAGTCATATTTGTCTTATTTTGACTAGAATAAAAGCAGTTTTTAATTTTTTAAACAACATTTTAGGGACTAAATTATTAGCATCTTTAAGCTTTATTTTTCCTTGATAGTCTACAGGACAAACTACTGTTATACAATAACTTGCCTAATTACCCTAACCTGCCTAGTTAACCTAAATAACCTATTTAAGCCTTTAAACGTCACTTTAAGCTGTATAGAAGAGTCTTGAAAAATATCTACAAAAATATAAGTCATTGTAATCATGGCAAAGATAAAATAAATCAGTTATTAGAAATAAGTTATTAAAACTATTATGTTTAGAAACATGTTGAAAAAATCCATTAAACAGAAACTGGGGGAAAAATAAACAAGCAGTCTAATAATTCAGGGAGGCTAATAATTCTGACTTCAACTGTATATATATATATATCAGCAAGAAAACACTCTCAGATTCACTGAATTGATTTATACAGAACTATATACTTAATATGCAGTATAACAGTAAAACTTTTTTCACCAAGTACCACCTCAGAAAAAATGGCTCTCCATTTACGCACCACCTTAATAACTAGTATTCCAGTATTGAAATACAGTAGCGTAGTAGGCAAAAAATCTGATTGATTCTTAATTAAAATATTTATTATTGTCATCATCCACTTAAAACATTAAAAATAGTACATTAACATTAGCAGTCATGTGCTTACAGATAAAAACAAAAAACAAACAAAAAAATCTTAACATTTAAATTAAGTTAATCAAAAATGGCACTGTTCTTAAAAAGTAAAAAGAAAACTGCTGTATGTAGCGTGTTATCGCTTGCGTCAAATGGTTAAAAGTGTGTTCATTTTCTTTTACTATTCAGCAATTCCTCCGCGTACCACTAGAAGGAAGCCTGCATACCACTACTGGTACATGTACCACAGTTTGAGAACCACTGCAGTATAATATACCGATTAACTGTAACTAAGTTACTTAGAAGCTAAAAGTAATCCCCTACATTACATTTAATTGTGAAAAGTAGTTGCTTTGTAATTAATTGCACCCAACGCTGCTTGTTGCACGACATTTAATATTATTTTCGAAGTCGATTTGAAGTTGAATTGAAGTTCCCTAAACCGCAAGTTCAACTCATAATTTAAAACACAGTCATCTCACACAGAGAAAAAAAAGGTGAATAGGATTAATCCATCAGCAATCCAGAAAGCAGATATGTTGTGTGATATGTCAGTGTGTCCTGCGAGATGTCTTTGTGGCAGTATGGTATTGGTGCTTTGTGGCAGAGGAACTGAAGCTTTATTCTCTCCCTCTTTCGCACAGCTGGAATCCCAGGGGAAGAACCCAAATGCTCAGTGTGTTCTGACATGTCTCTGGATCCTGGTAATGAAATTCTTATCTGCGGAAAGTGTGGAGTAGGTGAGTGTGAAGCAGACATCAGTGCTGTCTGCATCCAGGCTCATCAGGAAACTGGGATGTATCTCAATGAACAGCTTGTTTCTGCTCGAAGAAAGTAATGAATCATTTGAAGAACTATTGACTCAAATGTAACCTTATTAGTGGAGCTTGCAGAGGAGAGAATCAGTCTTATTATTACTCATACTTAAAGAAACGTTATATAGGTGTATTGAGATGCATGCTGGTGTGTTGAGGTGTATTGTAATTAAAGATGGATACAACGGCATGTAGCTATTATTTAAAGTAATATTTTTGAGGCAATTATTGTAATATCTGGTAGTAATATAATGTATTACTATATTAGTTGCAAGTAATATATTTAGTTGGAAAAAATAACTATTAATATAGTTGTAATTAAATAATAATAAGAGTTTATTTTTAAATAATGCATTTTAACTATTTGTAATGCAAACTTTCTCCATTTCTTTACATGTTTATTTAGGTAATCATTTGCATATCTAAATAACATATCTTAAATTTTTAAAGAAACAATACAAAACAAAAATAGTACCTCAGGATATGGGGGTCCAAAATAACAAACAAAACCACCAATAACTAATTTAAGACAAACTAACTTACCTAACAAAATAAACATTCCCAAAATAAAGAAAATACATATTACTTCCCTTTCTCCCTGCCTACCCACCAAAACAGGAGAAAAAGGTTTTAAAAATAAAAGACACCCCACACCTTACTCATACCAGCAACTTAGTTCACATTATAAACATGAAACAAATGGAAGTCAGAAGCCCCTGGTATCTGGGACTGGAGCAGCTCAAGTGAGTCATGTCGTCTCCCCTCTCCCTTGCCTTCTGGTCGGCTGCAGCCAACATAGATTAGCTGTGCAGATTGGACTCAGGTGGCATCAATCTGTAAACAAAAGAAATCAGACAACAAAGGAGAAAACTGCAATATAGAAACAAAAATAAAACAGTCACGGGACGTAACAACGTTGAGAGTGTTTAAACAAGAAAGAAATGTGTGAAATGTTAATGCCTGTCTGAGAAAAGTGTATAAAGTGTGTAGTGAGGGGTTCTAAAGTCTTACATTATCTATAATAATTGTAAAAAATAAAGCACAATACTTTGGATTTCACCTATATTAGTTTTTTTTAGAATGTTACTCGTGCGAATGATGAGGGACCACTGTAAATTACAAATTAAAATGTTAGTGTTATAGGACCAGAGCCTTTTTTGATAAGTAGAAAATAGAACAGCACTCTTCAAAAAAAAAAAAAGTGGAAATGGAGTTATATAAATGTTGCCATGACTTCTTGCATGACGCAATGACTGGGGAACTCTTCTGCCTGTGGACAAAACTGATTAGCATGTGCTTGTGATAATGTATTTTAAAAGACTGGAGTGGAAAATGCGCTGTGATTTGCATTATAAACGCCGTGGCGTCTACAAAGCAAATAGAGAACTATTCTGGGTGTCTTTGATGGCGTTTGGTAAGACTGCATTACAGTAATGACTCGCTGGGGACGCAGAAGTGGCTCTCTGAAGTCTCAAGGATTAGTGTCGACTTCATCTCTGCTGATCATATTTACACATCTGATTGGCTTTGAGTAGATCTGTTGGTTTTTTTTCTTTTGGTTTGTGTATGTGTGTGTGTGTGTGTGTGTGTGTGTGTGTGTGTGTGTGTGTGTGTGCTAACATTTGTCCTTCCTCATGCTTGTCTTGCATCTTTAGGCTTTCATCAGCTCTGCCACTTGCCCACGGTGGAGAGCTCAGCTGACCCGTCGCCTTGGTTCTGCAGAAGGTGCATTTTTGCCTTGGCTGTGAGAGTAAGTACTTCAAATTCTTGTGTGTGTATATATTTTTTGCAGGATTTCTACATCTCCTGGAAAACCTGGGAATCCTTAAGAATTATTAAGTGTGTTTACATGCATATTCTAAACTCAGTTATGCTTTTTGTTTTTGCATTCATTTATTTTCCTTCGGCTTAGTCTCTTTATTTATTAGGTTTTGCCACAGTTGAATGAACTGACAACTTATCACGCATATTTTACACAGCGTATGCCCTTCCAGCCGCATCCCATCCTTTTGAAACAATCATACACACTTATTCACACATATGCACTATGGCCAACTTAGCTTATTAGATTCACCTATAGCGCATGTCTTTGGACTCTAGGGGAAACCAGAGCACCTGGAGGAAACCAACACAGGGATAACATGCAAAATCCACACAGAAACGCCGATACTCGAACCAGCGACCTTCTTGCTGTGAGGCGACAATGCTAACCACTGACCCACATGCTACCTTATGATTTAGTCTTAACTTTATTGAGTAAAGTCATACACAGCTGAATTTATTGTCACAGGTAGATTTTTGCCTCTTATACTGGATTAGCTCGGCTTCATCACTTCCAGAATGAAACTGTAGGTGATCATTGACGTTCGCTCGAAGTTGATGGTCACATTTGTTGCGCTTGGTCTCAAACACTCTCACTTGCATAGCTGTGTATTTAGTTAAGATTTAGATTTAGTTTAGATTTAGTGAATTTAGTTTAGATTCTGTCAAGTATAAAATAAAAATGCACATTTCAAAGCTCCTCTATTTGATATACATATCAATATTGAGAAATCAAACTGAAGAGTTAGTTTACCCTCAAATTTAAATTTGCCCTCAAGTGGTTACAGACTTATAAGTTTCAACTGTCTGTTTAAATTGTATGATTATATATGTATATATTCATAATTAAAAAAGCAAATATGAACATTTTTTTATAGCTGATATACTTAAACATACATGTACTTTTTTGTAATTCCAATGGTTGAATGTTGCATTTATGACATTTTTTATATATGTGAAAATCAAATATGAACTTGTAGGTCATATACAGTTGAAGTCAGAATTATTAGCCCCCCTGAATTATTAGATCTCCTGCTTAATTTTTCCCCAATTTCTAACATTTAACGGAGAGACAATTTTTTCAACACAGTAACTCATTTCTAATAACTGATTTCTTTTATCTTTGCCATTATGATAGTAAATAATATTTGACTAGATATTTTTCAAGACTTTCAATTTTTAAAGTCTTAACTAGGCTAATTAAGTTAACTAGGCAGGTAAGGTAATTAGGCAAGTTATCATAAAATTATGTTTTTTCTGTAGATTGTCGAAAAAAAAATGCCTAAAGGGGCTAATAATTTTGTCCTTAAAAGGGTGTTTAAAAATTAAAAACTGCTTTTATTCTAGCCAAAAAAAAAACAAATAAGACTTTCTCCAGAAGAAAAAAATATTATCAGACATACTGTGACAATTTCCTTGCTCTGTTAAACATTATCTGGGAAATATTCAAAAAAGAAATAAAATTCAGAGGGGGCAAATAATTCTGACTTCAACTGTATGTAATTTGCCTATATTGCCTTATAACAGATTGGAAAACTGCATACAGTAAATGTCTGTAAAGAAAACACAATATATGTGATTGGCTCCTTCATTAGAAAAACATCTTTTTTAAAACAAGGGCTTGTTTATTTGATTCCTCAACCAAAGTAGTTGCAAAAAAAGCCAGTGCAAAATATGTCTCAGCAACATATATAACGTTGTTTTCGCACTGAAAAGGATCTGCATTTTCGAACAAAAATTTTTTTTTTTACATATTGTAATTTAACAGAAGCTTTTTTCCAAAGCTACATACAATTAAGGAGGCATTCAGCGATTTATCAAGAAGAGGCAATACACACAAGAAGTGCTAGTTATTCAACAGAACTGTTCATGCCCAGTGAATTATGTGTTAGAGTAAGCAAGAGTGTTCTTTCTAGAAAGATGAGTGTTTCTACAGGTGGTTTGTCAAGCCCATTCACCTGTGTGAGGCACACTTAATAAATACATTTTTATTAGAGATTTGGAGTGATTGTAAGAAAGAGGCTGGTGCAAATGAAACCCAGGCGCATTCTGAAGAACATAGTCCAGCGGATGTTTTTGGAGACCGCAAAATACTTCCCTGGAGGTACCTATTTGTGCGTTTTTTGTAAATCCGCGAGAGGCCGCTGTGTGCGCTTTTTCACATCTCGAATGTCTCTCGCGAGCACCGTTCGCGCCTGCGTCGTTCTTGCGTAAACTCACAAGAGGCCTGTCCAACTGGCTGAAAGCCCTCCACACAGAGGTAAGCGGCCGGCAAGCACGAAAGGGAACGGCATCACACATCCCCGCAGCGTTCACTTAAAAAATGAAATGCGTCCATACGTACCTCAGACTACATAATTTGGGGCTTCCAGTAACGTCCACTGGACTACGTTTTCAGAATGAGCCTGGGTTGCGCAAATGTGTTAAAACTGATGTAAGTGTCAGAGAGATGAAAGAGTGTAATTTTTACAGGTGGTTTATTAAACCCACTCACCTGTGTGAGGCACATTGTTGTTGTTTACAAAGTACATTTATTTCTTACTTTATAGTTAAATCATAGGCAAACTGCACATTTTTAATTGGAAAAGTCCTGGGAATTGTGGTGTGGGAACCCTGGTTTTCTCTTTCCACTTGCGTTTAAATGAATGGGTTTGAGGAATGTGATAATGCTGACGTGTGTGTGTGTTTTCTTATGTGTCAGAAAGGGGGAGCTTTGAAGAAAGGGCAGCTGGCCAAAGATCTGCAGGCCATGAAGCAGGTGCTGACCTATAATCCAGAGGAGCTCGAGTGGGACTCTTTGCACCGCACAAACCATCAGCAGTGCTATTGTTATTGCGGAGGACCTGGGCAGTGAGTCTTCATCTCTTTATTTTTGCTGTCTTTCTTACTTGATTTCTAGAGGTCAAACTGTTATGGAAAGAATCGAATGGGTGTCTGAAAGTCTAACATACACTGTGAAAAATGATAGTATCCGCACAATTTTATGATGTTATCCCAACACAAAGCAATTAAGTTAACTTAACAAATTTAAGTGAAATAAATATAAAACAATTACATTTTCCAAGCAAATCTCAAAAATTGGGTTTTCAGCTCATTTTAAATAGTTTGAAGAAGCAGCAAAGTCATTTTTTTGCTTTTGAGTGTGGGTAATACATCTTAGTTTTACTTGATATTGAAAATAATTACTAAAAGGTAAGTAGTCTGTTGAAATGTGTGAGAAGTAAAAATTTTTATAATACATAAACACACTAGGGCTGCACGATTCTGGCTAAAATGTGAATCACAATTTTTTTTTAAAATCAATTATACAGTTAAACAAACTGTATTTTGTTTGTTCAAATGCAACTCATATAAACTGTAAAAAAATCACTGCATATAATATATAAAATAAATATGTTCTCATTTATTCATGTTCAGCAAAAAGTTCAGCAAAAGTTCTCTTAAGCGTCAGTGGTGTATTAATATTATTATAATATATTTTTATTTGAATTTTATTTTCTGTTTTTATTTTGATTTAGTTAAATTATAGTGATTTATTTTAGTTTTTATTATTTTACTTTTATTGTTGTTATTTCAAATCTCTGGCAAAATTATTTTGATTATTATTGATTTATGTTAAGTTGTAGATAATTAAGTGCATCAAAGTGACTGCATGAAATAAGTCAAACGAATATCCTGCGCAAATTGACTCCTGTTTGACTGGACTTTTTACTAATACATTATTAAAGGCAACAATTGTCTTCGTTATTATAACTATATAAACTATATATATATATATATATATATATATATATATATATATATATATATATATATATATATATATATATATATATATATATAAATATAAAAATTTATAAATTAATATATATTTGTAATGTTAACTGCATGTTGTTGGGTAATGTTAGGTAATGCATTTACTAAAGTTAACCAATTAGACTTAAAGTAAAGTGTTATTGTCAAAATTATATAAAACAAATTTTAGTTGAAATTTAGTTGAAATATTGTGTCGCTTATATGGTAACTAGATGTGTAAGTATTATGCGACTGCAGTGTATGTACATACTGGTACATAGTATTTACTTGTTTAATACTGGTGTAACTACACAAATGTAACAACCCGCTGAATAGTATGTGCAAGTTCAAATGTGTAACAGGACATTAATAACACAATCTTTGGTAAACTACCCCTCTAATGTGTATTACTGGTGTGATTCTACTTTTTACCTTTAAAAAATTAAGGCATTTGTATATATCTATATACACATACTTTTTTTGCAGAATTTTACTGTTGTTAAACTGTTGCACAAATGCTTAGGTTTTATGTATTACACAGTAATTTGTGACCATTTTACACTTTATATTGAGTGGACAGTTCGTATGGATTTACCCTAAAATTACACTAGCATCACAAGGTGAAACCTTCTAATGCAGCGTTAATTCTGCCATTCTTATTCTAATACAATGTTTAGAGGTACATGGTATGCAAACATGTGCGGAAGTGGGAAAACACCTGCAACTATATTGTTGTTACACAATGCACCTATGTAATTCTTGTTACAGATGTGTACTTATTTAGTGTTGTTGTTACCAATTTCCTGTTATATATTTGAACTTACACATACTATTGTGTGTTGTTACATGTGTGTAGTTACACCATTGTTACACAAGTAAATACTATGTACCAATATGTACATACACTGTAGTTACTGTACATACTACATACACATCTAGTTAACATGCAAGTTCACAGGTATAATCGACAGTTAATATATAGAGGGACCATATGGTAAAACATGTAAACCCCTCACAGATGAAGAATGATGATAATAAAATAAAAATAATGATAATTAAAATAATTAAAATGAATAAATAAAATAAAGTTTGCCATCATTTTATTTTTCAGAAGAAAGATTTGTACATCCAATTACACAAACAAGTTACATTGAAGATTAAATAACTTCAAAATATACCTTAATATCTCATAATGCTTTTCCACCTCTTTTGAAAAAACATCAGTCTTCATTTATAGACATGCAGTCATGCATATATATCTGTTTAAAACTGAAAAAATGTATAAGACATAACTTGAATTTTTTTAAATTAATACTGAAATGAATCACTTTAATTTCAAAAATAAAAGTTTCTAGTAAATATAAAGACAGATTCCGTGCACAGTACCTAAATCATAGTTTCAGTGCATTGGACAGAACATCTGTGGCATAATTTGATAGCACTGGAATGTTTTATTAATGATAGTGAAGTGGTTTGTTTGCATGTTTCAGTGAAATGCAGAAAAAGCGTGACAAATGTGCTCACACATCTCTGCCTCGTGTGCTCGGCTTCTGTCTGCTCACTCAGCGCAATCATTTTGATTAAAACAAAATTGCTTCATGCAACATGCGGCAAAACAGGGACTGCCACAGGACTGCAGAAAAACAAAGTCCTTACTCTACTTCCTAAAAGTAGTCAACTGATTATTGTGTCAAAGTCTTTGACACTGTTCAGCATTTTCTGTACGGTGTGTGTGCTGTGATACTGAATGAATGTCATCAGGTGAAATACAAATTAGCATTTTATATTTACCTTCAAATAACCATAAATAGCAGTGTTGTTATTGTTACCTACTACAAACTGAATGTACACTGAAAAAAATTATTCAAAGATGATTCCTTGGATTTACTTAATTTTTTTAAGTTAAGTGGCTGTAAACAATTTATTTGTGTTGAATTTAAACAAACAAATTAAGCTTAACATTATTAAACTTAATTTGTTTGTTTAAATTCAACACAAATAAATTGTTTGCAACAGTTCTGCATGCAACACTTTTTTCAGTGTTGCTGTTATACACACACTAGCTTTGCCTACCTTTATTTTTGTTTATGCTAGATGTAATTGGTCTGTTTAGGCCTTTGTGGTTTGTGTCTGATAAGAAACCTCACACAGTTCATTTCTTATTCTGTGATTTGCCCATCAGGTGGTATCTAAAAATGCTGCAATGCTTTCGCTGTGAGCAGTGGTTTCATGAAGCGTGTACGCAGTGCCTACAGGACTCCATGATGTTTGGAGATAGGTATGTTAAAGAGCTGCATTTATCACTGAATTTACCACAACAAAACAACTGGCATCTGTGCAACACTGTTCTGCCATCCTACAATATGGATTTCTCATTTTCTCCTTCAAATCAATTAATTTTTCAGCAAAAGCAATTGACTTTGTGTTATTAAATATCACTGAAGAAATGTTTTAGGGATTGTATTGGGTCTGGAGGTGGAGTTTCTAAAATCAATGCGATGCACAAACTCAAGTTTTATTAGATTTATTAATATGATGAAACACTGCAATGTAGTGCACTTAGTGTCTGCCTACTTTCTCAGAGGTGCTGGTTCTGAAAGTATTTTCACGTTCATATTTTCCATAGGAATTTTTGTGTATGTTACAACAAAACACCACCTCTCACTAACATACAAAATGATCAATCTATCTATATTTACAAAACAACTTTGAAATCCTTACAATAAAACCGATATAATTCTAATCACATAAGTGTAAATAAAATAGACTTTAAAAATGTAATTTAAAAGCATAAAACAAGTCAAAAGTGTTTAATTGCTCCACATGCCAAACTAGGAAAAAAAAATGTTTTATTGTTTTTAATTTTATTACAAAACCAGTAGATAATATTAACTTTTTATATACTAATTTTTAGAATGGACAGGGTGGGCCGTTTATATGGATACACCTTAATAAAATGGGAATGGGTTGGTAATATTAACGTCCTGTTTGTGGCACATTAGTATCTGTGAGGGGGCAAACTTTTTTAAGATGGGTAGTGACAATGGTGGCCATTTTGAAGTCGGCCATCTTGAATTGTTAACATCAAACAGATTGTTAACATCACAAACCATTCCCATTTTATTAAGGTGTGTCCATATAAATGGCCCACCCTGTACTTCTCACTCCAACAATTATTAAACAGAAATAAAATTTAAAATAAGTTATAAACAAAATACATAAAAATTCACCAATATCTGTGCGTGTGAGTGTATATAAAATAAAACAACATATATAAATATTTATATGAGCAATATCAAACTAGTTTAAGTGTGATATGGCTGTATATCGGCACTGGAAGGTGTGTGTTGGTTCGAGGCTGCAGGCTGAGTGCCTTAGTGTCCCACCAGTGATGATATACAGCCATATAGCACTGCTATGGGACCTAATTTTAAAAAAAATTCTCTGCTTTACCTCTGATCACATATGTAATTTTTTCATAAGCAAGATTATCAGACATCTCCTTTATCCGGTATCTAATTTCCAACTAAATTGAACTCTTTTAGCAAAGAATGCGTGACTTTTTTTTCTTAAATGACACTGAGATAAGATATTGCATTTGCATTTATGTCCTGAATGTCTTTAGTGTAATAATGTTTCTTACCTAAAACATAAAATAAATAAAAATGAGCAAAGAAACTGACAAAAATGTCCATAAGAAGGTCCAGGGTGAAAAATAAGCAAAAGCAAAGCATATAGAATCGATTAAAAACCTCAGAGCTCACAACAAGTCTGTCTTTAAAGCTGTATCAGTTACTGTTGGCAATCAATTTCTAACTGGATAAAACAAACCCAGCTTTTAGTACTAAAACTTAATCAATAAACAGGCATTTAAATCATTTCAATTGGTCTCTAAACATCAAAAATCCCATAATTAGCTTGGACTGCCTAACTATTTTGCGTGCTTAAGATAAATTCCTTATAATTAAATTAAAATTCCTTAAAACAAATTAAAATTGCTTAAAATTTGTTGTTGGTGGCTTTGAACTGCCTTTGAATCCATCCAATCAGGCTTTAGGGTCGGCGTTATTCATTATATAATAAAATATAAGCCATTTCTTTTCAAAAAGATCAATGAATGCTATAACCATGAATGCTGCAACATCTCAACGCTGATGATTAGTGAATATTGCCACAAACTTAATGCGGCGTCGCACATGGGCGAGATTACATGCGTCTGGGGATTTTTAAAAGATCGTAATGACACTGTCAAGCGCAATCTTTCCACAGTCGCAGCACCATTTGTACCCCTCCAAGGTGTGTAATTTAAATGACTCCATTTTCTGTCCCTTTTTCTCGCAGGTTTTACTTGTTCATTTGTGCGGTGTGCAATAAAGGAGTGGAATACATCAAGCGGCTGGCTCTCAGATGGTAAATGGCAGCTCTTCTTTCCCCCTCGCGAGTGATTGCGCCAAGATCCGTGTCAGAATTATGTAGTCAAAGTGTTGGATGTGATTGATGTGGACTGGAGCCCTCCATCTGGAGCTTTTTCTCTGGAGCGCCCAGCTATTTCAGAAAGCAAAGAGAGGGTGTCTTTTTTTTTTCGGCGTAGAGTTTTCTGGACATTGATTCTTGCTTTTTGTCCCAAATGAGGAATAGCCATTTGAAGCGAAGATTTGGTGCTGAGAGGATTTCTTATGATAGCAGGGGATTACTCTTGAAATACAGTGAGCTGGATGTGTTGGATATTTAGGTATGAAGCCAGTCTCGGTTGGGATTTAAGCTTTATCCTTTTAAAAAAAAAGTCTAGTGTGTTAAAATGGACCTTGCCTTGTGAACAAAAGCACACTCTATTTAACATTTTAGCATGTGAAATTTCATGCAGATTTAGGGGGTGTCATATGATCTAAGAGCTTTTCCGCTTTAGGGCTAAACATAGTCGACTACATCTGAATTAAAAGTGAATTTTTCATGAGATTTTTACACTTTTAACTTTTTTTTTGGCAGGGTGGATGTGGTCCATCTTGCCCTCTACAACCTGGGAGTCCAAAGTAAGAAGAAATACTTTGAACTGGAGGAGATCGTAGCATTCATCAGCAACAACTGGGATCGTTTCCAGATGGGCAAGGTTATATTTTCAAACCTTTTTCATCCAAGATCTCAGACTTCACATAGTAGTATCACATAGAATACCCTAGTATTGCCTTGATAACCACTTTAGCAACCCATAAACACCCAGACCAACATATCAACACTCAGAACAACCTAGCAACTACATAGCAACACCCAGAACTCTTTGGCTACCGTTGAAATCAGAATTATTAGCCCCCCTTAGAATTTATTTTTTTTAATATTTCCCAAATGATGTTTAACAGAGCAAGGGAATTTTCACAGTATGTCTGATAATATTTTTTTGGTCCCATTTTATAGTAAGTGTCCTTAACTACTATGTACTTACATCAAAAAATAAATACAATGTACTTACTGTGTTCATAAAGTATTTGAGAGCACTTGTGGTGCTCTTGAGTTGGGATAGGGGTTGGGTTAGGGACAGGTTTGGTGGTGTGGGTAGGTTTAAGGGTGGGTTAAGGTGTAGGGAATGGTCAGCAGTGTATTTGCAAATGTAATTACAGAAGTTAATTACAGATGTAATTACATACAGGTATTTAATTAAGCATAAGTACACAGTAAATACATGTATTTACACAATAAGTACATTGTAACAATTTATTCCTGTGTAAGTACATATTAATTAAGGCCACTTAATATAAAGTGGGACCATTTTTTCTTCTGGAGAAAGTCTTATTTGTTTTATTTCGACTAGAATTAAAGCAATTTTAAATTTTTTTACAAACCAATTTAAGGACAAAATTATTAGCCCCTTTAAGCTATATATTTTTTCGCTAGTCTACAGAACAAACCATCATTATACAATAAATTGCCTAATTACCCTAACCTGCCTAGTTAACCTAATTAACCTAGTTAGGCCTTTAAACGTCACTTTAAGCTGTATAGAATTGTCTTGAAAAATATCTAGTCAAATATTATGTACTGTCATCATGGTAAAGATAAAATAAATCAGTTATTAGAAATGAGTTATTAAAACTATTATGTTTAGAAATGTGTTGACAAAAAATCTGCTCTCCATTAAACAGAAATTGGGAAAAAAAAATAAACAGGGGGGCTAATAATTCTTACTTTAACTGTACATCCTAGCAACCATAAGAGAGCACTTATTAAAACTAGTAACAACAACTGCATAGCAATAGCAAGATTATCTTAGTAATGTTCTAGTTATCACACAATACATCTTAGCAGCCATAAGGTTAAATCCAAAACACTCTTGAACATGTTTAGCAACACCTGGACCAACCTAGCAACTGCATAGCAGCACACAGAAGGGCTGGTCTGAGTATTTCAGAAACTGCTGATCTACTGGGATTTTCACACGTGACCATCTCTAAGGTTTACTGAGAATGGTCTGACAAAGAGAAAATATCCAGTGACAGCAATTCTGTAGGTGCAGATGTCTTGATGCCAGAGGTCAGAAGAGAATGGCTGGTTGGAGCTGAAAGAAAGGCAACAGTAACACAAATAACCACTCGTTACAACCGAGGTATGCAGAAGAGTATCTGTGAACGCACAACATGTCCAACCTTGAGGCTGATGGGTTACAGCAGCAGAAGACCACGCTGGGTGCCCCTCCTCTTAGCTAATAACAGGAAACTGAGGCTACAATTCACACAGGCTCACCAAAATTGAACAATAGAAGATTGGAAAAACCTTGCCTGGTCTGATGAGTCTTCATTTCTGCTATGACATTCGGGAATGGTAAGGTCAGAATTTGGCATCAACAACATGAAAGCATGGATCCATCCTGCCTTGTATTAACGGTTTAGGCTGCTGGTGGTGGTTAAATGGTGTGGGGGATATTTTCTTGGCACATTTTGGGCCCATTAGTACCAATTGAACATCAAGTCAACGCCACAGCCTACCTGAGTATTTTTGCTGACCATGTCTATCCCTTTATGACCACAGTGTACCCATCTTCTGATGACTACTTCCAGCAGGATAACACACCATGTCATAAAGCATGAATCATCTCAGACTGGTTTTGTCTTGAGCATGACAATGAGTTTGCTGTACCCAAATGGCCTCCACAGTCACCAGATCTCAATCCAGTAGAGCACCTTAGGGATGTGGTTGAATGGGAGAATTATATCATGGATGTGCAGCCGACAAATCTGCAGCAACGGTGTAATGCTATTATGTCAATATGGACAAAAATCTCTGAGGAATATTTCCAGTACCATGTTGAATCTATGCCATAAAGGAGTAAGGCAGTTCTGAAGGCAAAAAGGGGTCCAACCCAGTACAAGTAAGGTGTACCTAATAAAGTGGCCGGTGAGTCTAGTTACCATAAGGGAACACCCTAACAACACTATTTTATGCATTTAATTCTATTTTCATCCTCTAGTGGTGCAAAACTGACACACTTCACATTTAAAAGCCATTAAATACAAAAACATACAACAAAAACAACAACATACATTCAATAACAGTGCTAGTGGTTTGTAGTTCTAATTGCGAGGCAGTAAAAATAGGCTTCTTTGAAGGAAATGAATAGTGAAAATTGTCATTTTTTTATTGTGCGTCATCGCTTGTCACTCTAATCGCTTGTTTGTTGCCGTATGTAATCTGAGAAAACAGCACTGCTAAATTGCTCACACTTCGCTTTATGGAAGACTTAACAACTACAGCAAAGGGCTTCATTTGTCTTCATTGGAACATGACAGCTCAAGGCAACAGCAAAGGAAACGTCTTATAATAAAACACCACATCGCAATCTGTTTCTTTCAAAGATGTTCTTACCTGTTTCTGTATCTACAGCTCTCCAATACCCCTCTGCCTGAGCGAGGCCAGTTTATTCTCGATGCTCTCAACAACTATAAAAGCAAGTAAGAAAAAATGTCTTGATTATCTGGTTGAAGTTAAAGCATACCATACTTTATTTTTTGAATGTGTTTAGCATCTTAAACGTGATGCAACATTTTCGAAAGCAGCTTATATAACGCTGTTAACTTAAAGCAAGTAAAACAAAGAAGGCACATTTGCATTGATAATGTTTAGGGTTGGGCGATGTCGACCAATTTGGCATCGTACGATGTCTAATGTGAAACAACGTGATGGACGATTGCATTATCGTCATAGGTGCTGGTGAATTCATTTGTTATGCATAATTAATTAAATCATAGCGAATTAAATATTTGTAGCCTATCGTTTCAACTACCTGACCAACATGGTCTTTGTTTTACCCATAACCAAATCATAAATAAATAAAGATAAGTTACACTCAAATTACCAACTGTCAATCTCTTTTTCTGCAGGACTCTGGTGTGACTAGGCAGAGTGATCTGTGTCGTTAAAATAGCGTCGACAAACCAACATCAACCAACCAACAGTATTTGAGGTTTACGCTAAAATTACTAAGTACAAGCATGAAAGCGAAAGATTGAAGCAGTGTACTGATGCTGTGACACGTTGCCTGATAGATTCAAAAGACAGAAGAGTCGTTAAATAAAAACACAATTAATTAAATATAACGGTTAACAACTATAGTGAGACATGATCCAGCGGTACATCCTTGATAAACTGTCCGACATGCACTGCTCTTTAGGCTTACTGCTGGAGTTCAGACGCTGCAACGCATGACAGAGTTTGTGTGTGTGTGTGTGTGTGGTCACGTGATGTGCGTTTTCAGCGGTATAGTGTGGACGGCGAGATCTTTTCATAAATGCTAGATGAAACGTCAGTGTGGATGTGGATAATTTTCATTCTAAAATGCCATTTTAAAACTCAGACGTATTCGTGTAAATTGGGATGTGTGTATTTTTCGCGAGAGGGTTACTGCTGCGAAGAGGGCAGGGCGATGGATCGCAATACCAGCTCAGCATCGTGATGTCTATCTGCGATGGACAATGGCATCATCTATCTACCCAACCCTAGTAATGTTTATTATGAAATAAATATCATAATGCTTTTGGCTTGATATTTAATTTTTAAATTAATTTCCCTTTAGACTGTTGAATTGGAAGTGAACAAAAATCAAATGATAAAATGTGGCTTTTATACCAGTTACAACTTATCTATGATACATAATATATATATATATATATATAACAGATTTTTATGTTGTTTTTCAATTGATTGATGCATTCATACAGTTAAAGTCAGAATTATTTGCCCCCTTTTTTCTCTTTTTTAAATAATTCCCAAATGATGTTTAACAGAGCAAGGAAATTTTCACTGTATGTCTAATAATATTTTTTCTTCTGGAGAAAGTCTTATTTGTTTTATTTCGGCTAGAATAAGAGCAGTTTAAAAAAAAAATTAAACACCATTTTAAGAACATCATTTTTTAGACCTTTAGGCATTTTTTTTCCGCTAGTCTACAGAACAACCCATCGTTATACAGTAACTTGCCTAATTACCCTATCCTGCCTAGTTAACCTAATTAATCTAGTTAAGCCTTTAAATGTCACTTTCTATATAGCTGTATAGAAGTGTCTTGAAAAATATCTAGTCAAATATTATTTACTGTCATCATGGCAAAGATAAAATAAATCAGTTATTAGAGATGACTTATTAAAACTATTATGTTTAGAAATGTGTTGAAAAAAATCTCTGTTTAACAGAAAACGGGAAAACAAATAAACAGGGGGGCTAATAATTCAGGGGGCTATTTATTCTGACTTCAACTGTATATAGCCATGTAAAAAAAGAAACTAACTAACTTGCATTTACTGTAATTACAAAATTTCTGTTTTTCTTTATAGATTTAGGATTTGTAGTTGATTGAATTTTATTTTTAAACTAATTTCGAGAGAATCACGTGCTTATGATTGCTCAAGGCTACAGAATCTCACTGGAAGAAGTAGGTCATGTAGGTACTTCTTGCATATTGTTTCTCGAATTCTATGAATTCCGACTACTCAGCTTGCGTACTATATAGTAGGGAAGTATTTGATTTTGGACGCAGCCAACAACTTTTTTACTTGTCTAGAAAATTCTTATTGATATGAGAATTTTTTTATTTTTGAAGTAGAAACATGCAATAACCTTGATTTTTCAGTGACAACAAAAATAAGTATTATTTTGATTAACTAGCATTTGAAAAAAAAAGACAAAATGTTTTTGGGGGGGTCTAAACTTTTTTTTAAAATTTATTATTATTAAGACATTTTGTTTTCTTTTTGTTTTAGGTTTCTCTGCGGCAAGGAGATCAAGAAGAGGAAATGCATTTTCCGACTAAGAACGAGGGTCCCTCCTAACCCTCCATCTAAGTTGTACCCAGAGAAGGCCCAAAAAAGTGATGCACATAGGGGACGCAAAAAAGCAGTCAGCAGAAGCAGGTTAGTTTCACAATCTCTGAGCATTTCTGACAACCTTTTGTTTTCTTTCTAGTGCCTCTTTTTTATTAACTGTGCTTCTAGTTGATGGAAACAAACTCATCCATGAGACTGGTCATCAAGACATCTATCACAATAAAATTGAAATTAATTGGCTTTTTGTGTATTATCCAGTCGGCTGATCATAAATAAAAGCTTTTATTATTTTACCAAGGGACTTAAAGGAACACTTTGTTTGGAAATAGAGTTAAACAGTTTCTATTTACCATTAGTATGAATCTTGTCAAATTATCTCTAGGTCTGGTGGGAGCACTTGTAGCTTAGCTTAGCATAGATCATTGAATCTGATTAGACCATTACCGTCTTTCGGATGAGACGTTAAACCGAGGTCCTGACTCTCTGTGGTCATTAAAAATCCCATGGCACTTCTAGTGAAAGAGCAGGGGTGTAACCCCGGTGTCCTGGCCAAAGTCCCTCTATCGGCCCTTACGATCATGGCCTCCCAATCATCCCCTTCCACCGAATTGGCTCTATCACTGTCTCTCCACCAATAGCTGGTGTGTGGTGAGCGCACTGGCGCCGTTATCCTGTGGCAGCCGTCGCATCATCCAAGTGGATGCTGCACACTGGTGGTGATGTGGAGAAACCCCCCCTCATGATTGTGAAGCGCTTTGGGTGTACAGCCATACACAATAAAAATGCGCTATATAAATACACATTACATTATTAAAATAATTGTCTCACTCAATAATGACCAAAGAGTTTAGGTAAGTTTAGATAATTAAGTTTAGATAATGGTTCTATTCAAAGCTTGAATCTTCTGCTGTTCCATAGTGACAAAGACTGGCAGAAAATGGAAAGTTTTTATTTTAATAATAATAATAAGGAAATTTGCCATCGTGCTATTGCTGTAGTAGTTGTAATGATATTATGCAGCAATTAAAAATAGTTCTGGATCATCTCTCAGAAATGTTTCTATAGTGGTAAGGCACGCTCCTTGTGCAAAAAGGTGGTCACAATGATTTTTAAGCACTGCATAATATCATTGCACCTGCTGCAGCCATGGCACCACAGCAAAGTTTCTTGATTATTACACATATTATACATGAGAGTATAGTTCCTAGACATATCGTCCTAGAAAATAGCAACTTTTAATTTGGTCAGTCTTATCACACAATGTAACTACACAAGAGTTCAGCTTTAAATAGAAAAAAGCTTATTAATTTTTAAGCAAGATGCTAATGGTCTAATCCAATTTAATTATCTATGCTAAGGTAAGCTAAAACCACTCCCACCAGACCCAGAAATCGGCTGAATGTATTTAAAAATGGTGAAACTCAATTGTTTAACTCGATGGGAGTTGTTAAATGAAGCTGTTTTCAAAAATAAAGTGGTGTTCCTTTAGGATTTGCGCACTGCTTGCAGTAAATAACAGCCACATCGCCTTGTAATTGTTTTAATAGTTTCAGCTCTCGCATCTTTAATAACACTTTTAGTGGGTGGTGATAATGCACTGACTGTTTATTTAGAGAGTTTATTCAGTCATTATTCTGCTCATTTACGTTGAGAAAATGTTTATCATTTTCCTGTGTTGCAGTAACTCTGATCCTGCAGAGAAGCGGAGGAAGAAGAGGGCCAAGTGGCTGCTGGAAGATGCTATTCCTAACGTAAGCTTTTCATCTGGGTAACACTTCATTGCCACACCAGCCGTATAGCATGACCTTTCTTGTCTGCTGTCTTACAGTGTGTGTTACAGTGACCACTGCTCTGTAATAAAAGAAGGTTCTGAGCTGCATTGTTGCACAGCCACTATGTTAAGACCAACTGGATCTTGTAATCAGTTGTATTTTAGAGGAAAATTAGTTATTGACCAGTCTTAGATTGAGGAATTCCAAGCAATGGATGCCAATGAACACACATACTCAGAATTATTAGATTTTTTAACATTATTTTTGAATGTTGTATGAATGTATTTATTAGTAGGGCTGGTCGATATGGCAAAAATACAATCTCGATAATTATTTTCCATATTGAACGATAATGATATATATTTCAATATCAGTTGTTAATGCTTCCAGTTTTAAAAGTTTCCCAACAATGACTGAAGCCACAAATAAAAAAATGAGGGTCCATTACATGGTGCAACATATTTTCTGACAAAAATATGGTGCATCTGTGTAAAAATCTGCTGTGAGATTGGCTCCTAAATCAATATAGAGTAAAAAATTCCAGAACTTATCATTTTATTGACATAAAATGTATTGTGATTTGATATACTGTAATATTGTTTATCAACCCAGCCCTATTTATTAGTGGTTGATTTATTGATACCTAGAGAGGTCAGTCCAATGGATATTTGCTCATACATTAAAATTCAAAAGTGGCCAATAAGATTTTATTTTATTACTTTAAAAAAGTATTTTAATTAGATAAAAGTGACAACAGTAACATTAATTTTACAAAACAATGCTATTTTAGTTGTTTTTACCATTCTGTTTATCAAAGTATACTTCATTGATATATAAATATACTTCATAATTCAAAATTATCCTTCATTCATTTTCCTTCAGCTTAGTTTCTATTTGAGGGGTCAATACAGCGGAATGAACCGCTAACTATTTCAGCATTTGTTTTACACAGCGGATGCCCTTCCAGCCATAACCCAGTACTGGGAAACACCCATACACACTCATTCACACACACACTATGGCCAATTTAGTTTATTCAATTCACTTATACTGCATGTCTTTGGACTGTGGGGGAAACCAGAGCACCCAGTGGAAACCCACACCAACACAGAGAGAGAACATGCAATCTCCACACAGAAATGGCAACTGACCCAGCCAGAAGTTATTAATAGTCTGATAAATAGTCTGATAGTCTGATAACTTATTAATAGTCTGATAAATATACATCTTCAAAAAATAAAATTGAGAGCCTAATTACGAAAACTAAGGTGAACCAAATACAGTGGACAAATTATTTTAGATAAAATTCTTAACTGCATAAAACAAGAAAACATCAAAATCTTTCTTTCCATTTACAAATTGCCAAAATGGCACCAATCAAAATTCTTAAGGCCAGCAGCACACAGCTAAACTGAATCAACTGGCAGAAATAGTCCATAATTTATTGGCTTAAAGATATCAGCCAAATAATTTTCTTGCTGAGCCACTAAAGCTGAAAAAAAAAAAAAAATTTTATTGGCTGATACCAGTATAGCTGCTAATATAATGCACAGCTGTGGTTAGAACAGCCTGATCTCATGAGGAAACTTAACTGTGGTAGGGAAGCCATGATCGAACACCCGAAAAGTAGGGGGGCAGGTTGAGACAGTGGCGGCTACTATTTACCTGAATCGCCGACCCTGTCTTCTTTTTCCCACAACTAAGAAGAACCTTATCACAGTGGTGCCGAAACCCTGGAAATAGTAAATAGTAGTTTTTATTTTTGAATGAAAAACTATTTAATTATTCATGAGACCTGCCAGACCTGCCAGTGTTAAGCTCGAGCTGAGAGATACGGAAACCACGACACAGTATTTAGCCGTTCATGAAGGCTCATATGCGTTTGTTTCCATCATCCACGGGGTTTGTTGCATGCTTTCCCCCGCGATCTTGTCAGGGCCGATCATACAGCAAAGCTGTGTGTGTGCTGCAAGCATTTTTATCGGGAGAGCAGCACGAGAATTAGAGAATGGCGGACGCTGTCTTTAATCAGGAGTTCGTTCACATTCAGACACATCGCCGTGCTGCTGTGTTTGCCTAAATCCTCCAGATTACCAGCAGGGTTAATGGTTAAAATAGACGGGTCAGGAGACCTGCTGCACTGAGTCTGCTGGATACGGGGATTGAGGGAGAAGTCCTCATTTATAGTGTTTACATGAACACGATTATCTTTATAATGATATAAATTGTGGTTGTCTGTATATGAAATTACGAATAACAAATGTAGCAGGGCATTAAATCACTGTTCATTTCTTTGCATTTTAACTATGTAAACTATAAACTCATGCGTCTCCTCTTTGTGTCTCATTTTGTGAGCTAACTGACAACAGCAGTTATTCGCTCCCCTTCTCCCCTGCTGGCCACGCCCACTCCTGCCCGATGCTCGCGGAGCTCCACGCCCATTAATCATGCATCTTTTGAAAAAATTCTGAAGTAGACTTTAACCGAAAGAGGGGGGTGTCATGGTCCTTTAATGGCTCATTCGTAGTTCGAGCTAATTTGTACAAAAATATATGATTTTAAAAAGGAGGCATGGCCACAAACCCCACCCCTAAACCCATCCGTTATTGGGGGAGGAGCAAATCATACTAAATTTATGAATGAGATCATACAAACTCATACAAATTAGTCACAAAATCAAAGCTTTCAATTGCCGTGAGATAGCGTTGTTAGAATTAGAGACTATTTTCAAATTCATTTAAAAAATGTACCAAAATTCAAGACTTTTTGGGCCCTATCATACACTTGATACAAGATGCTATTTTCAGACCAGCGCAACCCTAATTTCCTCGTTTTGCACCACGCTGTTCATGGGTGTTCCAGTCTAGAAAGGAGGTGTGTTAAGGCACATTGTTGGTGCGTTGCTGTTTTGAGGAACTAAAACAGACTAAAAGTCCAGCGCAGAGCATGTTAGTTCTGCTCCTTAAACGAGTACACATTGCCTAATACACACAGGATGTACAGCAATACGCAAATATCTTTTCTTATTATTTACTACACAAATATAAAAACCACTGCCTCCATGCCTTCTTTATCTCGGGGGGATTTTCAAAGTGTATTCATGACAATTTGCGTTTGTATAATGTTATTATTAGCAGTATTATTTATTATATATATATATATATATATATATATTTATATTTGTTTTAACCTGTCAGGTTTTGGACCATACGGGACAAAGGACGTGTGTTTGGATGTAACTCTTTTTTTTTTTTTACCACATTTTGTTATTATTGTTTATTTATGTGTTTGCTGGAAATAACTGAATTTAGAAATAGTTTTGAAAAAATCATTGCGCTTAACAAACAAAATAAATATGTAGGCTAATAGATGTCTTTAGTGGAGTGTGTACATCACCGAATCCTTATCCATGAAAGTAAAGAGTAAAAGTAAAGTAAAGAGAAAGTAAAGAGGCCGAATGGAGGAAGTTCGATCTTTATCCTCATAGATGGCTTGTTTAATTGTTTTCTCACTAGTAAAGCATTCAGTTTTTCCGCTTACAAAGTCCGCCATGTAAATAGCAAATGTGCACAATGAAACTGACTCTTAAGGGAATGGGAGATGAGACTGATTGTTATAACGCACGTTATAATTAAAACATACCCATAACTCAATAAGAGAATAAGCACAACTCTGATAGACCATGCGCTGCGGTGCAGAGGCTATTGTTCCGTCCTTAAAATAGCAAAATTAGATTCAGACACGCTTTTGTGCCACGTGCTTTAGATTTTGCAACTAGATCATTAAAACTTTAGTGCAAATGTTGAATGACAACATAAAACATTATCAAAACTGCTGAAATTAAATTGTCCCTAATTTTGATCAAAATAATTGAAAACTCTTAGAAATCCTTTCACAATGTTGTTAGTGTCTTTACTTAACTGACTTAAATATGCTTGAATTACCACTTCAAGTACAGTTTTAATAATTTAACCACACATTTGCATGTTCAATGACATTGTTCAATGTTCATTAGTCAATACGTAAACAAATATATATACATATACGTATACGTTAACATATACACATGTATTTTGTTTTATTTAGATGTTCTTTTTTAAAGTATTATAACGTTATATTTGATGCTTTAATTAATTATTAGCTTTTTATCAGCTCAAAAACCCCATGTTGGGAAACTTGACCTAGCTGATATATTGATCTATCACTAGAACACACACACACACACACAGACTAAATAATTCAGTTCGTGCAGTCCTCAGATTCATGAGCAGGCAAAGTTGCGCTATATGCTTGACCTGTCAGTGCAAATCCTAGCCTCTCATATTCAGATTGTATTTTCTAGCACTTCTTAAAGTTTCTCGAATCCCTCACCAGCTTGCCTTCATGCTGCCTGGTGAATTGCTGCTCATTTTTTTTAAGCCATTTCTCCTTAAGGTTTGTTGTATGCAGACTTAAAGCCGATTTAAATATGACCTGTGTGAAGTTTTCTCTTCGATATCTTCTCCTGGCTTTCTCTAGCATGTCTCTGCACCCTGTGGTGATCCTCTTTTTGTTTTGTGACACCTGCTGCCATGCAGCCCCTGCATTTCTCCTTATTTTCTGATGTGTTGCTTCTTCTCTCCCTCACTTTTTCATTCATTTTTTGTGAAGCTACATCGAAAGCTAGGCTACAAGCTACTATGATCTCAAGTAGTTGCTCTCTAGGCTACGTTTACATGACACTGATGAAAAAACAACGTAAAAAGTTTTTCCCCTTGTGTTGTAGAAAAGTTTCACATCTACAGCACAACGTTTACCAAAAACGACCAAAAGCTCTGTATTGCATATGTTAGGCTAGTATTTAGCTGTTACGAAGTGGCTGACACAGTGGGATCCATTTGCAGTATTTTTATTAAACACAGTTTAATAACAAATAGCACACAGATGTAATGCGTGTGCGAACTCACATCAAACACAGTAGTATATGGTCGTAGGCCTCGTGGCAGGTAAACACAGGATCAGTATGCAGGCATGGGTCAAAGGCAGTGTGCAGGCTAGAGTTCAAGGTAGGCGGCATGGATCAGAGTCGGGATTCAGGCAAAGGTACAAGGCAGGCGGCAGGCAGGACAAGGTCGATAATCAAAGCAAGGTAGCAACAGGGAAACAGGCAAGGCTGAGAAACGCTCAGTAGTGTTAGCCGGGGCAGAACAAGACTTCGCAATGAACTGGAGTGTGTCTGCTGCTTATATGTGTGAGAGTGGGTCATCAACTGAATGAGCTGTAGGTGTGCATGCTGTTAGTGTAAGTGGATGACGTAAAGTTAGAAGTCCGGTGATGATGACCTCTGCTGGCCAGCGAGGGGAATGACTGGGACCGAGTCGGTGACATTAGCACTGTCAACATGTTGGTAAACATTACCTGTTAGGAAGTGTTAGAAAGTACCTGTTAGGAATGTCGTGTGTGTATTAGGCTTGGGCGGTATCCAAATTTTGATACCGTCAAACCGCCTCCATATTTTACCCCGGTATCCGGTATTACCGGCGTAATAAAAAAAAATTATGACGTAAGGCTCAGACAGCGTCACCAAACTGTTGGCTTAAGCCTAAACCATTCAGAAACTGAATACATTCTATGCGACCTTAGGCTCGCGGTCAGGGAGAGAGAGAGAGAGAGAGAGAGAGCGCAAAGCGACGCACAGCACCCCTCTCTCTCTCTCTCTCTCTCTCTCCCTTTTACACATATATACACACACACACACACACACACACACACATCTCTCCCCGCGATTTATTCAGAAATTTACTCCCACACCGTAAGAAATCTGGCCGGCTCCCGCGGAACAGCAATTATACCCGATAGGTCCCGAGTCCGACAGGTACATTTTGATTGACAGCTTTATACAGCGCGAACCCGTTCACAGCCTACATTAAAATGTGCTCATGCACACAGCTCTAATGCATTTTTTTCAAGAATGAGTCATTTATATGTTTTAACATCATTTATTCGTAACAAGCGTAGACTATAGGCCACTTGAAAGTTGGAACAAAGAAATAAAATAAGTCCTACAGCTGTAACATCGTAACATCTCAGCACTCTATAGGTCTAGGTACATGCACTTAGCCTTTAAATTAGCCTACACACCAATGAAAAGTAATCTTGCTTAACAAATCAAATTAAAATAAACTCTAAATGATGACGGGTATTTTGGCGATAACGAAATTTAGTTAAAGGCTCTGCAAGATGTTTCTCCACTTCTCTTCACAATCTGGCATTAGGGCGGCGGTGAAGCTCAATAATAAAATAATAATGCCACCATTAGCCTGTATGCTCTGTCTACATTATGATTATATGGTTTAATTAATATTTATGTATCATTTTAAACCCTGTACTCACTAAGATTAGGCTACGTGTGTTTGTGGAGGAACATTATTAAATCTACTGGCTTTAGCGCAGTCTCACTCATGGTGCGTCCAGCAGCTGAACACCCTTTCCTGCTGCTACAGGTCGAGATGCAGTTCTGATCCGGCTGATTTTGCAAGTTTTTTGGTAGGATTGTTTGTTCATCTTCTACCAGTCAGGAACATGCATTTAATTTTTCATGACAGCAGTTTCACTTTAGCGAATGGCCTCTTCTTTTTACCCTTTCAGCTTGCGGTTTAGGGCTCTACCGTAATACGCAGTGTATGAGCGACCGCGAAATACCTGCGGCTGGAATAACCGCTCCTTCTGAGCTAGTGACTGACTTGACCGCCGTCAAAATTCTCTTTTTTTTACTACTTCGTCATCATTTGTTTCACCTTTGCAGGTATGGATTTTAATGCAGGGATTTGGATTTTTTCGGGTCTCGCCGGGTTCGGTCAAAGATCTTCAGCTCTAATGCAGACCTCTCGTTCATATTAACCACGTCTCCCTTCTGTTCAGTCGAAACTGCCAAACTGCAGGACACTTTGAAGCGCGACTCGTCACGTCACCTCTCCCCCTCCCTCTCCCCCTTCTCTCCCTCCCTCTCCCCCTTCCTTTCCCTCTCTTCTCCACACTGTCCCGTGATGACAACCACACATACGTTTTTGTAAGCATTAAATAAAGGATATTTCATATTTTATGACGGTATAACGGTATTGAAACTGACACCGTTGCTATTTTTAGATCCCGCGGTATACCATAATACCGTAATACCGCCCAAGCCTAGTGTGTATATGATGAATTTCTGCTGTTGGTTGTAATGTGAAGTAAATCCACATTTTAATGATTAAACATTAACATTAGCAAACACTTGAGCAGCAACACTGTCACATACTCTATAATTGACATGATAACATATTGATCATGTCAATTATTGATAACATATGTTCCATATTGACATGATAACATCACACAGTTGCTGCAGATTTGTCGGCTGCATATTCTTGATGTGAATCTCCCGTTCCATCACATACGAAAGGTGCCTTATTGGACTGATATGTTGGCACGATGCTCAATTGATACTAAAGGGCCCAAAGTGTGCCAAGAAAATAACCCCCACACCATTACATCACCAACACCACTCTGAACCGTTGTTACAAGGCAGGATGAATCTATGCTTATATGTTGTTGACGCCAAATTCTGACCCTTCCATCTGAATGTCGCAGCAGACTCATCAGACCAGGCAACATTTTCCCAATCTTCTATTTTCCATTTTTTGGTGAGCCTGTGTGAATTGTAGCCTTAATTTCCTGTTCCTGCTGACAGGAGTGGCACGGTGTGGTCGTTTGCTGATGTAGCCCATCTGCCTCAAGCTTGGACATGTTGTGCATTCAGGGTTGCTCTTCTGCATTCCTCGGTTGTAACGAGTGGTTATTTGAGTTTCTGTTGCCTTTCTATTAGCTCCAACCAGTCTGGCCAATTCTCCTCTGACCTCTGGCATCATCAAGGCATTTGCTCCCACAGAACTGCCGCTCACTGGATAATTTCTCTTTTTCAGACCATTCCCTGTAAACCCTAGAGATAGTTGTGCGTGAATATTCCAGTAGATCAGCAGTTTCTGAAATACTCAGACGGGCTGGTACCAACAACCATGCCACATTCAAAGCCACTTAAATTACATTTCTTCCCCATTCTGATGCTCGGTTTGAACTGCAGCAAGTCGTCTTGACCTTGTCTACATGCCCAAATGCATTGAGCTGCTGCCATGTGATTGGCTGATTAGAGATTTGTATTAACAGTTGGACATGTGAGCCTTATAAAGTGGCCAGTGAGTGTACATGATACCATAATTTTCAAAAACTTTAGTTTTCGGGTGTTTAAATGGAAATGACAATGGTAGCATTTTCAAAAAAAAATTTTAAGTTGTAATAAAATTTGTAATAGATTTTCAGATTTATACATTTTTAGTCACAAAACACCATTGTCATGTTAACTATCTAGCAAAACACAAGAAAAAGGTTTCTTTTTTTGACTGAAATCTTTGTCGTGTAAATGACACCCTAGTCAAGCTAGGAAAATAAATTAGCTGCACTCAAAGCTGCTTTAAAAATGATATGCTACTGACCAAGTAGGTAGGTAGTTTAGGGTTAGGGTTAGATTTTGCGATATGGGTTACCTAAATTAATGTTGTAAGTGTTGTTTTTAACAATGTGGCAGCCAAGATTATGTCACTTCACAAAAAATCTAACTAAAGCATGCCTGGAGATCTCCAAAATAGTGACTTAGTATTCCTTTTTTGTAATATTGAGTTTGAGATTATACAAGGAACAGGTCTTACGTAAGAGGAACGAAGCGTTCATCAAAAAATGTCTGAATGTAATAGTAGCTGCCTCTAAAACTCCAGTATAATTTACAATTAGCAGTAACCCAACTATAGCACATATATTTGCACTGTGTGGGAAACCAGAGCTCTCGGAGGAAGCCCATGCCAACACAGGTAGAACATGCAAAATCCACACAGAAATGCCAACTGACCCAGCCGAGGCTCGAACCAGCAACCTTCTTGCTGTGAGGCAACATCGCTACCTACTGTGCCACCACGCCACTCTAGCAATGTTAATAAAGGCTTTTTAATTCTATTCACTTACTTTTCAAATGCCGTGGACTTATGATTTCATTGATACATGGACCTTGTTGTGAAGTAGTTTCAAGCCATGTTTAGTACCTATTATAGAGGGAGCTGCATCTGAAACTGCATACTACTATAGACCATTTCAATGTGGTCATATCATTGGCCAATAAACATTTCCTGCTTTTTAACAAACAATTGCATAACTGTAACAAGAGGCTATTAAATCATAACTTAATGTTAAACTTAATGTTAAACCAGCTATCATAACATTATTTATCAATATGTGGCTCTTTTTGGATTCTTGGGAGCTATAGAAATAAAAAAATGTAGAACAGGAAATACGTTGGGACCATTGTTTTGGTTTACATCCCTCAAAATAGTCTATAGTAATAGTAGGTACTACATCCCAATTTGAATTTACTTCATGACCTATAGAATAGTACATTCTATATGGTATGAATGGATTTGGGATATACTAAATTCTCCATTTGCCATATTCACATCACCTTTCTGTGTCAGTTGCATCACTTTACTCTAATTCATAAATTCTCTTCTGTGGCCTCATGGGATAGTAAAGTGTGATCCACGTACTTCTAGATTGCTGTTTATCGAATACTGTGAATTTAGACATGCATATCAGCTCACATACTGCTTTTTACAAACTATATAGGTATGTGTATCTGAAATTTGTGATTTCAGACATCTTATAGGTGATTTTGGAAACAGCACCTTATTTTCTTTGTTTTTAAAAAAATCATTCATTCATTCATTTTCTTGTCGGCTTAGTCCCTTTATAAATCCGGGGTCGCCACAGCGGAATGAACTGCCAACTTATTGAGCAAGTTTTTACGCAGCGGATGCCCTTCCAGCCGCAACCCATCTAGGAAATTAAATGAATCAATGTTTTGAAATGTATTAATCTTTTAAAGAATCATTTTAATAAACCGAATCATTGAATCACTCACTAAGACATGGACTCGTCACCACCTATATGGCAGTTTAAGGTGTCATATTTATTTATCTGTGACATGCCAGCACACAAAAAAACACATTTTTAAAAAGTTAAGTTTTTAACATTCCAAACAAGAAGTTTTTTCAATATCTCAGACCTCTCAATTGATGCTACTTTTAGTTTGTCGCTCCCCGGCCCTCTCTTCCTGCATTTTCTCAAAAGGATTACATTGATCCTCTGAAGCATTTAACGGACAAATCCTCCTGAGGTCTCCAGTCTCCAGGCTAAATCACAGATCTCGACACTGCAGGCAGAGCAGCTAATAATGCCATGAAAAACTTCAGACACGCCATTAGACTGAGTGTAACAGCCATGACGGCTCTGATCATCATAATCAAAGCTGTGATTATCGGCTTCATCCTAATGACAAAGAGCTGATGCCGCATAATGAATTTAACATTAGTATTTCATGCTTTGTTTGTGATGTCATTGTAGAATGACCTCACCTCCAGCTGGAGCACCAACCATCATATGGCCAACATCTTCGACTTCACGCTGGACGAGCTTCAGAGCTTGAAGAGGTAAATTCAACTTCATACTTCACACAGATGGCTTTTTCTGTTTTGTGGCTAAATCATTCACAAATGTGAAACTGTTTTATTGCACTATATTTTTTTTTAAATATTTGACTATTTGACTCAATATTTGACTTTCTCAAACTGAAATTACATTTACAAAGAAGTTGACAAAAAACAAAAAAATTAAACTACTTGCTGAAATTGATCTAATTTTTAGTTTTTAATTTTTTTATTTATAGACATATTTAAAAAATATAATAATAATTAAAATGACAAAACAGAACCATATTATAATCAAAACTAATTTAATTATAAATAAAGTTAAAAACTGTACATATACTGTATAATAAAATATGAATTAAATATCTATAAATTAAAATCTTATTAAATATTTTACATTTAAATATATTTAAATATTTAAATATTGCACAGCCCTAACACACACACACTGTTATATAAATTATTGGTCATTCCACCCACATCTAATGCTAATAAAAGATTTAATGAATTCAAATCCTGTCACTCATGTATTCTGAACACTGCATTTTAAACATGCAGATCGTTTAACACTGTCCTGCTAGATCATTATTCACCCTTGTCCTCTTTAGTGACTTCATAATGCATCAAAACCTTGAGGCGCATCGTAACAATTAAACGCCTAATACAGAAATCTGCATGCTTGGGTTTTGATGGCTCATTCGATACGTCTGGCCTTCATTTTTTATGATAAAGTTGTCTCACCTGTGGTAAAAAAAAGCACCAGAAATTAATTGTCGCCTTTCAGTCAATGTTCATAATGAGGTCTCAATTAAATTCAGTCTGCTTTCATCACGGCACGCTTAACCTTTCCTCATTACCTTTGATTTGAATCCTTAAGCATCTATTTATTGGCTTTCGAATAATCGCGCTCATTTGCATCCATTTCCCTATGAAATATCAGAAAGGTCTCTCACTGTTTCCCCAATCACAACGGAAAAAAACCCCCACATTTTTTTATCAACACGGTGGGTGAAGCGATTTAATTATACTTTTCTGTAAAGGTTATCGTCTCTCAAACAGGCCTGAATAATGAGAGAACTGGAAACACTATTGGGGCGCGCAAAGCTTTCAGAGGCGCAATCGGCCGTCTAAAAGGAATTGTTGAAGAGTATAAAGGAGAAATCTGGAGTTGGTTTTCGGTCATAATAAAAAGGGCACGTTGGGTTTCATCATACAAAGCCGTGAACTGTGGTTAATGACTGCCATGCTTTGAATGGTAGTCCTGATAAACTCTGTTATAGTCACAATCCCAGTGCTGTATAATGTGTTGAATAGCAAGCAGCAGGTCGGATCAACTGTATTCTTTTGTATTCTTCAGTAGCCTTTGCTTTGGCCTCTGGGGTACAGCTAGATTAAACAAGTCGAGAAAGATAAGATTAGTAACTTAAAGCCAAATTGAAATGACGCTCCTTTTTTCAATGTGCTGTTTTATGTGAGAAGTTTTGATTACTAAATTAAATGTTATTTATTTACTGTACTGTTTTAAAATGTGTTGATATTTAGTCGTTAGAACTAGAACTATAAAATGAATATATTATGTTATATATTTAAAAAAATAAATAAATAAATAATAATAATATATTAGTAAAATTATTATTATGTAATAAAATATATATAAAAAAATAAAAGCTAAGGATTTTTTTTTCTAATATTAAGATTTTTACTTGCCCTGCAAACATTTTTATTGGCCCCACAAAAAGAGAAGTTAATAGTTATTTCTTAGACATATATTAAATAATGTGTTAAAGGCCAAACATAACAGTATACATACACTTTTTATTCAGCATACCTTTAGCATAGCACAATTTCTTTAAACACTAACCATTAAAAAAAAAAAAACTTTCTCATACATAGCCTCATTTCTATTGTCAAGTTTTGTAAAAATCTATCTGTTGAATTAATCTATTATGAAAACGTTGGCCAGAATTATGCATTATAGGCTTAAATTATAGAGAGAAATAACAGATGAACTGAGAGTGCAGTCTGATCATGAAGCAGATCAATGTTGATCTTTCTTCAGTGCAGTGCAGAAATGAACAAAACCAGATTGAAATTAATAAGATAAAAAAAAAAATAATAAGATTGAAATATTGAATAATTATCAGATAGTAATTTCTGACAAATTTTCTGAGGTATAAACTGTTCTCTGTAATATTTCAGCTTGCTTTCACTTTCGAATTTGAAATGAAACACATTTATTGGTAGGAATGACATTTTGCCCTACTCATAATTCTCTTTTCATATTCGTATATGGCTATTACACAACCATAACACACTGTGATGTAGCCTGGTTTGTTAATTCGTTGGATCGTTGGATCGTTTTGCTTTCTAAATACAATCGATCCACTGCAGAGTTAGTTTCAATTGAAAAAAACATTTCTTACTTTGTAATTTTTTCTTGTTTCTAGTTGAAATATCTACAATTCAAAGCAAAAAAATGATTATTTCACTTACTCCAGAGGCAGATCATTTCCTTAAAACAAGCAAAAAAGTATCTTAATTTTCACTTATTTCTTCTGACAGTGAAAACTAAACAATATTTTTACCTGGTCTAAGAAGTTTTATATATATATATATATATATATATATATATATATATATATATATATATATATATATATATATATATATATATATATATATATATATATATTTGGACAAGAAACAAGACAAAATAAAGTAAGAAAAGCTTTTTTGCATTGTGATTATTCAATTTCTGTACCTGAATACGGTTGATTAATTTATTTTATCTTTGTCATGATGACAGTTCATAATATTTTACTAGATCATTTTTATGAAATTTCTGTACAACTTAAAGTGACATTTAAAGACTTAACTAGGTTAATTAGGTGAACTAGGCAGGATAAGTTAATTAGACAAGGTATTGTATAACGATGGTTTGTTCTGTTGACGATTGAAAAAAAATAATAATTTTGTCAAATAAAACAAATAAGACTTTCTCCAGAAGAAAAAATATTATCAGACATGCTGTGAAAATTTCATTGCTCTGTTAAACATCATTTGGGAAATGTTTAAAAAAGAACACAAAATTAATAATTGTGACTTCAACTTCAACTATATATATATATATATATATATATATATATATATATATATATATATATACATATATATATATATATATATATATATATATATATATATATATATATATATATATATATATATATATATTATTCTTTTCAGTTATTTATGTATTAAATATTACAAATACTAGTTACAAATAAGCAGTTAAAACTAGTATGTCAATGTTTAGCAATACCATTGTTGACATCTTTTTCTTAAAACAATAAAATAATAACAAATACAAAAAATAAAAAATAAACCTGATAAAAATGCACAACCAAATTGCCATTTTCTTCTTCTACTTGTTTCTCAGTACCAGCTCAGGACAGACATTCAGTTTGGACCAGGACTCGACTGATGCGGCCAGCACTTCTGGTTCTGCCACTACCAGCGTCTCCTATGACTTCAGGTACATTTGAGTCCCTTCACATCTCTTTTCCCCATTAACAAAAGATAACAAAACATTTGTATGTATTTGCTAAATGATCACTAAAATCTTTGGACTGTTTTTTATATCTGCCAATGTGCTCTATGCACAGCTAGTGTATGTCAGAAAATTATAAACTTCCAATGAAAGCTTAATGTGACTATTTCCTGTTACAGCATCAACATTGCAATGCAATTAAAAGTACATTCAGTTAAATAGACTTAATTATTCATTTAGTTGTTCAAACGTAAAAACTGGATGAAAGATTATGTAGACTTAAGCGCCATCAGGAGCAACAGGCTAGTGCAGAAACTTCATTGAAAATACTGGGGTAAAATAAACTGTCGTATTGTTAATGTATGTTAAAGAAATCAGATCTTAAATGTGACGAATTTGTAATGGAAAGACGTATACCCCGTTCTCTGTGTCACTGGTTACATTATAATAAACTCTGTTCTGTTTTGTTTCTGATGATGGGTCAGAGCAGATGTGTTATACTGCGCTTTTATGCAGAAAATTTGCACATAGTTTTACAAAGAGGTGCTTTAACTCACCAAAGGTTTGCACTCTCATGTGTTGCTGAAAACATTCACAGGGAATTGTTTGGGAATAAAGATTGTGAAATTCTGAATCTAAATAGAGTCAGTGGTGGCAAAAACATCCCTGTTTTTACAGGCTTGATTTAAATAATATGTGTAATAGAATAAAATACTCTTGTGAAACTATTCTTACAGGTTAGAGGAGACAGATGGTTGAATTTAAATACAAACACACACACACACACACACACACACACACACACACACACACACACACACACACACACACACACACACACACACACACACACACACACACACACACATTTATTATCTGAAAAATGCTCAAAAGAATCTTCTGGGCTTAATTCTGTAATTATATAAGTAATGTAAGTATTATATACATATTTTAACAAAATGCATAATGTATGTGTATCAGTATATTAGATCCATGAATTAGAGTTTGTTTGACATGAAGACAACACACTACTAACGCAGCTCAATCAGGCCTCGCACCCTTGAGAAGAAAGGATTTAAATTCTAGGTATTGCAAGGTGTACGTTCCTGGAAGAAAACTCAAGACTACAGTTAAGCCGTTTTGAGCTCAGAAAGAGCACTTACTGATATAGATTCATAACTCCCTTTGGTGTGAGTTTGTGCTTTGTTATTTTGAAGGTCTTATTCATGCTCAAATAACAGCATTTCTTTAGAACTAAAGGAGGCTGGAAGTGTAAAAAGCTTAATAGGAGCTCTTTAACATGAACAGTCTAACGCCGTAACAGCTCTCTGCCAGTGAGACTGAATCACAGAGTGAGTTAGATAATTCTGAGTCATGAATTAGTTTAATTGCAAAGTTGTTTAACAAAAGTTATGCTGCTTTCGCTCTTTGTATGTAAAAAAAAAAAATGAAGGCTTTATGTGTTTTTTAAATATGAAACAGCCATCTGGCAACAGTGGCAAAAAGTGTAAGACCTGATCTGAGAACATTGTTAACATTTACTGTACATTTCTCAATGCACAAAAAAACATTTAATTTCTTCTTTTAAAAAGAAATTGAATACATTGAATTTTAACAACTAAAAAAGAATTGGAAAAATCTAGAAACTCATGTTAATGCAGCTGAAATATAAACTTGCTTAGCCGTGGGGCTGTAGATTCAGCGCTCAGCTCTGCTGTGATGTAATCCTTCATAGGCCATTGCGAATCAGCCATACTCCTGCTCCAGTATGATTCATATGAATGAAGTTAAAGCTGTGTATTTGACATATGAGGTCACCTTAATGGATCTTTTCAGTGGAGGACCATTAGCAGGTGACCTGCTGGTACCATGCAGACGTGGAAAACATGTTTTTAAACCCTGGAAGACAACTAAAAGAAAACTCCCTATTCATTCATAACTCTGCTGCTTCCAAACATTCACAAAGGGTTAAAAATAACTATGATGGTATGAATTGAGTGCTTTTTAAAATGCTGATGAACTGTAGAATCAAGTCATTAATTTCATGTCATTTTTATTTTTATTGTAAAATGAAATAATACTAAACTGAACTATACTTTAACCATTATAATGGAGTCCAAAAAAGTTGGCCTGGTTCTGCGAAGCTAATAGTTTTTTCCCATTTTTTGCTCACATTTATCAAAATTTGAACGTATTATGTGGTGATGTTACAGTATGTCATATATATAAATATATATTATATATATATATATATATATATATAATTATTATTATTATTAATATTATTACTATTATTAAAAACAAGCTTATATTCTATTGAATTGTAGTTTAGTTTAGGATAATGTGATAAAACATCACATTTAAAGGGTACCTATTATGCCCATTTTTACAAGATGTAAATTAAGTCTCTAATATCTCTAGAAAGTGTATATGTGAAGTTTCAGCTCGAAATACCACACAATTCATGTTTTTTAACTCTTTGAAATTGCCGCTTTTAGTCTCTGATCCTAATTGTGCCATTTTAGTGACTGTCGCTTTAAATTCAAATGAGATTGTGCTCCCAGCTTTCTTTTTAAACAAGGACGGAGCTACAAATGCCTATGGGCTCTGTTTTGACTATCCAGGCACAAAGTCCAAAGCGCAGGGCGCAAAAGCATTAAAGGCGTGTCAGAATCCACTTTTGCTATTTTAAAGACAAAAAAATCCACTTTGCGCCGTGGCGTATGGTCTAACAGGGTTGAGCTTATTCTCTTAATGAGTTATAGGTGTGTTTTGAGAATAGACCAATCAGAGTCTCATCTCCCATTCCATTTAAGACATCCATAAGCCTATACAAAATTAATTTAGTTTATTAAGCGCAAAGATTTGTTTCAAAACTATTTCTAAATTCAGTTCTATACTCCAGCAAATGAATAAATGAACAATAATAACGAAGTGTGGTCAAAAAACTGAGTTATATCCAAATACACATGCTGTGCCCCATATGGTCTAAAATCTGACAGGTGGGAAAATCTAAGCTTGTTTTTAATAAAACAAATATAAATATGCATATAATAAATAATACAGCTAATAATAATAGCATTATACGAATGCAAATTGTCATAAATAAACTAAAAAAGCCCCCCGAAACAAAGAAGGCATGGAAGGCGGTGGTTTTTATATTTTATATAGAAAATAATCATTTTAGTAATATTTTATTCCTTTAATTATTTTTCATTTGTAAAGATATTTGCATATAACGCGCCAGCAATGCGCCTTAACACGCCTCCTTTTTTAGACCAGAACGCCTATGAGCACACATATAAGTGCAAATGCATTTGCTATTTAAACAGCGAGCTGGAAAACATCAAAATGACTTTTGAACTGAGCTGAAACAAGCAAACAACAATTGCGTTGCGCCAAATTGCGTAGGGTGTATGATAGGGCCCTGAGTGTCAGCATAGTGGTAGATTCAAAATTTCTTTTTTTTAAATTCTTTTTTTAACCATTAGAACCTGGTTATATTCACAGACTGTTGCCACACAACTGTGTTTAAACCCCTTATTAAATAGATTTTTGCATAATAGGTCCCCTTTAAACTCTGATCATTGACTTATACTGGTATACATGCATGCTTAGTCGTATGTAATAATGAGAGAAAAGTCAAATGCATCTTAATGACAGAAGGGATGGTCTTACATGCAGGCTTGAATTCAGGAGCCAAACCTTAGCAAAAGAGTTAATCCACAAGAATAGTCTTGTAAACAGGCAAAGGTCAGGGCAGGCAGCAAACAATCGATCAATAATCCAATATCCAGTCAAAAATCCAAAACACGACACGGAAAAAAATGCGGAGAATTGCACACTATAACAGTAATACAAGACTGAGCAATGGTTGAGTGTGAATGTGGTGTTGATATAGTGTCTATTAGCGGTGTAAATTATCTGCAGCTGTGTGTGTGTGTGTGTGTGTCTAGATTGATATTGGTCTGAACTGGGGCAAAGCATGATTAAATGTGTAGTCTGGGTGAATGAGTGGTGAACATGTGTATAAAATTTTTATTTAATATTTTTCTATAGCACAAATTTGGACCGTTATCGTAAGTTATTTTGTTAGATAAGCTCCAGATTTGGCTTCAGTATTGACTAATCTATTGTATATGTGTAACCCCGCCAGTTCTATGACACCCAACCCACTCTGAGCTGGTATCAAACCGGCAACCTTCCTCATGGGGAGTCGGTTGCTCTACCAAGGCGGCTAAAGACCATGTCCTCTAGCGTCTGTCGCTAGAGCACCTTTAGAGGTCAAAGGAGTGAGGTTTACCTGCACAGCACCTACTGGCTATCATCCGTTACATATGCACAAATATAATATTGTATAGCTTCCTTCTAAAAATATGTATTTAAAAGATAAGAGTCGTGAGGAGTGTACTTATATATATGCTGAGCACTGTATATATACATACTCACACGCTGGTTGCTGGAGTGCCCTCTAGTTTGTCTGTTGGATACTCCAGCTAATACTTGTGACACCTTAAGTGTAAAGAAAATAATAGGTTTCATTATTTTAAAGTGGCTTTATGTAAAGAAGGCTTAATTGCTTTAAACAGTCAAAAAAAAAAAAAGGTTAACGGTCTCGTGAAGTGAAATGTGCATTTATTTATTCTACAGTTTGTTCGACAAAGAGAAAGTGTGACATAGAGCAGCTCCTCCCAAAAAGAAGCAGCCAATGTAATTTTGTTCTATCACCGCTCTGCTTGTACCCCTTCAAATGTAAAGCGTCATGAAGGGGGCGGGGCACGTCAGATACTAGAGAGCATTTGATTGGTCACAGTTTGATGAGAAACTGAAGTATGAGGTGACTTAAAAAAAAACGTTGATTTATTTAGGCGTAAATTGCAAACTACAAGCCTTACATATTTATATTAGTTTTATTTCTTCTAAATGGGAATTCTGTTACTGTTTTGAAGCACACCAGCTTTTAGATCTCTTAAAAAAAGCAATACTGATACTATCAAAAAAAAATTGTCATAAGACCTTTAAAATGTTTTTTTTTTGGTAGTTTGCATTAGTGAAAATATATTATTAAATTAAAATAGGATACTTTTCTGATTTTCATTCATTCATTTTTCTTCGGCTTAGTCCCAATTCATCAGGGGTCGCCACAGCGGAATGAACCGCCAACTTATTTAGCATATGTTTACACAGCAGATGGCCCTCCAGCCGGAACCCAGTTCTGCTAACCCCCATACAGTTTCGCATTCGCACATACACTACGACCAATTTAACTTATTCAAGTCACCTATACTGCATGTCTTTGAATTGTGGGGGAAACCGAGCACCCGGAGGAAACCCACGCGAACACAGGGAAAACATGCAAACTCCACACAAAAATGCCAACTGATCCAGCCGGGGCTCGAACTAGCGACCTTCTTGCTGTGAGATGACAGTGCTAATCACTGAGCCACCTCACCAATTTTTTTTTACATGAACATATTTGTCCTCTATAGACCTACAGTGCAGTCTGTTTAACCTTTATACACACTTGACACAAAATGACCTCAATGACTGCGGCTAAACCACCACACTGTTGACCTTTATCCACTCTGCTTTTTATTATACATGAGCTTGAGAGATTTGTCATTGTGTCTCTGGTTTGTCCCTCTCCGCCTATCATCTGGCTCTTCCACAAGTGTTCTCTTCACAGCTCCACTGCAGCGTAATCAATATTGCTGTAGCGGGACAGTTTGGCAGAGCGGCTGTCGCTGTAGATTCGCACCTCTCCTGCTGGGGCTGCACTCTGATGCCCACAAGTTAAAGAGGAATAACAGGCGTCCATCACCACCTGATGTGCTGTGTAAACCGTCTCTGACAGCTCGCTGAGAAATATGCTGTCAGATTATGGATTATTTATGGTTACGGGCACTTGTGTGCTCTGGTTTTATTTTGACTGCAGGTGAATAGGGTTAAAACAAATCGCTATATTTCCCCAGTTCATTGATTTGCAGACATTTTTTTAATTGTACATTTTTGGAAACGTAAATTTGCAAATAAGGCAGTGTTTATTTAAATATGCACTCATTTGCATACATTTCAAGCACAAAAATCTGAACGTTAGATGAAGTCAGGTGAAAATATCTTGTTTTATTATTTGACGTTACAATCAGAGGTTTTTACAGACAGGGTTTTGACAATTTCTTTTTATCTCGACATAATCTAGAAAATGCGGCAAACAACCAGAAAGGAAATTAACTTTTGCAATTTTTTAATTATAATAAGTTTAAATGTAATCTGGCAACTTATTTAGGAACAAATAATTCTGTACAAATGCTACATAATGTATGATTAAATATGGATAAATTTGTATTTCTATTTATACGTTAGAATTATCCCCTTGAGATGTACCTCATTCATTAGGATTAGCCCCTGGAGATGTACCTCATTCATTAGGATTAACCCCATGAGATGCACACGTACTGTACCTCATGAAGTATATCTCATTTTGAAGGGGTCCCAAAATTTATTAAAATCATACACTCACCGGCCACTTTATTAGGTACACCTTAACGCAAATTTCTATTCAGCCAATCACATGGCAGCAACTCAATGCATTTAGGCATGTAGACATGGTCAAGATGATCTGCTGCAGTCCAAACCGAGCTTCAGAATGGGGAAGAAGGGTGATTTTCAGTTTTGGGTGAACTATCCCTTTAAATACAGAAGCTGAAAATGCCAGTGAAAGCATGCCAGAACTGAGGATGCCATCAGTCAATTATAAATTTGGATGTCAGGCTGTCAGCATTTGTGGTCCAGTGTTTGGATTTTCTTTGAGTTCTGAAGGTCAAAGACTCTGTTCCAGGTGTTTTCAGGCTCCACTGTGGTGTTGTTATTGATTAGCAGGGATTTTTGCATGTTGTCTAGTTTTGGCCAGAATCGTCTCTCAGTGTGTCTTAAATGAACAGGAAAGGCGCACAAAAAACACACTTAAAATTAAGTCTTGCAGGTAAACATGTTGAAGGGTTTAAAAGACAGGAATCATGTGGTCAAAAAAGCAGCAAGAATTGGAAGGAGTTTTAGATTAGAAAAAGTACTATTGAAACGTTTGATGTTGATTGATTAATTTATATATATATATATATATATATATATATATATATATATATATATATATATATATATTTATATATATATATATATTGATTTATTATATATTTATTGATTTATTATATATTTATATATTATATATAATATATATTTAAAAGGTACATGTATTATTATTAGTATTATTATTAGTATTATTATTACTATTAAGGCTTCATTTATTTGAGAATGCTGGGAAAAGAGTTCTTATTTTCTTATATACAGATTTGTCGGCTGCACATCCATGATGCGAATCTCCCGTTCCACCACATCCCAAAGGTGCTCTTTTGGAGTGATCTCTGGTGGCTGTGGAGAAATCAAGACTCAGACCAGGCAATGTTTTTTGCAATCTTTTATTATCCGATTTTGATGAGCCTGTGTGAATTGTAGCCTCAGTTTCCTGTTCGTAGCTGACAGGAGTGGCGTGTGGTGTGGTCTTCTGCTACTGTAGCCCAGCGCTTCAAGCTTGGACGTGTTGTGCAGAAGAGCTTCTCTGAATGCAACCTTGGTTGTAATGAGTGGTTATTTTAGTTAAATCAGCTCGAACCAGTCTGGCCATTCTCCTTCGACCTCTGGCATCAACAAGGCCCACAGAACTGCCACTTACTGGATATTTTCTCTGTAAACCCTAGAGATGGCTGTGCGTGAAAATCCCAGTAGATCAGCAGTTTCTGAAATATTCAGACCAGCCCATCTAGCACCAACAACCATGCCACATTCAAAGTCACTTAAATCACCCTTCTTCTCCATTTTGGTGCTTGTTTTGAACTGCTGCAGATCATCTTGACCATGTCTACATGCCTAGATGCATTGAGTTGCTGCCATGTGATTGGCTGAATAGAAATTTGCGTTGATAAGCAGTTAGATGGGTGTACCTAATAAAGTGGCCGGTGAGTGTAGAATGGCATTAATATAAAAAACGTGCGAATCAGACTCCATGTTGGCTATTAATGTTTTCCTGGTGACAACCTAAAAGCAGAAAATAACAGATTTACATTTATGTTTGCTAAATACATGCTGATTGACAGCGTGACACAGATGTAGTACATTCTTTAAATCAGCAGTTCAGTAAAAATAAAAATTATGTTCTCTTACACATGTCATCGCCATGGCCCTGAAATCCTATTTGCATCTACTTGAGATTCAAAATAAGTATTGGGAAAATAATGACAGATTTTTCTTTTCCAGGTGAAAAACTTAATATGCAAACTTCTGTTCTGCCCTTTGCTTGTCTTCCTCACAAAACTCTGTAAAGATTTTCTCCTTTTTTTCTCTCTTTGTTGAATCACCACTTCTTCAGAAAAACCATCACATTCTTGGTAGTGATGTCTCATGTCCCGCAGGCCGGATTCTTATTCAGTTAGTAATCCCTTAGATTTGGTCAGCATTTTTTCCTTTCTTTTTTTGTCACCTACTGCAGCGGGCCTTGAAAAATCATAACCAGAGGAATCCAAGGCCTGTGTGCATTCAATGTGCAGTTAACGGATGGCTGGTTGGAGGCTGCCAGATAATCAAACTACTGTTGTCATGATGTATTGAACTTCAATACAACACCTTTGAAACCATGGGAAAATATAGACACAGCATTAATTAAAATAAAAATATTTATGCTAGTCTTAATTATTTTCTAGTGTTCAAGCAGTGTTAAGTATTTTTACTACTTATTCAGTCAAGCCATTTTCACTTGCCCAAAGAAAATTTTGACTTGATCATTCATTCATTCATTTTCCTTCGGCTTAGTGGCTTATTTATCAGGGGTCACCACAGCGGGATGAACCGCCAACTATTCCAGCATATGTTTTATGCAGCGAATGACCTTTCAGCCGCAACCCATTCTTGGGAAACAACCATACACACTCATTCACTATGGCCAATTTAGTTTATTTATCCACTTGTAGCACATGTCTTTGGGCTGTGAGGGGAAACCGGAGCACCTGTGGGAAACCCACACGAACACAGGAAGAACATGCAAACTCCACATGGAAATGCCAACTGGCCCAGATGGAACTCAAACCAGTGACCTTTTTGGTCAGTGAATGTAGGATTATAATAAATTATGCCATCTAGCATTCAGATAACTTTCACATATCTTAAAGGATTTGTTTACCCAAAAATGAAAAGTCTGTTATTAATTACTTACCCTCATGTTGTTCCAAACCCCTGAGACCATCGTTCGTGTAAGCGATGCTGACAACAGGGGTGAGGATCCAAATGCAGGTTTTATTGTGTAAAGAATGGTCAGGCAGACAACAGTCAATACAGGAGCACACAGATGTACACGGGCAATCCAGAATCATAGTCAAAAAGCAGGCGGATGTTCAAAGGAAGGCAGCAGACATGTATAAACAAACAAAACAAAACAAAGCAAAGATCAGTACACGGCAAGACTAGAAAAGGGAATCTAACAAGATTCAGCAACTCGTGTGTTTGAGCGTCAGCTGTGTCTGTTTGCGATCATGGGGATCTAGGCCATGTGTACGAGTGGTGCATGACTGAATATGTAGTTCTTTTGCTGGCAGATTTGTAGTTCTTTAGTGATCTGCATGTTTACTAGCAATCTGCACAGGCTGGATTGCTGTTTGCTAATTGTGACAGTTTTTCTTTTACACAAATTATGCAAGATATTATAGGTGAAACCGCAGTGCTCCTGATTGCATGCAATGTACTGATAGAACTTAAGCGATATGAGCAGCTGACCAACAGGAAATATGTACAGCAGGGGAAATAAGTATTGAACACATCATGTTATTTTTCTGGGTATAATATTTTAAAGGAGCTGTTGACATTGAATTGAATCAGATCTTGGTAAAAACCCAAACAGTACAAACATAAAAAACAAAACAAAACCAAAAAATCTGAAAAATGAGTTATGTGTAATAACAATGGGATGACACAAGACACAAAGTATTTATTACTTCATATAAAAGGCTTTTTTGCTGCTCTCTCGTATGGAGACGCCTCTCAAATGGAGAATGAAGTCTCATGCATTGATCAGACTTCAATATTTCACAGACTTCAATAGTGTGTAAAAACTTGATGGTTCTGTGGGTCGCACCTATCAAATCTGATCTTTATTTAGGTATCTTTATTTATCAGGTAATTGGCTTGGCCATTATACAGCTTGATTTTATTTCTCTGAAAGCATTTGAGAGTTTCCTTGGCTTTGTTTGGGATCATTGTCTTGCTGAAATGTCCACTCTCATTTCATCTTCATCATCTTGCTAATGTAGATGTTGGACTAAAGCAGCTGATATTAATTTACAATGAGGAAGGGCAGAGTGTTGCTGAAGAACTATGGAGAGATTTTAGCTGCTGTCTGGGCTTTTACTGCCTTTCTACATCTCCCTTTTTTCATGTGTTCAATTATTTTTCCCTGTGTCATTTCATTTTATTATGCATGGTTTAATGTGGTAACTAATTAGTTTTAGTTTATTTTGCATATGTGGATTTCTTTGGGTGTTACCAACTTTCGGTAAACATTTCAAGTCAACGGGATCTTTAGAAATATGTTTTCTGAGAAAAATGGTGACATACTCAATACTTATTTCCCCCACTGTATATACTACAAAGTATGGGGTTCAAAATTGAACTCTGAGGGAAACCAAATTTAACAGTAATGATTTTGAATTGACATTAAGGGTGCTTCCACACTAGCACTTTTGATTCACACCCGGATTCGTTTGACATCGAAATACTGTACATTTAGCTAGTGTGAGCGTGTCTTCTGAACTCGGGTGCGCACCCGTGAACCATACCCAAGGTGGTCTGGGGTACGGTTCATGCAAACTCTGGTAAGGTTCTTTTCTGATATGGATTAAATCGAACCAAATAACGGAAGTGAACCACCAACTGTACAACAAACTTTAGTTTTCATAACGTTCATTCGTGTGTGTGTCTGTGTATCACCTACCTTGGTGACAACAAGCAGGACTGATCAAGTGCAAACAATGACAATGTCTGCTTGTCTCCTCCAAAAACGACTTCTGCAGACATTGCATGATGTTCTGAATGTTTTTAATGTTTTTTTTTTGTTTGTTTTTTTGTGCCAGATAGACACAACAAAACAAAAGATTCAGTAAAAGCAGAATGATCGTAATATGCTCCATTTCAGAACTTTTCTTTTGTGGGCATCACCTAGCAACCGCTGTACACAAAACAGCAGGTTGATGACACAACCGTAACGGGGTTCAGAAGGAAAAAAGACAGTGTGAACAAACTGAGAATGTGGCAAGGGGGGGGAAATCAAACTTGGGTTTGATCCAGGCAATTGAACCAAGTGTGAAAGCACCCTAAGAATTTTCTCCCTCAATTAGCTACTTTCACTTTAGATTATGTTTTAATATGTGTATTTTAGCTTCATTTGACTTTATTTAGCCTGTATGTTGAACATGTAGTGTTGCAGTTTTTAGTATCGATACATATCGAAAAACTCAATACTTTTGTCAACACCAGGCCCTGCTCGCTCTTTGATATTTCTCCCATAGTTTGTCTTCTTTATTTTAGGATATGAACACTCATTAGTATTCTTGCGCTGTTCCTGAGGGTATTTGAAGGGAGGCAGAGAGAGAGGGTTGAGGAAAATAAACACGACTTGGATTTTTCTCCACTGTAAAAGTTGTGCGGGTCGACAGATCCCTGTCCCCTACTGTGCCTCCTCGTTTTGGGCAAGATCAAACACTTCACAAACACATATCCGCTTTCATGTACTAATACTGTTTAGCTGTACGGCCCGTTTTAGCAGCTGTAATGATTGTGAAATGAGGGTCTCAGCATTGGATTTGGATTGCATGCTGTGATTTCCCATGTTACACGTGCCCTTGGGCTGAAATGTGTGGTCGTTATGGGGTTTATGCAGATTGGAAACTCCCCAGAAGATTCACAGCATGGGAAAAAAAAAAAAACTGAAAGTCCAGTTCTGCCGTTTGACCTTTAAAATGCTGTAACGCCCACAGAGGCAAGTAAAAAGAGGACAACAAATGGCTAGAAAGCACAATTCAGTGTTAAACAGTGACATCTTGTGGATGATTCTGATTCTATTTCACTTTTATGTTAATTTGCCAGATGACACATAAGACGATATTAACAAAAATCTACAGTTTGTTTTATTTAGTTATTTTATTCTAACTGAACAAAGTATAGTGCACCTTGCTAATTAAATGTATTATAAATAAATATAGCTTACCATACTAAGTAGTAAATAACAGTGTTTCTAATTATACATTTTTCGTCTGGATAAATTGTATTTTTTTTAGCTTAGCAGGAATAAATAAACAGTAAAATAATTAGGTACAATATTATTAGTCCCCTTAGGAAGTGTTTATTTGTTTGTTTTTTATTTATTATAAGAATTTAGTTATTTATTTATTGGCTTTGGAACAAATCTTGATTTATTTATTTTTTGCACATTTTTTAAATTATAGTGGGCAGAAAACAGCAAGTTTTCCATGCTATAATATAGCCAGGTTTAGATTCAAGATTCGTGTGAATTATGAAATAATTCCCCTGCTCAGGGATGTAATTTTTCCATTTAAATACGAGTTTCCGTATTTTCCGAGCTCAATGGGGCGACCCCTGTAATTTGCATTAATCCAAAGTTTTTTTGTTTTTGTTTTTTGAAGGGGGGAGGGGGGCTCAGTGTTCATCGTCAACCTCCAGACATCATTCAGGGATATACACGGAAAAAAAAAAACATTTTTGCAAAATTGTTACAACCAATTTATATGGGTTGAATTTAAGCCCACAAATTAAATTTTGTAATGTTCAACATAATTTGTTTGTTTAAATTCAGCCCAAATAAATAGTTTACAACCACTTACCTTAAAAACATTTTTGTAAATCGAAGGAATCATCTTTGCATAATGTTTTTCTGGTGTAGATCTACTTAATTACAATTAAATACAGATGTCCCCATGTCAGTGAGATATAAGCTACTGAGTATATAATACCATGATTTTGTGTAGTCTTATAATGTGCGCTTACAAATTTATAAATACAATTTATTTTAGAAATAATAAAAGATATTAAATGCAGGGACTAAATCTAAAGAAAGTGAAAGTGATACAATATGCATGGCTATAAGAGTTTTTTTTCACGTCATCGCGCCGATCTCTTGCTTCATACTGTATGAGATCAGACCATTGCAACTGCTGTAGTTATTCCAGTTGTGTTATGTTTTGGTATTTATCTTCAGGAAATCACCAAAGGCAACAATATCATGTTATTTATAAGGATATAATGAGGCAATATGATCATAACTGTACTGTGCATTTAAGGAAGGGGGAGGACTAAGGGGTAGAATTGGGATTGGCCCTTAAAATGAATGTATTTGGTATGTTATTTTAAAATATATTCCAATGTCGTTGATTAGGCTACTCAATTGGACCTTATAATTTAAGGCCTTTAAAAGATTTAAAGGCTTAAACTGTTTGAATTATTGACTGGAATAGAGTCTACTAAACTACAGGAGAAATTATATTCTGTGGCTATATGCTGACACAAGAGCATCTAGTGGCGGTGTGTGGATCTGTCCCGACATACAGGGAAAGTACAAAGTATAAACCTATTTGATTTCTTAGGTGACTATTAAACTGCTAAACATTTAAACTGATAAAAAGGAATCTAAATTATGCGGCCAAAATCAATTATTATTATTATTATTTATTTTTTTATTTATTTGGCTTAAAAATGGTGGCACAGTGGGTAGCTTTGTCGCCTCACAGCAAGAAGGTCGATGGTTTGAGCCCCGCCTGGGTCAGTGGGCATTACTGTGTTGAATTTGCATGTTCTCCCTGTGTTTGCGTGGGTTTCCCCCACAAGTCCAAAAACATGAGCTATAGGTAAATTGGGTTTGCTAAATTGTCCGTAGTGTATGTCTATTTAACCAGGTAAGTCAATTGAGAGCCATTTCTCATTTACAATGACGACCTGTCCAAGAGGCAGCATAAAAAGCAGATACAGTAAAAAGTAACAGGTACACAATACAATAACAATTTCACAAATACAGATAATAACATATTAAACCAACAAACCAAACTAGCTCAGGTATCTTGTACTATTGACTGGATTGAATTTCTAAAAGATGATAGTGGAATTAAAGTGTTGAGCTTTAAGGAATGCTGCAGATGAATCAAAGCATCAGCAGCAGAAAACTGAAAAGAGTAACCAAATAAAGTGCGAACTTTGGGTATGCAAAGGTTAATAAAACTACAAAATCAGCAGCGCAATAGCCTAGTGGTTAGCACGTCAACTCGTGGTGCTGTTGCACTTTAGGGTGTCCCGAGTTCGAAACCTGGCTCGAGGACATTTCCCGTCCCTTACCTGTCTTTCTCTCCCACTTCGCTTCCTGTCTGAAATACTGTCCTATCCACTTAATGAAGGAAAAAAGGCCTAAAATAAACCCTAAGAAAAAAAAGATTGCTGTTATATTTGAGATGGATTTGGAAGTGGATAATGGCCACTTATGTGACGATTCGAAAGCTGTGTGAAGTTCTAAAGCCGTCAGATTTTGTGATTTGACTTGATTATCTTTATAGTATACAAAATTATAAATATACTTTATTATTTACATGTATATAATTGGATATAAGATTAGCCCCATGTTATTATTGCACTATTAACATGTTTATCAGCTATGCAAGCTATTATTGGATAAATTGACCTATATTTTCTAATTGATTTTAAAGGGAAAAAAATGTATACAAAGATATTTCTAAGATTTACTTTTTACTTTTAAAACATTTCCCCAATGGAAAAAGCATTTGATTTCCAATAAGAGTTTTGTAAATGAACAGAGACCAATGAGTTCGTTGACATGATTGAAGAGAAGATCAATTCAATAAAGATTACAGTTGACAGTGATACGTATTAAATAGTGCATCTGTAACAAAACGAATTGCTGCATGGTTGAGGGTTGAGCGTTGGATTAACGACCCACCTTGTTAAAAACACCAACATGGTGGGGATAAATATCAGCTTTGATATAAACGGCTCTGAAGTAAGTTTTTTATAAGTTTTAGTTTTAGGGCTTGTCTTCCTTTGTTTTTTTTTTACCTTGGTTGATCACATGCCTACTGCTATTGCAAGATTAGTACAATAAATACATTTAAAACGTTTCTGTTTCTTTCAGTTTCTTCTGAGAGGTCCAAGTTCTCATTCTTTTTAAAATTCTTTTCCAGGAAAAATGTAGGCAGTCGGAAGAGGAAGTTGCCCACCTCTAACTACAATTTACTGGCCACAAAACGAGAGCTGGTGGAGCGAGAGCCGAGCCCCATCAACATGCCTGGAGAGGAGAGAAATGTCCTGATGGAAAACGGCATCGACAGCCACACGTTTGAGAGCATCAGCGAGGACGACTCTTCGCTGTCGCACCTCAAGTCTTCCATCACCAGTTATTTCGGAGCGGCCGGTCGGCTCACCTGCGGAGAGAAGTATCAGGTTCTGGCTCGCAGGATCACACCTGAAGGAAAGGTGCAGTATTTGGTGGAGTGGGAAGGAACTACACCTTACTGAATGTCACAGAACGGAGGTGTGGAGCAGATTGGCCGCGTCACACATAGTGATTATACTTGCTTTGCTTTTTTTCAAAGTCATAGTTCAGAGTTCTAGTTTTGTTTACATCATTTTCCACATATCACATATAGTGTTTTTTAAATATAAGTTTATCTCATCTGCGATGGTAAAATAAATTTTTCTTGAAGTCAGTGTCCTTTTAGGGCACTTTAAAATTCACAAACCGGATTCAGTGTAGTAACAAATACTAACCGTACGCAGTATGACAGCTGGTTTCATTATTAGATAGGACATAATGGACAGTATTATTCAATGTGAAGTCATTTCATTAGTTTTCAGATATAAAGAGAGTTCACCCCCATGAATTCCAGGATTTCAAAGTTCATATCATTAAGTTTTTAGTTTAATGGAATAGTTCACAAAGAAAATAAAATGTGTTTTATAAATTACATATGGCCTTTTTGTATAAAACAAACACAAACTGATCAAACTGAACCGCATCCTGGCTCTTCTCAGATTTAGAATAGAAGTGAATGGTGCCCGAGTTTTTAAAGCTCCAAAAACCACATTCATCCATCATATAAGTATTCCATACAACTAAAGTAAGTTAAGGAATGCCTTCTGAAAAATATCTATAGTATATTTAACACTATATAAACTACAATAACTGCTGTATGCATATTCAAGTTGAGTTACAGTATACGAAAATAGGATCCAAACTAATTTGGCTGGGCAAAAAGTTTTATATTCTGATCCTTTACGTCAAACTATTCTTTAAGTCATTTCATTTTTAGACTTTTAATCCCTTATCATTGTTTTGATTTGATCTAATATCTGTGCTTCAGTTTTTTTTTTTCTTTGACTTACATTGTAACTTGTATCATTGTAACAAGAATCTATTGAATCACTTTAGGATGCAGTCATAAAAACTTTGGAATTATATGGATTACTTTAATGAGGGATGAATGCTGCGTTTTGTAGGTTCAAAAACACAAGCACTATTCACTTCCATTATAAAGATTAGAAGAGGCAGCGTACTATTTATCATAACTCTCCTTTTTTTGGATGAAGTAATTACGAATTTTGGGTGAACTATTCTTTTAAAGAAACATGGAGCACTTGTTTTTGAAAGTAGTTTACTTAAAGTAATTTGTCATTTCATTCAGTATTTCGGGAGAAGGAATATTTATAGCGATTTGTACACATTTTGTTAAGATTAACAATACAGCGGTACTTTTTAGCCATGTTAAAAGAATTAGTCAGCACTTTTGTTTGTCCTCTTCCACTATCATTTTTTAATTTGTTCTAGGTGATTATATAACCAAAGTGATGCAAATACTATTTTGAGAAGATTGTTTTCTATTTTATATGCTTTTATATGTTCAGATTGGATAAGCAGAAGGAAACTAATCGTGGAAAGTGATCATTTGCGTTTCATTTGCAATAGATTTTTAGGCTCTTTTCAACATTTGACCACAGATGACCGTCAAATTTATGTTTTCATAGAAGATCTCCAAAGATTGCTGTTATATTTGAGATGGATTTGGAAGTGGATAATGGCCACTTATGTGACGATTCGAAAGCTATGTGAGGTTCTAAAGCCGTCAGATTTTGTGATTTGACTTGATTAGTTTTATAGTATACAACATTATAAATATACTTTATTATTTACATGTATATAATTGGATATAAGATTAGCCCCATTTTGTTATTGCACTATTAACATGTTTATCAGCTATGCAAGCTATTATTGGATAAATTGACCTATATTTTCTAATTGATTTTAAAGGGAAAAAATTTATACAAAGATATTTCTAAGATTTACTTTTTACTTTTAAAACATTTCCCCAATGGAAAAAGCATTTTTAAAACTGAATGGAAATTGCGACTGTTTTATTAACAAAATACAATGTTTGTTGTATTGATCACCTTTTGTATGTCAGCTTGGTCACATTTCAAGAGGAGTTTTATATTTTGGTTACAAGTTTAAGAAAGTTCGAAAAAAACAAACTATAGTATTTGTATACGATTAAAATGAATTAGTCTTGAATGCTTTTATGACTGTTTCTACACATCACTCTCAAAACCATATGTTCTAAACGTGTTTGCTGTGTGTAACAATGTTCAAACATGTTAAATGTGCAAACTTACATTTGTCATTATTCATTCGTTCCTGTTTCAGACCATTAAAACAGTTTGTCAGCAATAATTTAAAGCTGTCTTGTCTATCTACATTTTTTACCTGTGTTGAGATTTTTGTATTATTTGTAATCACGGTTATATATTTTAATTTTTCTCTAGGGTTTTAATGAGGACAAAATTCCATGACTGTATGCTAAAAATGTTTAAATATATGTATTAACTCATATATGCATATATTGAGGTTTAACTCGTATATTACATGAAGTGGACACTTTTGGAAACTTATTTAATATTCACAAGAGAAGCCTTTGCTTTGTTTATATTTGTTAATATAATAGACCCCTAATTAATAATAAATGAACTAAGCCAAAAAGAAAATGAATAATATAATAGCTGTTTTCAACCAATCAGTGAGCGTAATAAGTTGCTTATTTAATATTCATGAGCCACGGCTTCACGAAGACGTTGTGTTTACCTGTGGGGTGAGTAATCGAGACAAAATCTCCAAATATCAATAAAATGTGTTTTAATATAGTTTATCGTTGTGTAGACGTTAGTAAGAACTTGTCAAATGTCCTAACTAAAGCATTCACTCGTGTTTTTATTTTCTTTTGGTAACTTATTAAATGGTCATGAAGCCTTCTCTGTTTTCATTAGTTCCTATAAAAGCTGGTTTCAACCAATCAGTGAGCACAAAGTAAGTTACATGTTTAATATTCATGAGCCAGACCTTCACAAGGACGTTGTGTTTTCCTGGGAGGAAAATGATTAGGACAAAATATCCAAGTTTCGGTGAAATGTGATTTAATACAGTTCATCTCCTGTAGAAGTTTGTAACTTGTTGAATGTACGAACTGAAGCGTCCACTCGTGTTTTTTTTTTCTTTTGGTAACTTATTTAATATTCATGAGACAAGCCTTCGCCGTGTTTACATTAGTTGCTATAAAAGCTGGTTTCATCCAATCAGTGAGCGTAAAATAAGTTATGTATTTAATATTCATGAGTCAGGCCTTCACGATGACGTGTTTACCTGAGAGGAAAATGATTAAGGCAAAATCTCCAAGTTTTGGTGAAATGTGTTTTAATATAGTTTATAGTTCTGTAGAAGTTTGTAAGAATTTGTCAAATGTCCACACTGAATCGTTAACTTCTGTTTTTTTTTTTTTTGTTATAAGTTCATTTTTAAAGAGAGAGAGAGTTTTGTGTTTGTCGACAGCTAAGTTGCTTTCTTCGCTAGAGAGTTTAATCCGGTAATTTAATTAAGGTATTACTGTACATTTCTCCTCGTGTCCCCTTCACTCTCAGTCACGAGCACGCGCGTCTCAATAAAACAGGTCAAGTCTGCACGCGCAGAGCAGCGTCATCTGTTTTATATTATGAAAACATTCATTTTGATGACGCGTTATCTTATTTTGATACATCTATCAGGTGCACGCATGTTTATAACGTTAAACGTAGTTTCTTGAGAACTGGACACTGACAAGATGTTTGGTGGTCCTACCCCCATATCACCACATATCACCCGCTGTCAACACCAGGGATGGATGAGGGTCACCGGTGAGTAGACGAAAACAGCTTTCTGAAGTAATTGTGGTAATATTAGAAATGTTGTGTGACTTGTATGAAGAAGTATGCTTGCCTTCCTAGACACATATATGTCATTTCTTTTAAAAAAAATACAATAGTATGCATGCAGTAAGAATATCTGGGGGGCTAATTGTAGGGCTTATCATTTAACTTAGCCACTTTTAAGACAGCCTGCATTATTTGTATGTTTTTGTGCTTTTGTACTTTATTTCATTTACACTACTTAGTCGTACATAAAGCAAATATCGTTGTATTGAAGATTACAGTCAAAAGTTTTCCCTTATGATAAATCCTTTAGTAAATTATAATATATACTGTAGTGTTTTTGAACCATATATTAGTGTATTATGCTGTATACACACATATAGTTACAACATAGTTGATGAATAATTTAGAATTTAATTTTATCGTCGACTGCTAAACTTTAACTGTAATATAGTTTTTACCACAGTAAACTGCAGTATAATATCCCATGGTTGTAGAAAACTGCAGTGTTGGGTAGCTTGTTAATATTGCTTTAGTTAGTTATTCCACACCAATTATAGAATTAGCCTACCAAAGCATATCAATTCATGTTTTTTTACCATAGCATGGTTCAAAATCACTATAGTAGTCGTTTACTCTAAATTACTGTAATATTTTTTTATCATTCATATTTTTACACTTAACTCAAATTAGGCCATAAAATATATGCAAAATGTCAAAATTAGAATAGAAAAATATCGACACAACAAAAATATGGTGCAAAATGGCCACAACCTGACATTTAATGAAGCAAATTTTTGTTTAACATATAACTTAATGCATTCAAATAATGCTCTTTGTTAACCCGGTAACTGAGAAGGTTATATTTTAGTTTAAAGCACATTCACAAAAACAGTTCTGATTGAAGAAAATTATGTATAGCAAATCACATGCAAAAAAAAAAAATCATGGTTTTATTAATGTTTTTGCCACATTAAAACCATGATGAATTTGTCATTACCATGCTTTTACCTACAATAACAATGTTTATGTGTTTTTTTGCAGTAAAACCATGATTAATTTTTCTACAGAATGTAAATACGCATGATTGAATCATTTTCATAGTTATATAAAAGCACTTTTGAATGTTATGGCACAGTCCCACCGACATGTGCACTACAAACCTCTATTGTTTCTTGATATCCCAAGGTTGTAGAAAACTGCAGTATTAATTAGTTTGTTAATGTTGCTTTAGTTATTGTATTACCACACCGTATAAGCCTACCAAAACAGATTAATTCATTAATTCATGTACTTTAATATAGCATGGTTCAAAATATAATATTTATTTACTCTAAATTACTGTATCATTTTTTCCATATGGATTTGTTCACTTTTTATCATGCATATTCATTCATTTATTTATTCATTTTTTTGTCGGCTTTGTCCCTTTATTAAACCAGGGTCGCCACAGCGGAATGAATTGCCAACTTATCCAGCACATTTTTACGCAGCGGATGCCCTTTCAGCCGCAACCCATCTCTGGGAATCATCCACACATTTACACACACACACACTCATACACTATGGACAATTTACCTGTAAACATGTCTTTGGACTGTGGGGGAAACTGGAGCACCCGGAGGAAACCCACGTGAACGCAGGGAGAACATGCAAACTCCACACAGAAATGCCAACTGAGCCGAGGATCAAACCAGCGTGTATTGTAAAATCAGTAAATATGCTTGAAGAAGTTGAAGGCTTAACTGTAATATTGAATCAACTTTGCACTTTGCTTTTATATAAAACAGTACTCCTGCTGCAGCTGAATAAATAGGCCAAGCAGGGAGGATTGTTCATTCATAGACAGTTCATTCTGTGCGACAGTTGGCATCATGACCAGTGGGTCAACTTCGTTTAGCAGCTTAGACACACACTTCTTAAGGTCTGCCATGATTGTAATTGATCTGTGAATGCCTCTTCTGCTTTCCTCATTTCCTCATGCTTAACATTCAAAAATGGTTTCTGCTTTACAGACATGAAAGGTTCATCAGTTCACTGGTTATCTTGTGGACAGCCACTTTCAGAACCAATTGGGTGGCAGGTGAAATTTTGCTTGGTTGCAGAATGTCAACTAGTTCTTCTAGACAAGAGAGAGGTATACTATTTATAAGATATATTATTTATATATTATATTATTTATATATTATATAATAATATATAAATAATAATTATGTATCATATATATATATAATTTTTATTTTATTTTATTATATATATTGACATCTAATTATTATATTAAATTGTGTGTGTGTGTGTGTGTGTGTGTGTGTGTGTGTGTGTGTGTGTGTGTGTGTGTGTGTGTGTGTGTGTGTGTGTGTGTGTGTGTGTGCGTGTATATACAAACACACACACACACATAGCTGGGAATTACATTTAAATGCACAAACATTTTATAAATAAGTTATTGTTTTTCTGTTGTAATAATTAGTGAAATAATATAGAAAAACAGCATACTTATTGTGACCAGTGCTTATTAAATTATGTGAACCCCAATAAGTGTTTTAAGTTGAATGTTAATATTTTAGGTAATTACAGACTTCTTGTTCATGGTTTTTTTTCTGTGGATCTATTAATACACTATTAATACAATATCATTATAATTACAATATATATATATATATATATATATATATATATATATATATATATATATATATATATATATATATATATATATATATATATATATATATAAAACGTTTTTATTTTTTTATTTTTTATGAAACAAGACTCCTTCTAATGGATGGGGAAATTACATTTAAAGCACTTTGTATTTATAGTTGAAGACAAAAAGATTAGCCATCCTGTGAAATGTTTGTATTCTCAAAACATTTCACAACTGCTGTTTGTCATTGTCAATTTTATTTATATACTGTAGCACTATTTAACAAAACCAGAGGTTGACCAATGTGCTGCACAGTACAAATCAAAACAGAGAAAAAATATAAATATGTGGTCATGTTTCTTAGTACCTGTTAAAACCCTTGCAGCAGGCTTTTTCTTAAATGTTTAAACACAATAGTTTAATAACTAATTTCTGATAACATTTTTTGAGTCTTTGCCATGATGACAGCACATAAAATTTTACTAGTTATTTTACAAGATACTACTATTCAGCTTAAAGGGCAATTTAAAGTTTATCTAGGTCAATTGGGCAAGTGAGGTTATGTAATTAGGTAAGTCATTGGACAACAGTGGTTTATTCTGTAGCCAATCAAAAATATATTAACAGGTTTAATCACATTGATTATTTTTTATTCCATCCAAACTAAAAGAAATAGAACTTTCTCCAGAAGAAATATTATAGTAAATAAATACTGTGAAAATGTACTTGCTCTGTTAAACTTTACACGGAAAATATTTTAAAAATGAAATGAAAATTTCACAGTGCAGCTGATCAATTTGTTTTAACCACATTATTACGGCCTAATATTTAATAGGATCCTTTGAACTCAAGGGGGCAGCACACATCAACTAGTACATAGTGACAGGTTGAAGCCGAAAGGACGAGCTTTATTCAGACCTACTTATACTGTACATCTTTATCCACCAAAACTCTAAACTAATAAATATCTTTCTGTGACCTGTTCTTAGATCAGTCCATTGCTGTTTCAAGAGCGGCGTGCTGAATCATGCACTGTATGGCTCCTGCGCCGCAGCACCAGCATCCCTGAGGGAGTTCAGCTCCGTAAAGACCAGAGCACACAAACCAGAAACACCAGTGAGTAGATCTGCTATACGCACACACACACACACACACACACACACACACACACACACACACACACACACACACACACACACACACACACACACACACACACAAACACACACTTACATATAATTGTATATCCATCTTTATGGAGACTTCCCATAGACGTAATTACTCTTTATCCTGTATACAGACAGTATATTCTATAATCCTATCCCTGAAGTTTTATTAATTATTAATTGTTTTCAATAATCTTTTACATTTTTAAAATACTTAATTTAGTGTGATTTATAAGCCATATTATTTCCATACTAAATGTCCCTACAAGTATTGTGATACCAGTCAATTTTGACCTCATGGGTACTTTTTTTGGTGTACACACCTGTTATTTTTTGGTACGCATACATATACACACATGTGGCAGTTGTTTTATTTTCTTTCCATCAGTGGTGAATTAACTGAGATAGTCTGAGTGACTTTCATTATATGTGCTGCTGTTAATCTATGCTGCTTTTACTGATTAATGTTTATGCTGATTTTACCACAAAAATAAGTTCAAAATAAGTGATTTAATGAATAGTCAGGGGTGTCTTTTGCAAGTTAATAAAATAAAGATAGGCTCTTTATCTGAATTTGCTCACATTAGAAGGGAATGCTTACAAAAGGGCTATGAACGTTCGAGGTTACTAAAGTAACCCTTCGTTCCCCGAGGAGGGGAACGGAAGCACTATAAGTGGATTTGATTGTAAAATCCACGCATTGGGGAGGTTCGGTTCAGAAGCTACTCGTCTGAAAGAGTATTGAACGGGCCAATTAAGAATGAATTGGCAGCGCAAGCCTGCGCAGGTGAGCGGCATAAGCAATCAACTGAGTATATAAGCTCACCTGGCGCCAGCAGACACTATCCTTTTTAAGCTGAAGAGACTTTCAACAGCTAAGGGACAGTCATTATGGCGACGGAGTATAGTGCTTCCGTTCCCCTCCTCGGGGAACGAAGGGTTACTTTAGTAACCTCGAACGTTCCCCTTCGGGGGGAACTTCAGCACTATAAGTGGATTTGATTGTAAAATCCACGCATTGGGAGCCCATTGAAAGCGCCATAATGACTGCACCTTACCAACACCCCCGATGAGGAGATAGTCAAGCAAGCGTGACGCACCCACATCATGGGGGGCGCGGTCCTCCAACGTGTCCCTGGCCCTAATTTATCCTACTTCAACAGAAGTTTTACGGATTTATATATATTTTTTTGGGAAGTCGTGAGCATCTAGATAATTCTAGGAAAATACGACAGTACGTTGGGAAGCGTGCAATCCCGATAGGGAGGACGCTGCGGAGGCCATCCGTTACCCAAGGGGGGATAGATGGCAGAATTTACATATGGACTAGCCCTAAAAGGGGGAGTACGCATAGCAAAAGAGTGGTTAGCGGGGAGGGAAGACACGGGTCCGCCCAGGGGGGGGGACTTAACCGTGGCTGAATAAGCATATGGGATCGCCTAGTGGGGACCACGCATAGCAGGCACCTTTACCCAAAACGCGGGCTGACCAGCGGGCAGACCTACAACGTAGTGGGCCAGCAAGTGACTCCTCCGCTGAGTCAGTGCTGGGGGCCACGGAGGAATCTGCAGGGCTCACCTGACGGGGAACTTTACTGACAGATAAAAAGGCGCACGTATCTCCGTGTTAGGGAAAATGGCGCAGCAAGCGTGTTTCAACACCCTACCGAATTGTTTCCTCAATCACCAAGGGTTACCTAATACCCTTGAGGAAACCGGCTCCACTCGCAGATTGTAAAACCTTGCAAATGTGTTGGGTGTCACCCAGCCCGCAGCTCTACAGATGTCTGTTAGAGGGGCGCCGCGTGCGCGCGCTCGAGAGGATGCGAAGCTCCGAGTGGAGTGCGCACGCGCTCTCGGGGGACGCGGCTCATCTCGGCTCTGATAGTGAAAGAAAGGCATCCACAATCTAGTGGGAACTTATTTCGGTACGGCACTTCCCTGCTGCCGACCGCTATAACAGACGAAGAGCTGCTCAGATGATCTAAACTCTGAGTGCGGTCCGGATAATACGCAAAACGCGAACTGGACAATAAATAAGGGCTGGGTCTGCCTCCTCCGAGGGCAGCGCTTGCAGGCTCACTACCTCGTATTAAAACGGAGTGGTAGGAACCTTGGGCACATATCGCGGGCGGGGTCTCATACGTGAGAGAAGCCAGCCCAATTACAGGCACGAGTCACTGACCGAAAAATGCCTCCGGGTCCCCGACCCTCTAATCGATATCAACGCGACCAGCAGAGCTGTCTTCAGGGACAGAAATATACTGAGTCGAGGATCGAAGGGATCTGACGCGGCTTGTGTAGCGAGGGCGAGATCCTAAGAGGGCATGAGAGGGGGCGGGGTGGATTAATTCGCTTAACGCCCCTGAGGAACCGGATGATGAGGTTATGCGTTCCCACGGTGCTGCCAGCCACCGCGTTATGAGAGCGGAGATGGCAGCCACGTAACCTTGAGTGTGGAGGGCGACAGCCTGCTCTCCAACTTCTCTCGGCGTAAAGAAAGCACAACGCTGATCTGGCAAATTACGGGGGTCTTCTCAGCGAGAGACACACCATTCAGTGAATAGACTTCACGTCAGGGCATAGGCGCGCTCGGGGAGGGGGCTCTAGCCCGAGTGACGGTATTAGCCACCGCAATCGGAGGTTACCTAAGTCTTCCTCGCGTCTAAAAATCTCCAAAGATCGGCGAGGGTGCCAGGTGGTGCCCTGTCCCTGAGAGAGTAGGTGCTCTCTCGAAGGGACTGCCAGGGGAGGGCTATCGCGAGGGAGAGCTCTGACATCCAGGTCCGGTTGAGCCAGAGGGGCGCAACCAGCAACCTGTTCCTCGTCCTCCCTGACCATGCACAGTAACTGCGCGAGCAGGCTCACTGGGGGAAACGCGTATTGCGCGTGCCCCGAGGCCAGCTGTAAGCCAGTGCATCCGTGCCGAGAGCACTCGGTCAGGGAAAGAACAACTGGCAATGAGCGATCTCGGGGGAAGCAACAGATCGATCTGGGCTTCCCCGAATCGCGCCCATATCAGCTGAACAGACTCGGGGTGGAGTCTCCATTCTCCAGGACGCAAGGCTGCCGTGTGAGCGCATCGGCTGCACGGTTGAGCTTGCCTGAATATGAATGACGTGCAGCGATTTCAGCCGCGGATGACTCCAGAGGAGCAGACGGCGGGCGAGCTGAGACATGCGGCGAGAGCGCATACCCCCTATACGGCTGATATACGCCACCGCCGCCGTACTGTCCGTCCTGACCAGCACGTGTTGCCGCTCCAGCACCGGAAAAAAACGGTGGAGAGCGAGGAACACTGCCAACAGCTCCAGGCGATATGCCAATGCAACTGGTTACCTTTCCACAGGTCCGCAGCCGCATGCCCGCAACGCACAGCCCCCCAGCCCGTGTTGGAAGCGTCTGCTGAAACGACAACAAGACTGGACGCCTGTTCTAGAGACACCCAGGCCTGTAGGAACGAGGGGTCGCTCCAAGGGCTGAGGGCGCGGCGACACAGCGCAGTAACAGAGACTCGGTGTGCGCGCGCGTGCCATGCGCGTCTGGGGACTCGATCGTGAAGCCAGTGCTGAAGTGGTCTCATATAGAATAATCCGAGCGGCATGAAGCGGCTGCGGATGCCATATGCCCCAGGAGCCTCTGAAATAGTTTCAGTGGGACCACTATTTTACTGTCGAGCTCTCTCAGACAGTACAGCATCAGCTGAGCGCGCTCTCCGGAGAGGCGCGCTGCCATGGTGACCGAGTCCAGCTCCAGCCCGAGAGAAGAGATCCTCTGCACGGTGGCGAGTTTGCTCTTTTCTCGGTTGACCTGAAACCCCCACAGGTGGAAGTGCCAGAGCACTTTGTCTCTGTGCATAATCAACTCTGTGCATAATCAAAAGAGAGGGCAAATTCAGCCAGTCGTAAAGAAATTGAGTATGCAGATGCCCGCGAGCCGAAGGGGCGCTGAGGCACCCTCCGCGGGCTTGGTGAGGACCCGCGGAGACAGAGAGAGCCCGAAGGGGAGGGCTTTGTATTGCCAAGCTCGACCTTCAAACGCAAACCGCAGAAACTGTCGGTGGCGAGGAAGAGTGGAGACATGGAAATACGCGTCAATCAGGTCTAATGCTGCAGACCAACCCCGAGGACGAACGCACCGGAGGATGCGCTTCTGCGTGAGCATTCTGAACGGCAGCTTGTGCAGGCAGCGGTTCAAAACGCGCAGATCTAGGATTGGCCGTGACCCACCGCTCTTTTTGGGCACGATGAAGCGTGGGCTGTAAAACCCGCTCTCCATCTCGGCTGGAGGGAGCGGCTCGATTGCATCCTTCGCCAGGAGGACAGCAATCTCCTCTCGCAAGACAGGGGCGGACAGGGGGCTGACCCTGGTGAATACACACCCGTGACTTGGGGGGCCGTTTCGCGAACTGAATCGCATAGCCGAGTCTGATTGTGCGTATGAGCCACCGCGAAGAGCTGGCCCGCGCTAACCAGGCAGGCAGAGCTCTCGCTAATGGACTCATCGCTACAATCGCTGACGTACCAGCAGTGGGGCAGCGCGGAGTGGGTGTGCTGATCCGGGAAGCTCGCGGGTCCCACGGAAAAGCTGGAGGTGAGATATTTGCTCTCACTCCAAACCCGAGCTCCGGAGGGGAGGCTCGAGGGGTGGGAGAAAGGAGACCGTCCTCCCAGCGCTCGTGAGCCACTGGCGAAACGCACCGAATCTGCAAGCTAGAAAGCATAGCGTCCCAGACTGGCAGATTTCGGGCTGTCACATCTGGGGAAGTGAAAAGTGCCCTTTCATAATGTTTTCATGGCAGTAAAAAGTGCCGTTGGAAATGGGGCCCCGCCCTCCAGCGGGGAAAGAGCAAGTTCCCTCTTCTCCAGATGGCCTGTCCCAGGGGCGCTTCGCGGTCCGTTGCCGGACTTAGCGGCGTTCTGGGCAGGGGGGCTGCCTGCTTCCGAGGTGCCCGACGCGCTCGCTTCGCCGGAGGCGTGTGCGGGGGCGGAGCAGCTCTCGTAGGCGGGCGCCTTCGGCGAGGAGCAGGTATGAATGGCACGGCGGGCGGAGCGGGCTACGGACCGCCGATAAGACATCACCCACCAACTGCTCTCTCACCGCCTTGAATTCCTGGGTGAATTCACAGACAGTGTCGCCGAACCTGGCTGGGGATATGGGGAAGTCAAGAAAGCGGACTTTGTCGACTTTGCGCATATCAGCCAGGGGTGGCGCTCCTGGACCACTAATGTGGACATCGTCCTCCCCAACGCACACGCAGCGGACTCAGTAGTCCGAAGAGCTAAGTCGGCGGCGGTGCGAAGCTCGTAAGCCTGGGTTGGACCCACCCTCGTGCAGCTCGGCCAGCGCCTGCGCTTGGTAGCGCTGGTAGGTGGCTATCGCATGCAAGGCGGAAGCAGCCTGGCCCGCAGCTATGTAAGCTCTAGCTCCGAGGGAGGTAGATAACTTACAGGCTTTGGATGGGAGACGAGGCGAACCCGCCAAGAAGAGGCGCCTCGCGGATTTACCGCCATCGCGCACTCAACCTGAGGAATCGCCACATACCCCCTGGCTGTTTCACCGTCAAGAGTGGTTAGGGTGGAGGAACACGCAGCACGAGCAGAAAAAAGTGCTTTACAAGACCGCGTGAGCCTACTGTGCACCTCCGGGAAGAAGGGAACGCCCCTCTAGTCGGTCCGGCCGCGGAGCTGGGGGATAAACCATCTCCAACCCACGGCCGAAGCAGCCCGGGAAAGCACGGCTAACATGTCCGTTTCAGGATCCGTAGTGACAGCGCTCACCAGCCCGAAGGGGGCGAGCGGGTCTGGATCATCGGACAATGAAAGCCCACCCTCCGATGCCGCGGTGGACATCTGGTCTCCGGTGTCATCGGGCGTAAGGGCTACCATCTGTTAGACGGATCGCTTCCCCCGCCCGAAGCTTGGATGGAGCGCTTAGAGGAGCGGGAGGTCCGCGGGCCCGTGGGCGACGGATTATCTCTCGCTGAAACCCTCAGATCTGCCCGAGTGCCCGCTGCAGAGCAGGGGACAACTGGGGTGGTTCGCCCTTTTGCAAAGGCTAACCGCGATCTTGCGCAACAGTCATGGCATCGCAATGACGACATGAACTGCCCGCGAGCAGCGCATTAACATGCTGGACCCCCAGACATGTAACGCAGTGCCCGCGCCCATCATCCGAGGACAGGAAACCACCGCATCCAGAAACGCACAGTCGGAGCGCCGTCCTGATAAGGACGTGCTGCACGACTGTGTTGCTCTTTCTGTGAAGTTTGCAACTTTATACGCACCGCTCTGGAGGACCGGACCCAAAGAACGCCAGGCAAGGGAGAAACCCAGCTCGACCGTCTGCCACTGCGTGTACACACTCTGGACCGGGAGAATGCTCTCGTTCGCTCAGAATCGCTGGTCACAGCAGGAGGAACCCTCATCGACTCGATCAGAAAGTCTCTGAAGCGAAAAGGATAGTGTCTGCTGGCGCCAGGTGAGCTTATATACTCAGTTGATTGCTTATGCCGCTCACCTGCGCAGGCTTGCGCTGCCAATTCATTCTTAATTGGCCCGTTCAATACTCTTTCAGACGAGTAGCTTCTGAACCGAACCTCCCCAATGCGTGGATTTTACAATCAAATCCACTTATAGTGCTGAAGTTCCCCCCGAAGGGGAACTTCAGTATCCCACTTGTCTTCATTGTGTTAAAGGGAGAGTTTACTCAAAACTGAACACATACAGCAAGATACTTCCTAAAACTTCCTAAAACTTGAACGTCATTTTTTTCTTATTTACCACATCGATGTAGACATTACATGAAGTATTTGAAGAAAGCTGGAAAGTGGTAGCGATTGACTTTCAAAGAATTTGTTTTTCCAACTATGGATGTCTTTTATTAGCTTTTTTCAAAATATCATAACAAAGAAACTCATAAAGGTTTGGGATCATTTCAGGGTGAGTATATAATGAATACATTTTCTTTTTTTGGGGGGTGAATTGCCCTTTGAAATTTCAGATGTGCCGTCAATAGACTGAGCTGTGAAATGAAGCATGATGGAACACAATGTAGACTCCACTGTTTTCTGTTTGTCCAGAACTGTCCCAGACAGGCCGCCAAGCAGTAATTTGCAAGGGGAGGCATAATTATGATGGTGTTACAGGACTGCTATTGTTTAGAATTGCCTAATAGGGACTCTGCTTCACAATGGCACTGAATTTGGGGACGAGACACATTATGCTAACGCTTGCTTTGTGAAAAGGTTAAAGAGAATTCTTGCATTAAATAGGCCAGCTTGGTTATATAAGTGGTTTATACAGTCTATCTATCTATCTATCTATCTATCTATCTATCTATCTATCTATCTATCTATCTATCTATCTATCTGTCTGTCTGTCTGTCTGTCTGTCTGTCTGTCTGTCTGTCTGTCTGTCTGTCTGTCTGTCTGTCTGTCTGTCTGTCTGTCTGTCTGTCTGTCTGTCTGTCTATCATCTATCATCTCCTTGTCTGTCTGTACTACTATAATTTTTTTAATCCAATGACTTAATACAGTAAAAACACTAATAATGTGTAACAATATAGCATTTTTTAATGAATAATTTTTGTTCTTGTTTTAATTAATATTTTAATTTACTCCTGTAATGAGAGCAGATATCTTATCTTGAAATAAATCAGTGCTGCATCATATTTTTGTTAAACCTTATATTTTTTTCCATCCTTGGCTCATTAAAAAAATACATGCCAATTTAATTTTTGACACATAAAAACATTCTAACATAAAATGCTTTGCTGCATGAGTTCCATTGGACATTTTAGATTATGAATCTACTAGAGGGCACTATCTACATTTTTATCAGTCGCAAATAGATTACTTAGGTTATGTTTCAGTACACGTCCACTTTGAGCACTTCGACAAGAAGGTGATATACAGATCAAATAAACTTCTCATACAGATCAGTTAGACCAGCACTTGACAAACATAAACCCTTCTCTAAAACCAAATGTTTTCAAAAGCAAGAGAAAGTCACATAGTTTTACCTTGATTTTACAATGCTTTTATTTCTTTTGTGGAACTATGTTTCTCGGGCTCGAACTTGAGCTCTTTGCATCACTAGTACAACACCGTACACGGTGAGCTACCAAGCAAACTGACCACACAAGTAGAGATGTCCAAATGGACATAGAATGGTGAGGCAAATGTATTCGATAAAAAAATCATAGACATTTCCAAGTTGTTTTGTGATATTTACTGTATTTGGTGTTGTGCAGAACTGGACTTAAATAATCCTTAATTACAGGTGATCATGTGTCTTTGTAAATATCATTAGTATGAAAAGGAACCAAAGTTGTTTCCGTCATACTGCCCTATAGTGTTCATTTTACCTAGAAACTGCAGTCAAACATATGTTGTGGAACATTTTTGAGTTTTACAAAAATATAGGCTGAGGCTTGTATATCCAATAAGTATATATTGTTGTTGCTATTTTTTTCAGAATGAATAACAATTCTGAAGTGCAGCATTTATTTGAATTTTTTTTGCAATATTAATGATGTTTTTGCTGTCTCTTATGGTTAATTTAATGCATCCTTACTGAATAATAAACATTTTAAAAGTCTCATTTTTGAACAGTAGTGTATGATCAGTTAGATCACTGACTTGGCAAAACATCTCATTCATTCCAGACAGTTTTTTCCAGACAGTGAGACTCTTCTGGTGTGTCATCGAAGCTCAGCTCTGTGCTAATGCTTGTGTCAGACACTGGCAGCTTGTTCCTGACTCAGCAAATGTCTCTGTGTGTTTACTCTGCACACCCCCTGCAGAAACACACATATAACACCACACACACTCACGCACACTCACCCTCTGCACCATCAGCATCCTAATCTCACAGCTCTTGTGCTGAAAGCCACTTGATATCCATATGTGCTCTGAAATCCGATTAAAATTGGATTTGTGAAAATGCACTCTGATCAGATTTCAAGTTTCAGGTTTTTTTAATTGTTCAGTTTGTGAAGTCTGTAATAAAGTCTTAAAGTGCTGTAGTGTAAGTTTCAATATAACCAAAATTATTTGGAATGGTGATTGATTTACTAATGAGCAGTTTTGGAGTGGATGCATCAGTAAATTGTGTGTTAATGAGTGCAAAGATACGACTATGGAAATATGTCATATCCCATCAAAACATAAGGAACATTTTCATTATTTTGTTTTAGCTTTCCATCCATCTTATAAAATTTATGTAGATTTACAGTTGTAGAAACATTTGATGTTAAATAGATATTCATATTAGTTTCATCGCTTGCAAAATGTGTGCACTGGATTTGAAATTGAATCAGAATTGTGTTAATATAGTTTATTCCTTAGGATTTTTTTTCTTTTAAATTAAGAAATGACTCTGTCATTTTTAGTTTTTTGTTTAATTTAAGTAGTTTTATGTTCAATGATATACATGAAATAAAAAATAATAATAAATAAATAAATAAATAAATAATAATACCAAGAAGAACTAAAACCTTTAGTTGACCAATTTTCCCTGCCCCTGGCATAGTTATGAATGGAGTGCACAGAGAAAATATGCATGTTTATGTATTTTATCCCTTTTCTTCAACTATTATTTTAAAATATTAATAATTTATTTACTACTGCTGTACCTTTTGCAAATTTGTATTTATATATTTTTTGGGCCTAATATGTGCTACTTCTATCTAAAATGTTCTGTTATCTGTTTTATTTTCATATATTTCATATATATATACATATATTTGTTATTTGTCTTTTTTTATTTTGTTCTTGATGCTAGAATATGTTATTGTATTGCTTAATTCAAAAAGAAAGAAAATGTGAACTTATATATTTAATACTGTAACTCTTGGACTAATTTGCATCAGAACAGTTAAACTATAAAGATATACATGACCTAAGCAAATATTCCCCAGTCAAGCACTTAAATCTAAATCTTTGTTAATTATATTATGTTGTTTTGACAAAAAAGTTGAAATATCTAGAGTATTTATTAACAAATGGCAAGTTTTTAATTTTATAAAGTGCATAGCAATGTTTATTTATTTACAGTTAAAATTGTTGTTCATATTTTAAGTTAAGATTTTCTGTTTAATTTAATTTACAGTTGATTTGAGTTATTTTGTTGTTGTTTTTCCTGTAGTTTTTTTCCTGTAATATTTGTTAGCTTTGAATAAAATATGTACCTATAGTTTTTATTTAATTTTATTTAGTTAGTTTGAGTTGTTTCAGTGTTTGTGGTACTAAAACAAAATGACAGAGTGAAATAAAATAAGTTTAGAATATTTTATTGTATTTCATGATGTTATTTCTGTTTCTTATTTTATTTCAAATAATTAATTTATTTAGTTTTAGTTACTTCAGTTAACCATAAAAATGCTAACACAAAAATGACAGCATCAGTTATTTAATAGATTTTGTAATTACATTTACATTTGGTAAATATTTTTTATTCTCATTTTTTTAATTACTTTTATATATATATTTTTTCTTTTACTTTAAATAATTTAAGGCATTTTAGTAATACAATGCAATAGAAACCAGAAAGTGATGAAATAAAGAAAGACAGGTGACAGATAGGGCAACATGACAACACAAGCTGCAGTAAATAATGTGAAACAAATCTCTCTTTTCACTTACCAGTTTTATTGTAATAAGATAAAAATAACAATACAGTGAATGATCTGTAATGATGACAGAAAGAAATACTCTATAAGAGAGAAAGAGAATGAACAAGCAAGTGATCAAGTGAAGAAAAAATAAGCCCCGCTGTGTCTTTAAGAGCTGAGGCGCTGGTGTGGGAGTGAGTGGGGCCCAGAGAAGTGGCTCAGCCCTGCTCAGATCAGCTCCGGCTGCCAGATGCAGCGCTGCAGCCAGAACACAGCACAGGCAGGCTGTACAGGAGGCTGAGCTCTTCTGGCAAACGGGTGACAAGCAGAGAGAGAGAGTATACCCTTCCCATGAACCGCTGCTGTCTTCCCCTCCCCTGCCACTGAAAGCATGCCTGATTTTGCCTGTCTTTGAAGTTATGGAGTTGGACAACAAACTCGAGCTGGACGGCCACCATGGTAAGAAGAGAAACTTGGATTCACTTTTAACAAAGACTCATGAAGTGCTGAGAGCCAGACAATGATGTTAGCTTGTGTGTGCGAAGCTGAGAAACAGATTAAGACAGGTTGCCAGAGCTTTTTGTATTCTGCGATGACAGAACAGATGTGGTTCTGTTCAAAATTACTTACTACAACTTGTCGTTTTTGTAGGAAATGGATTCGAAAGTGTGTTTACATGAACTAATGCTGTAACATCAACAGATGTGTTTGCTCAGGTTGCTACTGTTACCTCAAAACAGGTTGAACTCTTGACACACATTAAACTTTACTTGATATTTGATCTACAACAGACCAAGTGGTCAGTTTTCAGTCTGACAGCATTGAAAACCGTTACTTACACCATGCGCAATTACTTCAGCAACTTTCTAAATGTTTATTATATTATTTGAACTAACTGAAATTCCGCTCTTATATTGGTTACTTTACAGTCGAAGTGAATTAAATTAGTTGTGAATGTTGCCTCGGTTACAATCGAAAACATTAACGCCATTGTATTGAGGAATGAAGTCATGGCTCTGGTTGTAGTTTTGGTGATTAATGTCTTTCTAATGAGACTGAACGAAGCCTCAGGATTGTATTGAGGGATTTAATGCTGTCTATGTTCATAATGATGTGACAGTCATGTGGGCTGAGATGAACTTAAAAGAGTTCTGTGTCATGGACCCTTGAGCAAATCGTAATAAAACTTTCAGAGCCTGTCAGACCACAGTTTTTCATCGTTTCAAAGTTGTGAGAAACTTTTGAGAAGCATTTAAAGACATTTCAATGAAAAAATAATTAGTTATCAGGACAGATACAGCTAGTGTAGAATTTTGTTTACCTCACTTTTTTAAATGTTGTTTTTCTTGTGCAGCCATTTAAAACTATGGTAGCCAAACTTACTATACAGCAACCTTCCAGTTTCATTCATGCTTTATATAGGCTTTAAAAGAAGTATTTTGTTGTTAATTACATGGAAATATTCTGCTGCGTTCATCGCATTTTAATTTTTACCAGGAATCCGCTATCAAACAGAATTGTTCAGATATTCATCAGCATAACCCATGTGAGACTTTTGCATTTCAACACAAGTTTAAAATGTTTTGAGTCAATGAATAATTAATTAAATGAGCTCTTTTGCACAAAGATCAAATAGATCATAGACGTGGATGCTCTAAACTATTGTAAGTATTATGATTGACTTCCTTTTAGCTCTCTATTCAGAATACAGCTGGGGTTTTCTACAGTATAAAAAAAATACAAAGGATACATTCGGTGGGATGCCTGTTGGGTGTTTTTACTTGTTGTTTCACTTTGAATTTGTGGTTTTAAATCTTCCAATAAATGTATTTTAGGCTCAGAGCAACACCGCTTGTTACTTTGTGTGGATTAAATGGCTCTGAATGGTGACAATCTTTGTGAAGAACATAATCCTCGTGGTATATTAAGATGGACATAATCTCCTTTAGTCAGATTTTAGGACAAACATGTACATTTTCCTCCATCTAGTTCCTGAAGCCGCAAGCCTGCGTTGTTTGCATCATATTTGATTGCAGTTTCAATTTGGTGTGTGTTGCTGATGACTGTCTCGCCGTTGTTGCAGTGAAGCATCTTAATGTTCTGCTTTTTGTTCATGAAATACATTTGGCATTCTCTTTTGGACTTTTATCCATTTTACATGCTGGCACGAGGACTGGCTGTGTTCCAAAGGCACAATGAGAGTGATGTGCTCAGTAATAGACTGTTCAGCTTTAACAAACAAGCTCTTTCAATGTGGGCCTGTATTATTTATGCCATAACTCTGATACAGTGTCCTGTGCTGAAGTGTGTCATTTTTTCCTCTTATTTCAGTTTAATTTGCAGGGACAACTAAAAGTAGACTACTTCAAGTTGATTCCCCTGAAATATGTGTACTACATGTGGTGCAATTAAAAAAAAATCAACAAAACTAATGTGATTATGCTATAAGATAGAGAGAAAGAGACTGCTGAAACCATTAGTTTGAATAAATTCTTTGATCTATTAGGATTTTATTAGTTTTTGAAAATGAAGTCTAGATCTAACACAGCGACTTTTAATCTGACAAATGATTGGTCAAAACAGACAAAACATTAGAAACCTAATTTGCCTATTAACACTTTTTGTACTAATAAAACAAGGGATGAAGTGATGCAACAATATGGAAATAATGGATGATTTAGTAATCAATAACAGGTTATATATTTGAAACTACCTAAAACAAAACAATAAAATTTCTGCATATAGCCCCATTCAAAAATAAGTAAAGAAGAAGAAAAATAAAAAAAAGGGCAGCATGATATTGCAAAAAACCTACTATTGCGATTTTGTTTATTTTTATTTTGCGATTTATGTATTGCGATATGAATACAATTTCACTTGATGACTTAATGTTTCTATTTGGAAAGAATTTAGAATGTTAGATCGATGATTCTGCAGTGTGAAACTGTGAATGCATCTCCATAAAATATAATAAACAATCTTTAAAATTTTTGAGGTCCCCCGACACATTTTCTTTGTTGTCTGTGCTATTTGCAGTGAGTTTCTGTATTTGCATGTGTTGTGAGTATTCTCATGCATAACAATCTATAAATACAATCAAGAAACAGATACAATTGAAATAAAGTGTTTTATCGTTTTCGGAGTCTAACAGTATTTAAGTACAGTAACTGAATGTTAAAAATTAAAAATAATTCAATAAAATAATCAAAGTTAAGTTAAATGTTATAATTTTTATACCTGAATGCTTTTAAAATCATTTTACAATCACAGACATCAAAAATACATGCAAATGATAAATTATACTACAAACCTAATATATTCTGTTATGTGATGCGATTGTTGTGAATGAACATATTGCGATATCGATGCTGAAACTATATATTGTGCAGCCCTAATAAGTATGTTTTAATTGTAAGTGTAAGATAAGAAAAAATGAATAGAAAACAAATTACATACACATGGTAAAAATATCCGTATTTTGTGATACAAAAGTGTTGTGAATTGTTTTATAGTATGTTGATCTCTGCCCTGTCGACATTTGCTGTTGAAAATTTATTTTTAAAGTTTAACAAAGTGACGTTTATTGACGTTTTGGATTTAACTGTTAAAATTGATGCATTCAGAATTTTATTGTGAAATTAAGGCAAGCATTATGATTACAGCTAATTACTTTTGGCTATATCTTTTGCACGTTAGTTATAGGAAGTCAAACACTATTAATATTTTATTCAACATAGAAATTAATACACATTAACTTTTATGCTAATACAGGCATTTTCATGATATTTAGAAATATTTACATAATTATTGTTATTATGAAGTATACCTCACAGTAATTTACTGTAAATTTACACACAGTACCTTACTGTGAAGGTAATACAATTATTAGCCAGTAAAATACTGTAAACTTAGGATAAAATATTTTACAGTGTAATATACAACACAAACCCAGACAATATATCACTATAAACTATTAACAATGTGTATAAAAAGTCACTTTTCTTTCTTTTTTTAAGGTAAAATTTGTTGGAAGAAGGATCAAATTCCCATAATGCAATTAAAAAGCATAAATAAATGGTTAAAAAATAAGAAAATTAAAGTCACAAAACATGAAAAACTGCTGATTTACAGTTATTTTTTACAGATATTTTTAATAGAAGTATGTGTGTGTTGACCGTAAATCAAATATTCACTCTAAATATTTGTTATTTCATTGAATAAAAGTTGTAAGCAATACATTAGGATGAAAAATGTCATCATTATTTCTCTGGTAACTCTAGATGCTGAGTTTTTTATTTATTATAATAAGAAATCCCAGTCTAGTCATAATTGATAATTGAGGGTCTTTATTCAGCCGGTAGACCAGGGTAACAGCACTCCCCTAATTGCATAGTATTATAACAATTACTATGGAGTTTTATCAGGAGGGAAGATGAAACAATAGCACTCTAATAGCATTGAGCCTAAATTTTCGAAGTACAGTGGAGGCTTGTTTTATAGGGCAAATCACTTCAAAATACACCGTAATGGCTTAATATCTGCTGCTGAAATGAGGCTAACCATTTAGCCATGAACTGATAGCTGTTTCTGTAGATATTTAAAGCTTTATTTCCGATGCAGTTTTTGCCTAATGTTCACCGATTTTAATTGTAGCCTATTAAAATAGTGTTATAAATGACACCCTTGGCTGATTCCTGCAGGTCCATCATCACTTGAGTGTTTTATACCAAGAATGTCATCACCACCAGAACTGGACCGATCAGTAATGTTAAAATGATTCTGCATTGGTTTACCACTAATCTGAAACCGGAATGGGACATGTGTTCCTGGTCTGTGCTGTGGTTGGTCCCAATGAAAGTTCAAGTGACACAAAGTTGACCTTTACAAAATCCTGAATAGCAGCCATTAAAGTAAAGGACATTTGTGAAAAGGGCAGCAGTAAAAATGCGTCAGATTCAGGAGTAGGTTGGTGAAACAGACTCTAATCCTCAAACTAAATGCTAAGGTCATTGACAGTGATTTTGCAGATTTTTCATTTTCATTTTTAATTTCATGAGAGATACTTCATACTGAAACTTATTTCTGTAACAACAATTTTGCCTTTGTTTACTCCAGATGTGAAGGGTCTTTGAGATGTGAGCTATCATAAATCCATGTGGGCATATTGCATTTGAAGTCAGAATTCCTTTGAATGTGAACTTGGCCCAGCTGGTTGTCATACATCCGACTGATTTTTCTGACCTCAAATGCCTCACAGAAGTGCCTTTGTGTTGCTAACAGCAGCTGTCCAAATCCCTGCTCTCTATCATTTTAGTAGGATGTTTAGACTAGAACTGTATGTCAAGTCATTGAGCTCATTTTATTATTGCAGCCATTGTTGAGGAAACTACTTTGAAACTGTAGCTTTGGATGCTACAAACTACTTATCATGTATACATTACTTTACTACAGTATATTACACTGTAAAAAAATCTGTAAATTAGCAGTTTTCTGTAATGCGAATTTACGTTATTCATTTTATTTTTTTTTATTTTTCAACATTTATTTATGCTTTTGCATTGCATTATGAGAGCTTAATAATTTTTAACCTGAAAAGATTGAAAACGTGACTTTTATTAACATTTGATAGTTTAAAGTGGTAGGTTTTCTGGGTTAATGTTGTGTATTACAGTACAAAAACCTTGTAATAAATTGCCAGTACATTTTTTAATTATTATTTTTCAGACTTATTACTCTGTATATATTACTCTATATATAATAGCAATCTGTTAATCTAGTTAATACAAGCTGTATATAATGTACATAGTAATTCCATCTGTAAATATCACCATAGTTTTTCTGTAACTGCACTTATATAACTTATACCCATTTTCTGTACTTGCTGCAATTGCATTTCTGGTTAGACCTTAACTGCATTTTGTTGCCTTGTACTTGTACATGTGTATTGACAATAAAGTTGAATCTAATCTATATATTATTTCCCATACGTTATATTATTTTAGACTATTAAAATGTCAATATAAGTCGCTTTGATAAACAATAGAGTTGAATTTTCAACGTCAGAAGTCGACAGTTCAGAGATCCAGGTCCCATAATAGAATGCACAACCGTAAATAAACAAGGAAAGACTTGTAAATCACAAAAGAGAGAAGCTGTTAATTAACAGATTTTTTGTACAGTGTAGTTTTTTTTATTAATTAGTGTGGCGTAAAACATTATTAACATTTAAACCGAACACTGACTAGGTTTCACAAAGTGGTTTGTTCTATATACTGTTGTTTAGATTATATGTTACTCATAAAATATGCACAAAAATGCCTCTTTTACTCCTATTCAAAATAAATAGTGCCTTGGAAATTTAGGAAATTGTAGACTGTTCTCTAAATTTGATCTCCAAATAACAAATACTATTTCAGCTATAGTTTTTTTTTAAAAACTTGTGAAATTTAAATGTCTACACCATAGGTCTCAAACTTGATTTTTGCAGACTATGCAGAGCTGTGGCCCTCCAAGAGTTGAGTTTGAGACCATTGGTCTACACCAGGGGTGTCCATACTTGGTCCTGAAGGGCCGGTGTCTTAGAGAGTTTAGCTTCAACCCTCATCAAACACACCTGAACCAGCTAATCAAGCTCTTTACTAGATATACTAGAAACTTCCTGGCAGGTGTGTTAAAGCAAGTTAAAGCTAAACTCAGCAGGACACCGGGCCCTCCAGGACCGAGTTTGGACACCTCTGGTTTACACCATTTTTTCAAGGTATTTTGGTTTGTGTTTTGTTTTTTGTTTTGTTTTGTTTTTTGCATTTGCCCAATTGAAATGGTAGACCCAGAGTTTTTATTTATTTTTATGTTTAATTTTAATTATTTATGTTTATTTTATTGTTTAATTATTTATTTTTATCAGCATTAGTCACATTGTCGAGTTAAAACCAAAACACTTTATTTTATTTTATTTTAGTTAAAAATAATCTTGTTTAATTTTATTTACTTTTATTTCATTTTTATCTGCATTTCTGCATTTGCCACATTGTAGTTTTAAAACTGAAGCGTTTTAGTTAAGTTTTATTATTTTTTTTACATTGTATTCTATTCTATTTAAAGCTAATTTCTCATTGTTTTCCTTACTAAGTGGGTTATTTCAGTGACAACAACTTCATTCATTCATTAATTCATTCATTCATCCATTTCTTCAAAGTCAGTTTCTTACTTTTTTTTTCATAACCAAGTGGTTTATTTTAGTGACAACAGCTTCAGATGTTACAGTACATTAGTACAGTATATGTGCAGTGTATGACCAGTCGAGTTTGCCCAATGCACATTACATGTCTGGGCGTCCAGACGGCTTTCAGACTCTGCTAATTCGATGTCCTTTATTGCTGTGGTGCAATACGAACCCTTGAGAGCAGGTTTTAGGTGGCATGAAATAAAGCAGATGCACATTGTGAGCTGAGCTTTTTATCTTCACTGAAGCACAAATCGCTGAAGCGTTGTAACTGTTGCTAGGATGTCCGATGACCAGAGCTTTAATTGCTGGGGAGACGCTGTTTTTTTTCCCAGCGCCCTTTCTGCACATTAGACTGATGTGTGTGTTTTTATGTGTTTCTCTAACTCGTCATTTGAAACAGATGTCACCAAACCCTGGATGTTGATGCAATCAGCAAATGCCAGGTTTCTGGTTTTACAATTTTTCTTTTGATATAATTCTCATTATGCCACTTTTGCCAGTATTAAAGTGATTTCAGATTTATTTGTTTATTAGTACTTTTCAAGTTATACAATGTGTCTGGAGTCTTAAATATAGAGTTTGAAAAATGTTTACTCATCCCTCAGTTTGTAAAAACCAACATAAAATGTATTTACAATTAATCATTTATAATAAAGTCAGGCAGGTATATCTGTCTCAATATCTGTCAATAATTGTGACATTCATTTTCCAATCAAATTAAAATAGCATTTTTCACATAGTCATACACCGTATGATTTGCAGTGAAATGCTTACACAACCACTCTTGACCACCAAATAACACAAATAACAAAAATAACAACAATAAGAATGTAGAGGCGGCACAGTGGCTCAGTGGTTAGCACTGTCGCCTCACAGCAATAGGGTCGTTGTGTGGAATTTGCATGTTCTCTCCATGTTGGCGTGAGTTTCCATTGGGTGCTTCAGTTTCTCCCACAGTCCAAAGACGTGCTATAGGTGAAATGGATAAACTAAATTGGCCACAGTGTATGAGTGTGTGTGTCGAAGCCAGAGTGTATGGGTGTTTTCCAGTACTGGATTGCATTATTTACACACGCACACACACACGCACACACACACACACACACACACACACACACACACACACACACACACACACACACACACACACACACACACACACACATACATATATATATATATATATATATATATATATATATATATATACACAACAGTTCTGTCAGGTTCTGGAATCTGATAGCTCTGCGATATTTAGCAATAACAGCCCTCTTAACCTCTTCACCCTTCTGTATTATTCCGCTCACGTACTGGCAGCAGATCAATAAACTCACTACAATTTGACAAATTTTGCAGCTGTTGTACAACATAATGGACTTTTGAGGCTTTTTTTAAGATGAGAATATAGTTGTTTAGATTGTAACTATGTAGTGCCTGTTTTAAATATTTATAATTTCTGAAATACAGCGCATCAGCATTCATCAGCGTGTCATACTGAGCAGAGCAAAGACAGTTGATGTTCCGCCACAAGATGGCAACATAGAGCGCCAATTAAGTCATTAGGGAAGAAAAATTCAGTGTAAATTTCAAACACCAGCTAATCAAATCATTATAAAACTGACATTCTAAGTCGATCTCCCTCTTTTCTATGTTGTAGTGCTGTGTTTATACTGTAGTAATCTGGTCGTGTTTTCTTTGCTTTGGCTTTTTCGATGTTAAATATTGTAATATCCCGATTGCAACAAAGAAATACTGGCAAATGTCTCTAGATTGATGGCATTTCATGCCTTTCAGCCTTATAGTCTTAAAATGTGAGCAAAATTCTCCTGCTTTGTCATCACTTTAGACATTACGCTAGAGAATCATTCAAATACTAGCTCTAAAGTGACATTAGTGAACTGACAATGGGTTCTGCTGTTCTGCCGTCAGCTCCAGATGTGAATAAATAGCAGAAGAAAATAGTTCCTCATACAAAACGGTTTTTAAACTGTCCGTGTTTGATTTTCTTTTTTACTTTTTTTTATATAACAGTTCGATTATGCCATCAAACTGTTGTATAAACACAATGTATACACTGCTACTCGTGTGTGTGTGTGTGTGTATGTGTGTGTGTGTGTGTGTGTGTGTGTGTGTGTGTGTGTGTGTGTGTGTGTGTGTGTGTGTGTGTGTGTGTGTGTGTGCGTGCGTGTGTGTGTATTAAAATGAAAAGTAGGTTTTCATTTTGTGATGCTTGATGTTAGAGCATATAGATTTTTTAATATAAAATTTTACATATTTATTTTTTATTGCATGTGTACTGTGTATGTGCATAATCGTCAATGTTGATATTGTTAACTAAAACTATCAGACATGACAATGTATGCAATAGTAGATAAATTACATTATTAATGATATTAATTTCTTAGGCAGTGACAAACTGGGAAAATGTTTGAAAAGAAACTGGATTGAAAATTTTGCATGTTTACCACAGAAATTACACGTTTGACTTTTAATTGCATTTCACATTAGAATCATTTGCCTGATGCTTTTATCCAAAGTGACTTAAAAAAGAGGACAATAGAATATTCAGTGTGACAAACAAACAACAATATGTATATACTGTACAAGATATTAGCCAACGTGGTTTAAAGTTGTCAAACTAAACTAAGTTTTTATAATAGACATGCATAATTGACTGCTTGATTATGTTTAATAACATCCAAAGGCATTTAAAAAGCACTGTGTGTAGCATGTAATATGTACCGGAGCTTTTTTCAAAGAACTGGGAGATTAAAGAGTCAGAACCCAGACAGGCTTCCCATAACACACTCCCTAAAGCCTGCACTCTGATTGGCTGACATTCCAGAGGAATTCAGCTCTCCAAAGGGGGCTCATTTCCCCAAAAGGTGGTGGTGCAGAAAGAGAGAGAGAATGCCATTACTAGGCCCCAAACTGCTCATGAAAATGGAAAAAAGTAACCACTGTCCCTCTTGTTCTTCTTTTTCCCCCCGCTTTCATTCTCCTTTCTTTCCAAGTGTGGGAGGGTCGGCTCACCACACAACATAACAGGCTTTAGCAGCGTGTTAGAATTCTTGTGGTAATTTCTACTACCAAGTAGAGGCGAAACAGCGCACAGATGGATGTAACAGGCATGTTTTGTTTGCGTTTCTCAGTAAAGAGCTGAGATTGTGCCGGACACATGCTTGAGTCCTTCAGCTTGTGTGTGTGTCGTCCTTTCTGTTTCTGATTATTCTCCACACAGGACAGCGTGACCTGCTTCGGAAACTGGCCTATTTCGGAGATGTCCCCTGGGGGAAACCAAGGTGAGAAGGAGCTGTTTTGGGCTTCTGAAAGAGGTGATGTAGGGCCTGCTTTCTTTTAAACAGCATGTTGTATGCTTAGGGCTCATGCAGGAAGTGTGGGACTTCTGAGGCTCTGTCCCAAATGGTGCATTAAAGCCCTCTTTTTAAGTCCACACTTTGGTTTTGTAATCTTGCGTAGGCTGTTCAAATCATAAAATGTAGGGCCCTGTGATTTCAGTTGTGTAGAAATGCAGCCAAAATCCAGTTGTGAGTATGTTTTTTTTTTTTTTCAGTAAAACATGGAATTTTATGGAATTTGACAAATCAAAAGTGTCTTTGTATACCTGATTAATTTCATCACGTGGTATAGTGTCTGTAAAAATAGAACTACAAATAAGACAGTTTAAATATGAAGTCTTCATGTTCTTAGTGAATTAATTAGGTGTCATTTGCTACACATACAGTACTCAATGAAATAATCTGCATATTTTGTCTGTAACTTTTTATAAATTAACAATTAAACTTTTTGTAAAGTTTGCTTAATTCCTTCATGTTGTCCCAACACAAATCGATTGTGTGGAACACAGCATTTTTACTGTGTGATTGTGCGGCCCTATTTTTTTACTGAATAAATACGCATATTTTTTTTACTAAAAAACAAAAATTTCTTTCAGAAAAGTATAGAAAAATTAAAATGGAAATATTTTACATTTTGGGTGATGCGGTGGCACAGTTAGTAGCACGTTCGCCTCGCAGCAAGAAGGTCACTAGTTCGAGTCTCGGCTGGGTGGCATTTCTGTGTGGAGTTTGCATGTTCTCCTCGTGTTCGTGTGGATTTCCTTCATGTGCTCTGGTTTCCCTCAGAAGTCCAAAGACATGTGGTACAGGTGAATTCTGTATTCTAAAACTGACAGCAGTGTATGAGTGTGTGAATAAGTGTGGGTGTTTCCCAGTGATGGGTTGCAGCTGGAAGGAAAACATATGCCGGATAAGTTGGCGGTTCATTCTTCTGTGGTGACAAACAAAATTTTAAAAACTTTTTTGTGTGCGTGAGGGGAAGCCAAGCAAAAACAAACAAAAAAAATTAGGAAAAAAATAGGGCTAAACAACATTGAAAAAAATTTCTTCCGCTGCTTGTTCAAACTACTTATTAAAAATGAGTTATTACAAAACAATTATTAAGGTTTTTTTGCACAACATAATTGTTTTATGCTCAATCTACTTAAATTTGTAAAAAACGATTATGTTATCCTAATCGATTTGTGTGGAACCCAGCATTCATTACAGTGAATCACACTTGTTCACATTGTTGGGACAATATGAAGGAATTAACCTCTCAGTAAGAAGCTCTCTGGTTCGAGTGACAGCTGGGTCAGTTGGCATTTCTTGTGGAGTTTGCAGGTCCTCCCAGGGTTTCTGGTTGCTCTGGGTTCCCTCACAGTCCAAAGACATGCGGTGCAGGTGAATTGAATGAAGTAAATTGGCTGTAGTGCATACGTACGTGTGTGCCTGCAAGTGTGTATGGGTGTTTTCTAGTACAGGGTTGCAGCTGAAAGGGCATCCGTATGCCAGAATAGTTGTCGGTTCATTCCGCTGTGGTGACCCGTAATAAATAAGAGACTAAGTCAAAAGAAAATTAATGATTTAATGATAGACCTTTAAAAATGACTACTTTTACATTAGTAATATTTCTGCAAAAATGTGCTGAATAAAAGGTCCATTGTTAATATCATAGAGATTTATGGACCAAAGCTCATGTAGAAGCCATTTTAAACAAAGCAATTTCTGCTTGCATTTTGTCTGGTAAATTTCAACAAGCATAACAATGTGACTGAACTATTAAGCATGGGACACTTTATAGGGTATCCGTGGGGTCTTAAAAAGCCTTAATGTCTAAAATCTCAAAAGGTAAATTTTAGGCCTTAAAGTCTTAAATGTACTGAAATATTTTGTTGTAGGTCTTAAATATTTTTAACAGGTCTTAATTTACCTTTGTTCATGTACAGCTGCAGAATCTGGCCATTAAAAATACCAATCACCAACAATCCCAATGTCAATAAACATTTTATTTAAAAATAGCATTTATTTACTTTCCTTACAGTAACATTTGTTTAAAAGTTCTCGATGTATTTACTGCTGAGGATACTGACCTGAAGGATATTTTTATTATTATTAAATTATTATTATTATTGTACTAATAAATGTATTAAACTATAATATTTTTTATAGGGCAAGTGAAAATCTTTTCCAGCTTGGATGTTCTAAAAAATCCTTAGCATTATCCCAGCACAAGTCTAAAATTTTACTCATAATGGTCTTAAATTGTCTTAAAAATTCTTAAAGTTAACTTAGTAAAACCTGCTTTAGATCAAACTAGTCCTACACTTGATTACTGCTTACTGCCTTAATGGTTTTTGTTTTAAATTGACTTTTCTAGTCTTCTCAACTTACATCAATCAATTTCACTAAAATATCAAGTTAAACTTTGTAAACAATATAGTTGAAACCTGATTAACATATTAAAATTAGTTAAATTGACAAAAATATTTGTTGTTCTAATTTTTATTTATTTTTTTGTCAGAAAAGCAAAGCAATGATTTGTGGTATTTGTTTAGTTGTAATTGCTGAAAAGAAAAGAAAATCATGAATGCCTTATTTAACCGAAATTACTATCCAGCAGTCAGTTTAACATACCATTATACTCGTAACAATAATCCATCTTACGCAGTTACATTCCTGCACTTTGAAATGTGCCACAGAAAAAGCATTAAACGGCCTATAAACTGGTATGGAAACATGGGAATTGCTTTCAGCCCAGCAAAACTCTGAATCTGAGGGTGTATATTAGCTCTGTCAGCAATTAGCTTTTTATGATGCAGGCCGGGCTGTTTTAACATTGTCTAATGAACAAATGGATCCTGTTGCTATTCTGTTTTCCATTTTTCCACCTCGCTCACTCACTCTGTCCATACTTTTTATCTCCCTTGTGAAAACCCTCCCCTTTTTTGTCAGGATGTTGTTTTACTACAAAGTAATAGTATTCCAGGCCCGACTAAAAAAGCTGTGGCGCTTCAGAGATGGTTGATATAGTGCCTCTATTGATCCTGTATCCTGGCAACCTCTGACAACAGCTGAGCAAAGGATAGCACTCCGAAATCACAGACAAGACTTTTCTTGTGCAAAGTTAAATATAGGCCTGCCTTGGCCAATGCATTCAGAGAGATTTTGTCCTGTGCATCGCACAGATCTTGTATATGGGAGAGTTGGTATTATAATGCAGCTGCTGAAATCCAAGCTGTTTTTTTGTGTAATGTAAAATATTGCCTAATAACTATCTTACTTAAAGATACTTTTAGCAAAATACTCAATTGCTCCATTAAATGTTGCTTGGGAAATATATGAAAAATAATGAAAATGCAGAGAGCTAATATTCTTTTTTTTTTTTCAATTGTGTATTTTGTGTAATATATTAATGTATATAATATTTTATATACATTTTGTTTTTATATAGATTTTGTTTTACCTCTGTTAGTTATTATTTAATTTATTAGCAACTAACAACTTTTAAAAATATCAATTATAAACAATGGGGATGTAAATTGTATTTTAATACATTTTGTAATATTTAATTTACATAAAATTCACATAAATTGAATTGTTAAATGTTTCAGTTTCTTCATATATGTTTTATACCCAATTTTAGTAGGGTTAGTCAACTTTGTAATTATGATGAACCTGAATGCAATTTGTATTAAGCATTTGTATCTCAGTTCTTCAGTAGTGAGTCTGCTCTGTTTATTGCGGGGGTTTAATGCAGAGCCTAGCAGGGACAGGGCAGACGCTGGAACAAGCAGGTGTTTGGCATATTTTATCCGTGGCTCTTTGATGGCATGGAGTCCATTGTGCTAGACACTCATTAACATACCAAAGCAAAAGAGAAAAAAGCCAAAGTCCAATTAATTATCTGAGCAATGCAGGCGAGAGGTGCTGTGGGATGCATATCGGCAGCTGAGCACAGATATTTGAAAATATTTTAATGGCTGAATTGCTTTTTGCTCTTCTGAAAAAAATTGCAACCTCATCCACTATCCAGGGGTTATAAATACCTCGCATGGCCCATTTTATAGATCATATTTTAGAGTGCTCATGTTCAGCATAACCTGCCCTTAGTTGCTCGAGGGACAAGACCCCTGTAGACAGAAGTGGACCACTTATGCACCGCTTTGAAGTATTTCCTGTTTGAAGTAACATTACACCTGATCTTGTAATAACATGGAGAGTGTGTGTGTGTTCACTGTGTGACGACTGGCCCTACGGTTTAAGATTAGACTGAAGGATAGTAGACGGCATGCCAGAAAGGGCTGGGATTCTTGAGGAGTCTATTCTGCTCTAGTCTAGACAGTATTAAATTTAGTACTCAGGGTTATATGATAGTCCATGTGCAAAACTAACAGTTGTGTCTTCATTTTGGTAAGCAGGAACTAGTCGTCGGTAAAAAAAAAAAAAAAGGCAGTAAGTGATGATAAACAAACAAAAACTGTAAAAATGCTACAGTAAAAATCTGTTACAGATTTTACCAAAACAAAGACTGAAGTTCCAGCACGTAGCGCACATTTGTCAAAGCAGAAAATGTGACTTCAGCATTCTTTCAGATAAACAAGAATGTTCACTTGGCATGTTTCCTAAATATCTGCAAACATATTATGGTATTTTTATGCTTTAGAGTCAAAAACCTACCTACAGCACCTTTAATACTCCCAAACAATATTGAAATATGGTCATTTATTTTAAATTTAGAATTGTTCCATAATTTATAATATATAGCATTTACTTTTTTTAGCAGTTTTTATGCTGTATATGTATGTACTTGTTGATTAGTGTCTTTTAGGGAGGCATCTCATTTCGATCACTTTTAGGGTTATTTTCATTAAAATAACTAAATATTTTGATGAATGTGTTTTTGCTGGTTTCAGCCTGTCATGGATGAAAAGTATCACAAAAACAACCAGTACTGTAGGTGGTGAAAAGTCTTTATCTTAACGAGTGATTTGTTAAATTGCCCATTGATTGATTTATTAACTGACTAATTTAGATTCTTAAATCTAGATTCTAATCTAGATTCTTGAGAATGGATGATTAAATCACTGGTTAAAATTATTCACACAAACATAGAGTATTCAGGAACACAATAACGCAGATGATTTGCTTCAGCATTGTTTATCAATTTCCTTGATGTAGAAAACAACAATAACAAAATTAAGCAATCAATACTCAATATTTCTCAATGTTAAAATCTTGTTGAATTTTGAAAAACTAATATCACAATTGCTACTACTGCACTCTTGCTTATATTACATAAATATATACAAAAATAAAACAATACAGGGTGATTTTTGGATTTTTAAGAGACTGTTATTCTAATTGGCTTCATCAGGCAGTGAATAGTTAAAATTATTAGTAAGTATTCAAGTTAGGGTGACCTTAACTATTGTGAATTTGGTTTTAATGCAATAATGTGCACCTTTTGTAAAGCTGCTTTGAACAATAGTGGCCTATATACGCATCTAGTGTTTTTATGGTAAACTTCCAGCGAAAGGTTAAAGTTACTATTTTCAATTTTGTAAGGTTCCTTTTACAGCATCGACGTTGTAATGTTATTACATGTGTTAAATAAACTTAACCATTAATTTAGGTATTCAAGCTTAAAACGAGATGAAAGACCGTCAGTAGCAACAGGCAAATGCAGAAACTCTATTGAAAATACTGGGGTAAAGTAAATTTTCATATTTTAAAGACTTAGGGCCCTATCATACACCCGGTGCAATATGGTGCAAGGCATGACGCTATAGTTGTTTGCTAGTTTCAGTTTGGCGCAAGAGTCGTTTTGACATTTTGCGGCTCGCTGTTTAAATAGCAAATGCATTTGCGCTCATATGTGCGCCCATGGGCGTTCTGGTCTAAAAAAGGAGGCGTGTTGAGGCGCATTGCTGGCGCGTTACTAGTTTCAGAAACTATGATAGCCTGTTCAATAGATCAGAACAAAGCTAGTCTAGCAAGTCATTTATTCGTTTGCTGGAAATTATAACTGAATTTAGAAATAGTTTTGAAACAAATCTTTGCACTTAACAAACAAAGCTAATTATTAATAGGCTAATGGATCTCTGTGCATGCAACATGTTTCCCTATCCATGAGAGTGAAAGCGAAAGTAAACAATGAGGAGGCTCATCTCTTATTCTCGCACTGCAGATGGTCTGTTTAACTGTTTTCTTGCTAGTGAAACTCTCAGTTTTTCCACTTACAAATTCGTCATGTAAATAGCAAATGCTCTATTGTGCAATGCAACTGACTCTTAACGGGAATGGGAGATGAGACTCTGATTGGTTTATTCTCAAAACACACCTATAACTCATTACGAAAATAAGCTCAGCCCTTTTAGCCCATACACCTTGGCGCAAAGCCGTTTTTTTCCCGTCTTTAAATTAGCAAAACTGGATTTCGACACACCCTTATTGCTTTTGCGCCCTGCGCTATGCACTTTGCGCATGGATTGTCAAAATAGAGCCCATGGTAGAGAAAAATGCAATTTAATTCAATGCTTCTTGTCTTGTCTGGGACCTATTTATATCAAATATCAATCAGGAAGTGAAGATCACTGATTTTTCAAGATATCAGATCTTGAATATGGTGATTTTTTTTAATATATGACCGTTCATCACGCTTGGTCTGGCTGATTGAAAATTAAAAGTCCTTGTGCATATACTTCATTATTGTGAAAAGGCGCTATACAAATAAACTTTAATCGAAATGAATTTAATTGAATGCTCAAGCTTGACTTTTTTAGGTTTTTGCAAAGTGAGTGATGCATAGTTTATGATATAATTATGATATTATCATAGAATGTAAATATTACACATCCCAGACCTCACATTACTTTTACAGCTTTGGTGGCAGTGCTATTTCATGCTTTACTTTTAAAGTAGGTTGATGTTGGATGAATTTGAATAATGGTGCTGTCACAATACTTGAACAACAAAAATTATCCACTGTTTATTGCCAGTATTAAAAAGTTATGAAACACTGCTCGAACAAAAGTCACTTTTAAACAAGCAGTTTTCTCTTGGTCAGCATTTGTTGGTCAGATGCTATTGGCATGACTGAAAAACACAGAGCAATAGTAAATGTGGCTAAACTTTTTTTAATGAATTATATTATTATTACAAATTTGAACCGAAACAGGACAGAGGGTGTGTAATCTTGGCTGGAAAAACAAAGAAATCTTTTAAATCATAAAAAAGTCACAAAAAAGCTACCATGTAAAAGTAAGTGTGAAGTAATGATTTAAAAACACTCTGTGATTCTGGATTCTGAATAATTCAGTTTTTATTTTACCATACCTTTTAAGGTTTTAAACTAAGTCAAACGCTAGAAACAAGTGGGTGGTCTATTGGAATACATTCCACGCTTTCAGTTGTGTGGGTGTTTGAGATGAAGATTGCCTTTAGATCATCCGTACAAAATTGCAGTCGCAAGACAGAAATCTTGATTATCACCGGGGATAAAACCCTTTGAGAACATCTGTCTTGCAAATGATTAAGGTCTCCAGAACATGCAAAATAAACTAGATTGAAATTGGGTCAAAGCAGAAATATGCTACATGTGAAATCCCACAAGTTCAACACGCTGTTGCTGGAATTGAACCCAAAAGTAAATCACCACAAGGGCTAACAAATCAGAACAACATGTTGCTGGCCTTTTCTTCAGCAGACATTAGTTTAGTTCTGTTGTTCTTCACCGTAATTGAGATAATTGCAAAAAATGAAGGAAACATTTTTTCCAGCTTGGGGAAAAATCATTTTGGCCGTCATTGTAGTGAACTTGAGATTAGTTCGAGTCTTAATGCATTTCTCAAATCAGTTCCAGAATCTGATCTGCTTCATGCACTCGAAGGGGTAGAAATTATCCAGCTGTTTTTCTGTTTCTTGAAGAGTTACTTTATTCGTCAATGATAATTCTATTATTATTTCTGTCACTAAAGCAGTGTGACACGCTTGGATTATCTTATTGGCTTTCCATTATGCAATAAATACAGCGTTTGCATGGACCATTTCATTTTTTTTGTAGTGCATTTTATGTTATTTTAGCATTGGGCTGAACAATATATAATTTAGTCATCGATATTGCAATCTGTGCATCCGCAATAGTACATCACAGAATTAGATTATTAATTAAAGATTAAATGATAAATGTATTATTAAATATTACTATATTTAAATTATTCATACAATAATGTTATTTTACATTTGATTGTTAAATTTCAGTACTTGAATACTGTTAGACAAATATACTGTATCCCAAACTTTCTAACCGCAACCCCCAAAATAACAATGCCAGTGACTCCAGACTCCCAATATTCTCACACAACAGTGCATACACACTAATAGGCCCAAGTCTATTTTTAATCATTTTTTTTGGCAACACTTTATAATAACTACACACTTTGAATCAATTACTAAGCATTAGCATCTAGGGAATTCATTTTTTGTAAAGCATTACTTCTACAATAATAAACGTTAGTAAGCAGTTTATAACTGCAGCTACAAATACTGTATTTGTGACTTATAACCACCTATATAATGTGCTTAATAATTGTATTTTCATACTTCGCTAATGATTTATTTTTCATTACTAAATTAAGTATCGCATTATTTACAAACCATTTGTATTTAAGGGTAGTTAAGGGTTTTTAGGATCATTCAGGATGAGTTAGTAAATGATTAATACTATATTGAAATCAACATTTATATATCTTATTATTCAGGCATATACTAATAGTTAACTTACATGTTAATAAATGCTTTATTAACTCAACTTCATGCATTTTTGTGACCTAATCTAAAATGAGGACTATTAATGCTTTATAAATCCCATATAAATGACAATTAAAGGCTTGGTATCAAATGAACAACAATCCTTGCAATCTTTTCTAAAAAAGTAAAATTACTGTAAAGTTTAAACATTGCTGAATAACAGGAGTGTCAAAATACAACATAAAACTGGTTAAAACAACAACAACAATATAATAATTTAACAATATAATAAGATGCAATGTTTAAACTCTACAGTGATTTTATTTTAGATAAGGTTGCAAAGATTTATTTATTCATTTGAAGTTTCATTTGTGTATCTTTAAATTAATAGGAATGAATTATGTCAATTTTCCTGTTTAGAATTTAACTGAGCCTTTATTTTTCATTTATAAAGGATTTATAAAGCATAAATAGTCCTCACTTTGGATAAGGTCACAAAACTGGATAAAGTTGAGTGAATAAAACATTTATTAATGCTTACAAATATTTATTAATGTAGAGTTAATGCTTAACAGATTATGCATTCACTATTTCATTTCATTTATATATATATATATATATATATATATATATATATATATATATATATATATATATATATATATATATTGCAGCAAAATAAAATATCACAATATCGAGCAACTAACCAAAATAAACAATGAAAGAATCATCTTTTGATTCAATAACGGTAGGAATGTGTTTATCAGTTCTTCTATCGCGCACAAGGGCTTCTATCAAAATTGCATTGTCATTCCAAGGATTGAGTAATTCCTGTAGATAAATGAACTGCAGATATTTGACTCTAGTCCAAATAAACAGGGATGGAACGTGTGAAACCCCTCTGGCTGTTTCTGCCGGTTTCTGGTGTCGCTTTAAACTGCTGCTCTTTAGTCTGGGAAGAGATTCATGAGCTTGTTGACTTGTGCTTCAGGAAATGCGGCGTGACTGCCTAGGATTCAGAGAGCTTGATGTTAATAGTGTCTGGTGACCAAAAAGGGCCTCTCGCCTTCTACGGGACCTCCAGATGTTGAGAACAAGCAGCAAATACCCCAAGAGCATCAGTAAAACTATAGGCCACATGCAGCTCGGTGACTGACGTCTTGTCTGAGATTATGAGGCAAGTTGAATGCATTAGAGTGGTATGTTAATACCCTATAAGCTTTGTTTGATGCTTGGATGTTTGTTGTAAAGCATAAAATTAGTGGTGTGTATTTTGGTAAATAAGGAGTCAAACTTTCCAGTGTGTGTGTGTTTTTTTTTTTTTTAGATTACATGAGCACCCATTTATATGGATGAGTTGGTTACTCTTTAATTAATTTATTTTTGTACACTTCTAACAATCCAGTTCATATCCATTGATGCCAATCTGTGACTATACAGTATGTAAACATGATTAGTGGCCATTAGTTGACTGAAAGGATAATGAGCCGATCCCAGTTTAATTTGGAAGCATTGACTTAAACGTTTTACCTGTGTTTTACCATATTTGCCATCATATTCACCCTTAAGGAGCTTCATGAATCAAAGTTTAGACAAATGCTTTTGACAGTATATTAGATTTCATCTGCTGTTGTACAGTGTTTGTTTTATTTAAGGGAACAAGTTAACACTGTTCGAATTGCTTTTCAAAATTTTGTCATGGGGCCCGGTGGCTCAGTATTAGCACTGTTGACTCTCTGCAAGAAGGTCACTGGACAGAGTACCGGTTGGACCAGTTGGCATTTCTGTGTGGGTGTTTGCATGTTCTCACCGTGTTTGCGTGGTTTGCCTCCGGGAGCTTTAGGTATAGGTAAATTAAATAAACTAAATTGACCATAGTGTATGAGTGTACTGTATTTGTGTGAATGAGAGACTGTATGGGTGTTTTGTAGTACCGGGTTGCGGCTGGAAGGGCATCCGCTTTGTAAAAACACTTGCTGGAATAGTGTTTTGTTTATTCCGCTGTGAGGACCCCTGATAAATAAGGAACTAAGGTAAAGAAAAATGAATGAATGCATTTGGTCAAAGCAAAGTATGTTCAGCTAATTGGGTTTACCAATCAAGATGTAATATAGGTAATATCAGCCAAAACCATTGTAAAATTGTACTAAATTGTACCACATTGTAAAAAAAAAATAAAAAATCTAAGGGCAGATGGAGGAAATTTGGCCATAGTCTGGGGTTACCCCCCTACTCTTTATGATAAGTGCCATGGTATTTTTAATGACCAAAAACAGGTCCTCGGTTTAACATCTCATTTGAAAGACGACACCCATTGACAGTTAGTGTCCTTTTCCCTTTACAGGGGCATTGGGACTCACACAGACTGCTTGTTGAGCGCCTCCTGCTGGCCTCTCTAACACCACTTACAACAGCAACCTAGTTTTCCCATGTGGTCGCACATCCAGGTACTGACCAGGCTTACGGCTGTTTCACACCACAAGCGTCAGCAGCGCATGAGCAGCGCATGTTTTTTCGGCGTCCATGTTAACAGTTTAGAGCTTTCATACCGCACGCAGCAGCAGCGCATCAGCGCGAGGCGTGAGCTTCGCTGAAGCAGCAGTGCAGCGATAGTTTCGGCACTGGGTCTATTTTTGCCGCGCTGCTCACGCTCAATTAAAGTGACAGTGCATTGATAATGACCAAAACACAATGAATAACAGTAAAAAGTAGCTATTTTACCCAATAAATACGTTAATAATGTCAACGGATTTATATATAGTCAATCAAATTAACTTAAATGATTAAAAACGGCAACAAACATTTATTTAGGCCCATACTACAAAACCAAATGTAAAACAGTTTTAGTATCAATTTTGCTTCAGTTGCACGTTAGTGTTTCAGAAGAGGGGAAATAGAATATTTAGGGGAGTTGTAGTCCATTGTGAAGTGTATTGTGGGTAGTGTAGTTCGACACACATGCTGGATTATGTGAGCTCGCTGTGTCCTGTGCAGCTCAAGCAAAGGAATAAAGTTTTTTTCGGCTTTGTTTGATGTTCACTCAAGTTATTCCTACCGGGAGCTGTTTGCACTGTGTACTGACAAGAAAATAAGTAAAAGAAGGGCAGGCATTAATTACTTTTGTCCGTCTCATCCTCTGCATGAGCATGAATTAACTCTGTCGCTGGACATCACTGTAGCGTAGAAAGTAACACTAGTTTGATCATGTATAAATATCATTATAACTATATTGTATAAATATTATTATAACTAGGCCTACAGCAACCTGACAATCAAAAACCAAATGACATGATATCACAGGCGATTGTCTTCTGACTGTAGACACTTCTCATAGAACTTGAGAAGCATACAGTACTATTTGATCTATAAAATTTGTCAAATAAACATTTGCAGGTTAAAGAAACAGCATTGGAGGAAGTTGCCGCAGGCTTTGGTGCAGATGAAAAGTTTAAAAAGTTTATTTGTTTATAGAGAGACATATTGGGAGCGGTACGCATGCTTTTAGTGCAATTTAAACAAATTGTTAAAATGATTATGTATGTAGGAAAGCAGATAATAACAACAGTTCATTTAGCTAATATATAGCTTAAATTATTTAATTCATTCATTTTCTTTTCGGCTTAGTCCCTTTATTAATGTGCGGTCCCCACACTAAAATGAAACGGCAACTTATCCAGCACATTTTTATGCAGTGAATGCCCTTCCAGCCGCCACCCATCACTTGGGAAACATCCATTCACATACCTACCCTAAAGACAATTTAGCCTGCCCAATTCACCTGTACCACATGTCTTTGGACTGTGGGAGAAACCGGAGCACCCGGTGGAAACCCACGCAAAAGCGGGGAGAACATGCAAACTTCACACAGAAACGCCAACTGACCCAGCCGAGGCTCGAACCAGCGACTTTCTTGCTGTAAGGCGACAGCACTACCTACTGCAGCGCTGCGTCGCCTAGCTTAAATTAACATTAGACAAATAATTTTTATTTCCTAATTTTATATATTTATTCATTGTTGTGTCATTTATTTTTATTTGTAGAATTATTACTCAAAAACTTATTAATTTATTTTGAAGTCCAAAGAGAGAAATGGACAATTGTTTTTTTTTTTTTTTGTGCTTTATTTGGTTACTGAGCAGCAATAATCAACACTCTAACAGTTTTCTTGTTATTTTCTAAACTATTTAATGCTTTTAATTTAATAAATGCAAAATAATGGTGATAACCGGGAAACCATGATTATTCTTCAGACTATAATCACACAACCAAAATCTATAATTATTGCATTTCCAATTGTTATGCAGTTTAAAACATAACATATAAATTAGTTTGAATGTAGAAAAAGCCTAATTAAACAAATACACTGATTTTGTTTTTTGAAATACAGCATTTGGATATGCTTGTAAAAAACACATTGTAAAATGCAGTGCTGTTGTGTAGTTTCAAAATCCAACATATTCACGTTTTAATGTAGAAAAAGTCAATGTGGGTGTCTTCATGAGCACAAATTTAGCATATGGGCTCTTATATGCTGTTGTGTCATCAGCTATATTGCAAGTCATATCTCTCCGGTCCCTCGTTTGGAATGTTTTTCATGAACTGGCCCCCATGACAAACTAATTGAATAGCCCTGGTTTACTGATTCTAAACAGTTTACTGTGCATTCTTTGATATGTTTTGCGCAAAAAAAAATGTTATTCATTCATTCATTCAAAATCTTAAATTTTTCCTTTTCAGAATAAACCCCTTTGTTTATTGTTTATATAAATATGAACAACATTTTTTTACAGCACTGTAGTTTAGGCTGTCACTTCCAGCATCTGGTCTTTTTCATGTGGGAATTCTAAAATCTGTTTGTATATTTCCTGCTTTTCTATTGTTCCCATGTTTGTCAGGCTGTGGTGTTGTCAAGTTTCTCTCCAGAGCTGCATAATAACAGCTCATGCTCATATTCTCTTAGAGTTTTTTTAATGATTTTAAAAAACAACAAATAGTTCTCACACAGCCAAACAACCAACCAACAGTACTTATGGAGGGTTTTTTTCTCAGACTCTCAAGTGCAAAGAGCTAAATGTAATTGTCGATTCGTCACTTAAAATATTTCATACCAAACTTGGCATTACCACAATAATTGCACAATAATTTAGACTCGTTTTAAGTTACTTTCTAGGCCATAAACAACAGTCTAGGCCAGTGTGTCCAGAACACTGCTTCTTTGGCAGAGTTTATTCCGTCTAATGTGTTTGTTCTCCTGCTTTTCATTGCTTTATGAATTGATATAATCACTGAAAAATTTTCATTATGGGTGTTCATTGGTCGATGATTTTGGCAGTTGTCTCTTGGAAGCCATTCTAGCAGAAGCTTGGAGAACAAAACTCCAAATAGCAGCGAAAATGAAGGATCTTTCTGTACTTCCCAAAAACCTAATGTGCCGTTCAGTGAACTCTTTACACTTACAAAGGCTTTTTTGATTCTGTAGACTTTTATCCTGTAATTCAAGTAGCCAGTAGCATTATGAGTGTTTACACAGAATTGCCAAAAGAGCTGTTTATGCATTGGGTGATCAAATAAAATAGAATTGGTTTCAGAGGCAGAGCTTGTTGTTTCATTTTTGTCTCAGATGTGCATTTTGTGGTGTTGGATTCGAAGTTCCAGTTCCTGTCTACAGCTTGAGGTTTTTCTGATTGTCCTCATTGTGTGGTGGTTGAGTGGGAGCTGTGGTTTGTTCTGGTTTGTTTCATCACATTTCATTTTTCCACTTGTACGTATCTATCTATCCATCCATCAATCCATCCATCCATCCATCCATCCATCATTGTGGAAAAAGATTCTGGTCTGCAAAATCTTCTAAGTCAAAGTTTTCAAAAAATTACAAAGTCTGAGATACCCGAAATCTTTGGGTAAAGCAGTTTATTGTTACAGCATCAGTTACAACAGAGACAGGTCGTTCAGACTTCTGTGTCTTAATACTCAACCCAGATTTACACATTACACACCTCCATCAGCTTCTCCGCTAATGGGATCTTAAATCTCTCAGGTGTCAACCACCAGTAGAATCTCAGGGTCTTTCAGTGGTCTTACCCATGTCCAGTAAAGGTCTTTCCTTCCCGTTTCAAATGTAAAAACAAAGCTCAACAATAATATCTTGTTCACTGTCCAATAAGCTGTCAACTGTAAGTTCAGCTGAAGTTCACGGGGACTCATATTTTTTTACAAGTCATTACAAATGAGTGTGGGCGCACATGCAGGTGTGCCTTATCATGAGTTACAGAACAGAACGCAGGTGTCCTTATGGCCTTGCTTCCATAAATCTACCCTCATTGTGAAATTAATGCTGCTCTTCTAATTTCTCTTTCATCTCTGACTGCATTTAGGACACATACTTGATAATACTGCCACAGGTATGGGTAATAATGAAATAATAATACTGAAATCACTCAAATAAGCATATAAATGAGAGTAATAAATTCATCAGAAATTCATCAAGACACAATGAATTCCCCAACACTAACTAGCTAACTAACTAACCAACCAACCAACCAACCATCCATCCATCCATCCATCCATCCACCCACCCATTCACCCCCCCCCCATTTACCCACCCAATTGTATTGTATTCTATTGACTTTTTTTGTGTTTTATGTGTATTAATAGTTTACACTTTTTCTCAGTCGCTTTTGTACATTTCTCAGAACAGAATTGAATTTCTCAAAAACTACCTGTTTAATCTTCAGATCATTTTGTCATTTCTGCACATCAAATAAGCAGTTTCTCATTCCTATGAACAAGTTGCAAATGCTTTTGTACAACCATGCAAATGATTATGTGGAATCTTTCCTACATTATCAATTGTTCTAAATGTCATGTTGATCAAAATGTATTATTTTGGGCCTTGTTTAATAGTCTAAGCCCCCACAACATTAAAAAAATTGTTCATGGCATAAATCTTTACATGGAACAAGGCTGAACAAGTTGTCATAATATTTTGTCAAAATTAATTTTTTTATACATTTCCATGGATTTTTTTAATCTGTCTATAATTGGTAAATTTCTTGGAGGTGAATCTTGGCAGTGCTGTCTTTTGCTTTTTGTATCACAGTACATGTACATCTGTCAACAAATTACAGTACAAACGGCAAAAAAAAAAAAAACATAGTTTTGCCCCTGCAGAGTACACTGTTATATTGACAACAGGACTAAGTAATTTATTTAATTTACTTATCCATGCACAGTGAGTATGTTTACATGGACACCAATAATCCAATAATGAATGAAATTGAATAAATGATGAAGGTCATAATCAAACTAAACAGAAATTGGATTAAGACCTGTGGAGTATGCCTATTTTAGTCGCATTATCAAGTGTAGTACAGACATGTAAACACCGCAATCATGTAGGATTTTCGCTGCATTTTGCAACAGGATAGTCCTTAAACACACAGATGTTTAACACTATTCTTTTTTCCCCCATATGACATGCTGTTTCAAATTCCATTAAAACAACTCTCTTCCAGCAGTTCATTCTTGAATCCAATATCGTTTTGTCACAGGGGCCAGCATGAAATGTTACTAAATGAAAGTGAAAGTGTCAAACTGCAGTTAAAGTCAACAAATAAAAACGAAACACCCGGAATGACACGAAACTCCGGAGGAAATGTGAAAAGCGTTGTCATGCAATGACATTTTGTGCTATAACATGTAAAACGGGATCATGAAAGGAACGTTCAAAAACGTTCAACTCATGTAAACAACTTCATCATATTATTATCCTAATTTGATTAGGGCCAATAATTTGATTACTAATGTCCATATACAAGTAGTCAATGACACAAGGACTTGTCATTTTTACAGCACTGACACATTCATTTACACAGAAATTTTGTTTTTAAATATTAATTTAGATTTTGAGCAGTAGACTGCATGGTGTTTTGCTAGTTGTACACGTTGTTTTGAGAAATGCAGTTTTGCTCATTTCATTTCTGATCTGAAAAATGTAACAAAGCGACTGAGAAAAACTGCAATACCCATCTGTCTGTTATTTTTGCTATCTGTTATTGATGATTGTGGGATTTCTCTAACAGTGCAGCTCTTTTTGTTTTAGTTCCTCTTAAGCCCAGAGGAGGGCACTGCATGTAAACACATTTTTCTCTTCAAATGTGCAATCTATGAAGGAAGCCTGAGGGCAGAGAGCTGAAGTCACGTCTTGATTGCATTTACCTGCTGCACACTGGTCATCGGGCTCCCTGAAGTCAGTCTGATATTTACAGCAGTGTACTCTGCTGCTCTGAGGCTAAATGTCTGCTTGGTGTGCTGGGCTTTTTTGTGCTCCTCCTGAGGTTACTTCTATTAAAGGGCTGCAGAGAAGAGGTAAAGTTGTGTAGGGTGTTGTGAAAGGGAGGTATCATGGCAACAGCAGTTGTGTGATAATGTGGTCAAGGTTGTTTTTTACACAAATGGACACTTTAATGGACTTCTTTCTACCTCGCTACACTGTTGTACATTTACTGGTAAACAGAATCATGTTTAGGTAATAAAAATACTCCTAAAATGTTTCATGTTGCACGTTATTCTAAGATTAATGTGTTTTTTTATAATCTATATTTATATTTTAATAGGTTTACACAGTGAAATAGAAGGGGAATATGAAACTAATTGTCAGGTAGACCTTTAAAAAAGGACATGCAGTATCTAATTTAGTATTCTAGTTAAAGTATGCATATAGCTCAAAATAATGATTTCTTATAAAGGAAAATTACAAATTATTATATATTGATACACATTTTGTTTTTGTTGTGTTGTTTTTAGATTTTTTTAATGTAAAATACCAAATAATCCTAAAATTAAAATAAATGACACTTCTTATACTGAAAATGAAGTCACATGCATTGAGCTGGTGTGTTTTTTTTTTCTTTAGCAGAGTGTAAAAACTTGATGTTTCTGTTGGTCTCATCTATCAAATCTGATTTTGTATTCTGTATTGAATTGAAGTCAGGTGATTGGCTGGGCCATTCTACAGCTTTATTTTCTTTCTCTGAAAGCATTTGATAGTTTTCATGGCTGTGTTTTGGATCAGTGTCTTGCTGAAATGTCCACCCTGGTTTCAGCTTCATCATAATGTAGATGTTGGACTGAAGCATCTAATATTAATTTACAATAACGAAAGGCAGAGGGTTGCTTGAGAACTACTGAGAGATTGTAGCTGCTGTCTGGGCTTTCACTGCCTTTCTACACCTTCCTTTATTTATTTATGTGTTCAATACTTTTCCCCTGCTCCAATTCATTTTATTATGCATAACTTCACTTGTAAACTATATATATATATATATATATATATATATATATATATATATATATATATATATATATATATATATATATATATATATATATATATATATATTTGCATATATGGATTTCTTTGGTTGCTATCAACATCTGGGGAAAATTTAAAGTCAACAACACCTTTAGAAAAATGGTGACGTGTTCAATACTTATTTTCCCTGCTGAATATTGTTTTACTGCTCTAGCAGGTTTTACATCATTCAGGGTGTTCGCAGGGTCTTAAAAAGTAAAAGTTGATAAATCAACTACAGTATGAGAAAATGATGCATTTAAGTTAAAGATTTGATACTGATTAGAACTTGAAGTGGCAATGAGGTCTTAACATATTCTGAGAAGGTCTTTCAAAAGTTTTTAAAATGTATTGAAATTACCTTTAGGATTCCTGCATATTCCCTGTCATAAATTCTATATATATATATACTTGCTTTAAAGATATTTTACTTTTTAAATATTAAAGAGAAATGTAACTTTCTATCTATCTTAATTAATATGTAGATTTTGATATGTTCACACAGGGAAATAGAAGGGGTTAGATCCTTTTAAAAAATATATGCAGCATTTAATTTAGTTTTCTAGTTAATGTATGCATATAGCTCAAAATAATGGTTTCTGATAAAGGACAATTAATAATTCTTATTGATACAAATTTAGTTTTTTATTGTTTTTAGAATTTTTTTAATCTAAAATACCAAACATCCTTAAATTGCAACAAATCTGCTTCAAAGTAACCAATGCATAATATATAATATAGATGTTTATTTCAAAAACAAAGTATATAGATCAAAATGTAACTTTTCTATACAGTTGAAGTCAGAGTTATTAGCCCCCCTTTAATTTTTTATTTTTATTTTTTATTTTTTTAATATTTCCCAAAGGATGTTTAACAGAGCAAGGAAGTTTTCACATTATGTCTGATAATATTTCTTCTTCTGGAGAAAGTCTTATTTCTTTTATTTTGGCTAGAATAAAAGCAGTTTTAAATTTTTTAAAACCATTTTAAGAACAAAATTTTAAGCCCCTTTAAGCTTGATAGTCTACAGAACAAACCATCGCCATACAATAACTTGCCTAGTTAACCTAACCTGCCTAATTAACCTAGTTAAGCCTTTAAATGTCACCTTAAGCTAAGTGTCTTAAAAAAATATCTAGTCAAATATTGTTTACTGTCATCATGGCAAAGATAAAATAAATCAGTTATTAGAGATGAGTTATTAAAACTATTATGTTTAGAAATGTGATGAAAAAATCTCTCCGTTAAACAGAAATTGGTTAAAAAATAAACAGGGGGGCTCATAATTCAGGGGGGCTATTACTTCTGACTTCAATTGTATATACAAGCTAACATTATCCGTATATGTAATGATGTAATACAATACTGAATCTTTAAATCAAACCCTGTCCTGCTTTGTTTTCTCCTGAAGAGCGTTACTGGATTTTATCATAATATTGTGTTGCGATGTCTCATGCATCAAGACGTCTGATCATTTCTGAGTCTTGGAACACTGTGTGCTGCATTAAATTCTCCTCACAAACTTGTTCCTCTTTCAGTCATTTTTGTCTGAACTCAACAAATTAAAAGCATAAGTCTGTTTCAAACTTTTATATTGATCTATATCTCAACTACAGTGACAGTCCCCGAATGTTATTCAGCATATGCCTCCACTGTTTCTCTTTCCCTGGAGAGATAAACGTTTCTTTTGATGTCTTCATGCAAAGCAGGCAGCATCAGTACTCGATGACGTCCATCACTCAGAGACAGCTTATCTTAATGGTCCTCCCCATACTCTCTTTAGCTTGACTCTGAGGCTCAGGTGGCGTGTAGCGACTGCACTATAGGTAATAATATCAGACCTCTTATTACCCGCATTTATTCCAGTGTAGTGCTCTTCTGAGAAGCCGAGCAGACAGATTTACACCAGCCTCTCCATCTCGTCCTCTCGATGAGAAAGTTCACACCGGGGTCGAGTGTCTGAGCGTTGGGAGAGAATGAAAGTGGCTCCTGCCGCCTCCCTCGGCTCCTTCCATTACTCACTAACCCTCCCACAAAGACCCAGCATGCCACAAAACCTGCTTTCTTCCTCCTCACTGGAGAAATATTCTGTCACAGAACTGCCGACCCAACAATCCATCAGCTCCCACTCACCGAGAGAAACTTCGTGTCAACACCCTTTCTGTCTTTAGGAGAGTGCTCTTGATGTTCAATTATTCTCTCTAATCTTTTAACTTTGTAGTTGGAAGTGTGTCTGCTCTCGAGGTGTGAAGTTCAGAGAAGCATGCTGTTATGCTGATCTGCAACTTTTCGGCTTGTCAGGTTGCTGTTGAGGTAATGAACAGTTGAGGATTGTTCAGCTGAAAATTAATTACTCTTCCCTTTCAGATATAAAGTCTTTTCAAAAGGTGCATGTTACAGCTGCACTTGTTTTAACTCACACATACAAGCCATTATAAGATGCTAGTAATGTAACAGATCACAAATCTCACAGTTTGGATCACACTACGGTTTTTTAGTCATGGATCGGACCATTTTTTGGATCCGTCTAATATGTTTGTTCTCCTGCTTTTCATTGCTTTATGAATTGATATATGCACTGAAAGAATATCATTATGGGTGTTCATTGGTCGATGATTTTGGCAGTTGTCTCTTGGAAGCCATTGTAGCAGAAGCTTGGAGAACAAAACTCCAAATAGCAGCGAACATGAAGGATCTTTCTGTACTTCCCAAAAACCTGATGTGCCACTCAGTTAACTCTGTACACTCACAAAGGCTTTTAAGATACTAGTGGTGTAACTGATCATAAATCTCACGGTTCGGATCACACTACGGTTTTTGTGTCACGGATCGGACCATTTTTTGGATCTGCCAGGTTAATCAAGTAGCAGATCTATAACTCCAAGACCAAATACATCAACATATTCAGTTGAAGTCAGAATTAACCCCCCTTTGATTTTTTTAAAAATTTTAAATATTTTCTAAATTATGTTTAACAGAGCAAGGACATTTTCACAGTATGTCTGATAATATTTTTTCTTTTGGAGAAAGTCTTATTTGTTTTTATTTCAGCTACAATAAAAACAGTTTTTAATTTTTTAAAAAACATTTTAGGGACAAAATTATTAGCCCGTTTAGGCAATTTTTTTTCTCAACAGTCTACAGAACAAACCATCATTATACAATAACTTGCCTAATCACCCTAACCTGTCTAGTTAACCTAATTAACCTAGTTAGGCTTTTAAAGGTGCAGTAGGTGATCTGCCAAAATGCTAACCGCTTAGCATATTATCTTTGGACTGCGGGGAGGGACTGTGATTCAAAGCCACAACCCCTGAAATCGCGAGTGCGCGCACCGCATCACAACAGCAGACAGACAACCCACTAGTTCATGTCATTCGCCAGTTAGTTAGTGCCAGCGCAGTGCAGGAACTACATTTATTACTTAGCCACACTTACATGCTATTTCTGAGCGAATATTCAGAGTAGCATGCTAAACAATATAGAAAGGTTGTCATTGTTCAAAAATGACCCAATGTGAATATAAAAGCAACTTCAGCTCAATAAAGCAGGCTAGGCGGAATAGCGCTATTTACTGATGTTTTGTTTTAAACTAAACATAAATCTACATTATAGATGCTGTATAAGAACCTTATGAAACTGTAAATAATCACTTCAATCTTTCATCGAGAGATTTTAGTGGCTGAACAACACGTCTGTGCACATAAGTCATTTATAACACAACACACTCTAACATAAGCTTAGCCTGACTAACATAGTTTTAAAACAGAACATTACCTGTCTAACAATAACACTTCAGTCATGGTGTCGTCCTTCCTCCAGGGTGCTAAAGTAACTCCATTATTGATTCAGGTTTTTAAAAGTTTCAATTAAGCATTTGATTTCTCCCGGTACGTCTCGTGACCGCGCGACCGCTTATGCAGACGGGCACGCGCGAATGGCCGATCTGCGTGAACAGATGCGCAGAAGTCCGAATCTGCATTTCCTGACAGACAGTCTGAGCTGCTTAGCGGAATTATGGGAGATGTCGGTCCGACTCTATTTAATTGGATGAACATTTTTTTGTTTTATGCCTTACCCAGAATATAAAAATACATATAAACACATTTAGATCATTTACTGTAATCATTACTATTGGACTGTGAAGAGACTTTCAACCAGCACAACAAAACATGTTTCTGAAGACAATCACCTACTGCACCTTTAAATGTCACTTTAAGCTGTATAGAAGTGTCTTGAAAATATCTAGTCAAATATTATTTACTGTCATCATGGCAAAGATAAAATAAATCAGTTATTAGAAATGAGTTATAAAAACTATCATGTTTAGAAATGTGTTGAAAAAATCCTCTCTCCGTTAAACAGAAAATGGGGAAACAGTTAAACAGGGGGGTGAATAATTCAGGGCAGCTAATTATTCTGACTTCAACTGTACATATGTATTACCATACTAAATCCAAAGAGTGTTCATAGCTGAAATTTAGTTATGTTCAACTTAATTTGGTTGTTTAAATTCATCCCAAATAAATTGTTTACAACCACTTACCTTAAAAAATAATAAATCCAAGGAATCATTTTTGAATCAGTGATAGCTTTAAGGTACCAATATGGGCTCTTGGATACAAACATACACCTTTTGAAAAAGTGCTGACCCAGTGACAGCTCTTTTATTTCTAAAAGTGTTATGGTGTTCTTTCTGCTGTGTTCATGATACATTTTTCCTGGGCTGTCAAGCTGTAGATAGGACAAAAAGAAATCGTTATGGAACTGTAATAAAAGGGCCCTTAGAGCTTTGCACTCATTCGCCCCCACATACTTGGCCATTCAAGCCAATGCTGGTTGACAGCATTGATGTCAAGCTATGCGTATCTGTGGCATTTAAGAGCTATGCTGGAGCTACTGATTGTGTAATGAAATTATGACAAAGCAGCAATGACAAAGCTGTCAGAAGACTTGGAACAAAATGAGCAAGTTGTTTGTAGTTTCTTTTGTTGTGCCTGACAGCTCATGGTCACAATTTGCTTCTGTTGTAAAGAAAGCATTATAGTTGTTTTGTCTTTATGTTGTCAAGAAAGTCATACAAGTTTTAGCCCATTCATTTGTAATGACAGTTATGACATTTTTTCTCAGAATTGCTTAATATGAACTCACATTTGCAATTTTTTTTATACATGATAGAATTCAACACTGGCCGTTCATTCCGCTGTGGTGACCCCTGATAAATAAGGGACTAAGCTGAAGAAAAATGAATGACTGAATTTCAACATTGCAAGTTAAAAAGTCAAATTCTGTTTTTTGAGCACCAAACTAATATATTAGTATGATTGATGCTCAAATGATGCTCAACATTAAGCTTTTTAAACCTGGAGTAAAGTACATAAGTGTAATTTATATCAAATTAATACATTTTTAGTGACATTACGAGGCTTCGCAAACATTAAAAACATAAAACTTCTCAACTATTAATAGTAGCGCAAAGTAACAATGTAGATAGCAGAATTATATAACTATTAGAATAGTCATAGCAGCCATTCTGACCAAACAGACCAAAGTTTTTATTTTATGTTTAGTTTTTAAGCATGCAGAAACTGTACAGATTTTTCCACATTGAAGTGTTAGGTCCGGAGATTTTATTTTATTTCATTTATTTTTGCACACTTGAAATAAATTACATCTTTTCAAAAAGCCAAACATTTAAATTAAAAACAATTACTTGGAAGTGTAATACAGTAAAATTGCAGTTTACTGTATTTCAGATCAAATTAATGTATTTTTGGTGACATTTAAGAGGCTTCACAAGCATTAAAAACAAACTAACTCAATTACTTAATGGTAGTGCAAAATAACACTGAAAATACCAAAGTTATATAACTACTAGAATAGCCACAGCATCCATTGTGACCGTTCTCATGTTAAGAAGTCATATTGACACTTCATATTTACATTCTAAGCTTCTATTGAGGTAAAAGAATTAAGCTTTGAATGTCTGTTGTCATATTTTATGAAATCTTTACTCAAAAAAAAAAAAATAAAATAATATATATATATATATATATATATATATATATATGTATATATATATATATATATATATATGTGTATATATATATATATATATATATATATATATATATATATATACATACATATATATATATATATATATATATATATATATATATATATATATATATATATATATATATATATATATATATATATATATATATATATATATATATATATATATATCTTTTGGTAATAGAGCCTATGAATGTGTACAAGTTGCTAGACTTCACTTTGTCCGGCAAGCAGGAGAGCAAGGCTTATTCGCAGCGCTGCATATGTTGTTTTGAAAGACACGTCTGAAGCAAAGTTATGTATTTTTCTATCAGAAAGTTATGTTTTTTAACACGTTGCTTGGCAACAGAGCCACGCATATTCAAAAGAAAGGGAATAAGTAGCCGACACTGAAATGCATGCGGTCAATTTGACCTCTATGGTAATTCAAGGTAGAAATACTCTTGTGTGTAACTTTAATAAAATACCAATGATAGAAAGAAATATACACACATTTAGCAAGAGATATTGAGTTATACTGGATGCAAGTTATGTGGGAGAGGGGGGAGGGGTTCCTAATTCATGCTTGATCCCCCCTGAAGGACATCAAAACAAGATGTATGGGTGTTCTGCCCTTTAATAGTTACGAAGTAGTTTGCTCTAATCTGTATCTTAAATAATATTAACAATTCAAATATTCAATAACTTTACATTAGACCACCTCTGTAATGGTTCATACCATTGTGAATGCATGTTTGAGGCAAAATAAATAACTTCAATAAACATTTGACCACCCCTGTAATGGTTCATTCCATTGTGAATGCGTGTTTGAGCCAAAAATATTAATTAATCGTTTTATAATGTGCAAATTTAGAGCAGCAACAGACAGTGTAGGTGTTCACAAAACATGTTTCTTTAAAAAAGGCATTTGTAGGTGTCTGTAAAACTAGATGCATACTTTGTATTTTAATATAAACTGGCTCACACATGAAAGTTAAACAATAAAATAAAAAATAAGTGGAGTCTTTCATGGTCATCCATTAATAGTTGCAGGAAAGCAAACCTGTCACCATTTATTTAATATCACAAATGTCATTGAGAACCACTCAATATCTCTTAAAACTGAAAACATTATTACAAGTTTGATTAATAAATTGGATGTAATTGAGTCAAATATATACATTTGGTTCACTAAGGCATATTACCGAACAGAATCCAAAAACTCGACCCCCCCGATCCTCAATGTATAATTCGCACCCTGGTTCTATGGGTTTTATTTTAACATACTGTATATATTAAATTACAACATTTTAAAAACAGTCTAAATGACTGCCTTTTAGTGTTAATGAATACAAATTTATTTGTTTTTACCATCGTAAAAACAATCTTGGCTGGAGGTAACAAGTGGGTCATTTTATGTTTTGTTTGTTTGTTTGTTTGTTTGTTTGTTTGTTTGTTTTTTGAAAAAGAAAATTGATCTGGAGTTGAACATTCTGACTGGATTAGGAAAATAGCCCAACATGCTGAATTGTTTTACACACAGTATCATTTTTTCTAACAAAACAATACATGCAAAGTCATTGCATTTGTAAAAATGGAATTGTCTTTTGTGGTGTATCGTATCTCACAAATGTTTTGTTGCCTCAATCAGTTACCTTTATAGTTATAAGTGCACTGGAATCATCTTAAAAACTCTTTTTTCATCTCTGTCTGATTGGTTGTTGACATTTGGTTCTCAGAGTTGAGGATTTCATCAGGGAGGTGAGATGTTCCTTGCGCGGCTCGTAAATCTCATTATATCACCGGCTAGACCTGTCGTAGGGGTCACAGGGTCAAATGCCTTTGTCTGAGCAATGCAAATATATTAATGTATTGGATGTTTGACTAAAGGTGGATGAAGAGACAAACCTGCTGTTCATTCTTAGTGTCAGTCTACAGTAAATGATGTAAAAAATGTTTTCTGTTCAATTTTTACAACAGTAGTTTGAATTTTCGCAGGTCTTTTAATGACCATGTCTGTCAGGCTACAAAAAACTACCATCAGTTTATCTACAGACCTTATGTTTAGTTTTAAAGCATGCAGAAATTGTACAGATTTTTTCCATGTTGAAGTGTTAGACCCAGAGGCTTTATTTTCTTTTCTTAATTATTATTTAGTTTGTTTCATTTTATTTATTTTAATTATTTATTTCATTTTATTTTATATTATATATTTTTTTATTAATTTGTTTTATTTTAATATTTATTTCATTTTATTGTATTATTATTTATTTTATTTTAATATTTATTTCATTTTATTATAGTTTTTTTATTTAGTTCATTTTATTATTTATTTATTTTAATTCATTTTATTTTAGTATTTATTTTATTTCATTTTATTTTATTATTTATTTTATTTGATTATTTATTCTATTATTTATTTCATTTAATTTTAATTTATTATTGTTTATTTTATTTTATTATTATTTATTTTATTTTATTATTTAATTTATTTTAATATCATTTACTTAATTTACTTTTAATTTTATTTATTTTTATTATTTATTTTTTATTTAATTTAATTTAATTTTTTTCATTAAATTTTTTTTATTTTATTTTATTTTATTATTAATTAATTAATTATTTATTTATTTATTTATTTATTAATTTATTTATTTATTTATTTATTTTTGCACACCTGTCAAGCTCCAAGAATGTAAAACAGAAGCTTTTATTAATTCATTTAATATTTTTTTATGTTTTAAATGTCATTTTGGAGCTTGACAGATGTATTTAGCTTGATCTCTTGTAAAGTAGCTCCAACATAGAAATATCTTCATTAGACTTTCACACAAAAATTGCAGCTTATATACAATAGCTTTTTTGAACTATCTCTGTAATCTAAAATTTATATATTTTATATTATTGTTTTTTTTTTTTTAAATGAAGGAGCAGCTTGAGACATGCCTGCACTGTAATTTACACCAAAAATTCACACCTCGCTATAGATTTCCTTCCAAATTCACAGATGTTATTTGTAAGGAGGAGTTTTCTCTCAACTTTCCCCCTTGTTTTCCCCCCTGTTCTCTCGAAACTCGCCACCATGTCATTTCAAGAGCAGTCCTGACTTGCAGAATCAGATGCAGCAATCAGCAGAACATACAATCTGTCCTGGCAGCCTTTCAGTTCAACAGGAGCTTTTGAAGCACAGACATCCAGCAGTTCCTGAATCAGAGTCATTTTTGAAGACCGTCAGACGTGGAGAGCATGTCAGGAGCGGTAAGGAGAGTTTTTGGGAGAAAATGGTATTACTACAGACTTCTGGGTCGATCAAGGCACCGACAGCATGTCCGGTCACGGAGCCGCTGCCGCAACACTATCAAGGGTGATTTCAGCTTTTTCTGTCTGTCTGTCTGTCTGGTAAATCAACACTTTGCTGGAGTTTCAGAGGGTTACACGTTCATGATGTTTTTCATTGTCTTATATTGACTTAATATCCATTGTGTAGGATTTAGCCTGAGGAGTGATGGAAGTGTGAGATCGGTAAGAAACTGACAGATAGTTTGACTGATGGTGGTTTTCAATCAGAATGGAGTGTACATTTGGTCTCTGTGTGAAACAAGCTGCTTGTGCTTGATTTTTTTTTTTTTTACCCTTTTTTTGCTCTGTGATTGAAGGTTGTTTTTTTTTTTTTCTCGAGCATACTGTGATACTTGCTTTAAAAGTAAGTGAAGGAAGAGGTGACCTCTGAGGGAATTAGAATTTTTGGCATTTCATAAAAATATAATCTTAAGTTCATCCACACACTGTACTTAATAATAACACTAAAATATTTATAAAACATCTGAAATTATCTGTAAAGGGCCATGGAACCCCCTGTCACAGCAGGGTGTTTACACACCTCTAGTTTGAAAAAAAGTCAGAAAAGTGAGTGAGGCCCCGTTTACACTACTACACTTTGCTATGGTTATGTCATCCGTCCACACTACAGCAGAATTTTTGACGCCGAAACCAAACGTTTTGAAAACACTGGAGAGGCCGTTTTCATTCTAAAACGCTGCTGCTTCATCTCAGTGTGGATGGGGAAAACGGAGTAATCTGAAAACGAAGGCGGGGCTGCAGACATTCGTCTTTCTGATTGGGGCTTCTCCCTCAATATTAAGTGGCCTTCACACACACAGTTTGGTTTACAACAGTTCAGTCTAAAACTATTATATATTAAAATTATTATATATTATATAGATGGCGCTCTGTGTCGCGGCAGAAATATGAACAGTTGTGGTTGGGCGCCGAGGACAGCCATCGACTTGCGGCGCTGGTGTGTGTACCCTGATAGAAACCTATGTTTACAATTCTAAAATGCATGGCGTTACATGCCACGTCGCCGAGCGCCGCTTCTGGTGTGTGACCACCTCATTATATTACTGCCACCTTTCATTTTCAATGTAAATACAAAACATACCCTTCCTTTTGCTAAATATCAGTTTTAATAATCAATAATGGCCATTATAAAAGTATAAGGTACAACAAGTTTATAAATTATAGGAAATACAGGCAAGCAATCAGTCAATATACAGAATCAGTGTACGTGGTTACATTATTTATTAACTTATCTTTGTGCTCAGCAAAAACACGTTACCAGAGAACAAGTAACAGATTCAAAAGACCAAAGTCAGGGAATTTGTCATTAGATAGAGACATCAAGATTAATTATCACAAATATAGTGAGATTAGATCCAGCGGTAGATCCTTGATGAACAGTCTGACGAGCACAGCTCTCATCTGGGTAGATATGCTACAGTGCATCCAGTGTGTGTGTGTGGTCACGTAATGTGTGTTTTCAGTGGTGTGGTGTAGACAGAGAGTTGTTCAGAAACGCTGGGTAAAACGCATGGACACAGATCGTTTTCATTCTAAAACACCATTTTAAAATAATTTTGTTTTTTATTTTTATTTGCTCTAAGATTATTTTGCTTACCCCATTGGCAGATTATTTAGCTTGATTTAAGGAAAAACTCACTTCATTTTGGCATATTATTTCTTAAAACAAGACAATATGTCTTGCTTGTCTAGATAGATAGATAGAGATTTGTAGATATTTGGACTAGATACAAGACAAAAAATCTAAGTAAGAAAAGCATTTTTTGCAGTGGATTGAAGATATATGTATTTATTGTGTATTGGATTAGACTAACTAGGATCTGACATAGTTGTTGTTGTTGCTTTGATTGCTTCTATTGTCCTCACTTGTATAATAATAGCATAAATTTTGTTAATATCAATACTGTGTGAGCTGTACAGTTCAAATTTTTTATTGCTTAAGTCTAGTACTGGGTGATTGGCAAAAATTGAATTTCATTAATAATTTTCCATATTGAACAATAAGAATGTGCAGTTAAAGTCAGAATTATTAGCTCCCCTTCGATTTTTGTCTTTTCTTTTTTAAATATATCCCAAATGATGTTTAACAGAGCAAGAAAATTTATACAGTATGTCTGATAATATTTTTTCTTCTGGAGAAAGTCTTATTTGTTTTAAATCAGCTAGAATAAAAGCAGTTTAAAATGTTTTAAACACCATTTTAAGGACAAAGTTATTAGCACCTTTAGGCTATTTTTTTCGATAGTCTACAGAAAAAAATTCTTTGTTATACAATAACTTGCCTAATTACCCTAACCTGCCTAGTTAACCTAATTAACCAAGTTAAGCCTTTAAATGTCACTTTACGTTGTATAGAAGTGTCTTTAAAAATATTTAGTCAAATATTGTTTACTGTCATTATGCATGGCAAAGATAAAGTAAATACGTTATTATAGATGAGTTATTAAAACTATTATGTTTAGAAATGTGTTGAAAAAGTCTTTTCTCTATTAAACAGAAATTGGGTAAAAAGATAAACAGGGGGCTAATAATTCTGACTTCAACTGTATATATTTCTATAGAAGTTGTTAATGCTTCCATATTTAAAACAGTACCCCATTAATGACTGAAGTTGCAAAAATTAGAGGGTTCATTAAACGGCATAACATTTTCGGCCAATAAATTTTCTGTGTCCAAAATGTTGCACATTTTTGCTGTGCTATTGGCTCTTAGATCAATATGCTATAGTAAAAAATCCAGGGCTTATCATTTTTATTGACAAATTTTATCGCGATTCAATATAATATCGTTTATTAGCCCAGCCCTATTTGTAAGTGGTTTTGGATAAATATTGTCTGTTGAATGATTACAAGGATCACTGACTATATTATGTCTTTAGAGATATCAAACAAAATAAATTCTTTACAGTTTCTGTTTGAGTCTTCTGGTTTAGATGAGATTGTGTGAAGGATTATTTCATTGTTTACCACCAGCAACCAAAGCAGTTTGAAAATTATTTTGCACTTTTGTGGTCTTCGGTTTGCTTTTCCGTGTTAAAAAGAGTGCAGATAATTGGAGACGCTATTACTTTTACTTCAGCAGTTTTAAAGGAGAAGTTAGATTAAATCACTGCACTTTACACTATATGCGTTAGAAGGAAAAATGTTTTTGTCAGCCTGTAAAGTTCTCCTGCTGTAAGAATATCTGTATATCTGTTTTGGAGCACTTTACTGCTTGGACTGAATTCACAAACAATGTTTTTCTTTTTCTTCCCCTCACGGTGAAGTGAAGCTTCCCAAATATACAGCCTCCAGGGGCCTTTTTTCTTTTCAGTTCCTGCACTGATTAGAACCGAGAGAGACTTACCCCGTGTGTGTGTGTGTGTGTGTGTGTGTGTGTGTGTGTGTGTGTGTGTGTGTGTGTGTGTGTGTGTGTGTGTATGAGAGAGAGAGAGAGAGAGAGAGAGAGAGACGAATACAGACAGTGGTTCAGAGTTCACACAATACTGAGAAAACCACCACCTTCACTTTGCATTAGGTTCAAACATAACACTGTTTCTATAAAAGATTTTTGCTCTGTTTCTTTAGTGTGTGCCAAGTATTAAACAGTGCATAACCTCTCCCCTACCTGATGCTGCAGATTGTATAGCTTGTTAAGGAGAGATATGCTTCACTTTTCTAACTGATCCCATGATCTCATAAGAGACTTTTATCTTGTCTTTTGTCTTTTGACTTGGACCACCGCTTAGCAACCACTCAGACTGGTGTAGCCAATAAATAAACAAACATTTATATATATATATATATATATATATATATATATATATATATATATATATATATATATATATATATATATATATATTTAACAAAGGCGAGGCAGTGACGCAGTAGGTAGTGCTGTCGCCTCACAGCAAGAAGGTCACTGGTTTGAACCTTGGCTCAGTTGGTGTTTCTGTGTGGAGTTTGCATGTTCTCCCTGCCTTCGCGGGGGTTTCCTCCAGGTGCTCCGGTTTCCCCCACAGTCCAAAGACATGTGGTACAGGTGAATTGGGTAGGCTAAATTGTCCGTAGTGTATGAGTGTGTGTGTGAATGTGTGTGTGGATGTTTCCCAGAGATGGGTTCCGGCTGGAAGGGCATCCGCTGCGTAAAAACTTGCTGAATAAGTTGCTGGTTCATTCTGCTGTGGCCACCCCAGATTAATAAAGGGACTAAGCAAATTCCCACAAGAAAATGAATGAATGAATAAATATTTAACAAAATCACATGACCTTTTTAATGCTCATACTGGAATTTGTTTGGTAAAACACGTTTCCACGAAAATACGTTTCCATCGTATGCACATAATTTCTTCATAATTAAGTTTATCCTACTCAGTTATGCGCATATGTTTTTTATGCGCATTTTCAAAATGTATGCGCATCTTAGCGTTTTCATCAACAGATTTTTTTATGCGCATGTTTAAAATGCATATACAAATAGGTGGATGGACACATAACTTATGACAGTCAAATATCAAAAAGAAGTCATATTTATAAACAGACTACACTGAGGTGCTTGCAGTGACCAGAGTTCGATTCCTGGCTTCAGGTCCTTTGCCGATCCCACCTCTCACTGTTCTATCCTAATGAAGGTGAATATATATATATTTTATTTTTTTAAAAACTGACTATTTGTATCTAATATCAATATATATATATTTTTTTAGGGGGGGGGGACTTCTTTCATTTATTTATTTCTTCACTGCACTGCTCAAACTGGAATGGCAGTGTATGCTTGAAAAGTTGATGAGATTGATAAAGGCTGAGTTGAAAGTTTTTCACGAAGTTGGCAAAAGTGGGCTGATGGCTGACACGACGATCCACACAGTCTGAGCTGCATTTCTTCATTAAAGACGCAAGAAGTTCAGTGACTTGATGTATCAAGAGGCTTGAGAGACAGGTGCAGTCAAGAGTTTGGCTCTGTCTTGCTTTCATAGAATAAAAAGAGAGCTGACTGACTGAGTGCTCCGAGACTGATGCTTCAACACAGAAGCCAATATAGCATTTACCTTCTGTTCACTGCTACTGTACAAGTCTGAATTGTCCTGGATTAAAGGGGTTGTTACATGTTTTATTTTTTTTTTTATGCTGGGCAAAGATTAATTGCAATTAAACGCAATTAATTTTCTTACATAAAACATCAGACTTTTTTAAAGCCTATTTTTAATCTAATGTGAAGGAAAATATAAAAAATGCTCTAATCAGAGACTGAATGCACATCTGTATGTGGTATACTGTAGACAGCACCAGGAATATACTTTGCTCTTTTTGCTTTTGACACAACATAATGCAACGCTTGCATCAGTTGTACTGAAGCTGTGAGAGGCAAGTGTCAATCACTGAGTGACTGAATGCAAGTGGGTGGAGCATATTTTTTAGAGGCAGACCTAAATAGCCTAGTGATGTCACATGGTAACTAGTTGGCAAACAGGTATTTTTCACAGCTTGATTCAAGCTGCAGTGCGTATATTTTGCCATTTCACAGTTGGAGATATTTGTGGAAATATAATCTTCACGTGGGTTGAACATTGGCACGGCTCATCTCAGCGGATGAAACAAATGTTTTGCTGTTTATATGCTTGGCTGTCACAGCACCGGTGTGGATACTGTACTTTGAGATTTTACATCTTGACAGTTTGACCCAAATAAGAATTTACACTGGATAATGTGCACTGAACAGGTAACATGTCGGCCACTTTTTCACATTTCACCATCTGAGGAAAAGTATTAAAGTAAATCTGTTTACCAATCTATCAAGCAAAGTTTGCTTTATATTACGCCAAGCCATGCGTTTATTATTGTTATACTTTCTTCTGAAATTGTTAGTCTAAACAACATCAGCATTGCATTACATGAATTAAGTGTGTATTAGGATTTTGCTGGGAAATGTTTTATTTTGCTTTGAAAGTAGACACACATCTTGTAAAAAAAATTTATTGGATTCAATGGATTGTAAAAATCCATTGAATTCACTAAAACCTGTATGAACTGATTAATGTTACATTTACTTTTCAGTAACTGTACATAAAACAACTGTTTCATAATCTGTAATTGTCATTCAGATTTAATTTAGGAAAACAGTTCTTTTAAAGTTGTTCAGCACTTGTTCTCTTTTGCAATCCACCGTTTATTTCAGCTGTTGTCATAAAAGGCAAAACTCCCTCAGCTCTTCTCATGTGACACAGGAATCATTTTGTTTACAGATGTCATGTAATTTTTAACCAAAAGACTTGGAACTTTAAATACTTGCTTTGATTAAACTTGCTTTGAAGGACCTTTTAAAGTTTTATGAGACTTTTATTATGTCAAAAGATCAAGGACAGGTGCGTTCGTTGCGTTCGACTTGAACCACGGCTGCAGCCGTTGATCAACAAGATTAGCTGTGCGCAGGCGTGAACAGAGTTGGAAACGGCGTCATCATCATTTAATTTATTTATTTTTTTAGAACAACAAAACATTTACATTACAAATAAAACAGAATACAGTCTCTACAAACTATAGTTTATTTTTAAACAGTAAGGAAATTATTAATTAAATATATAACAAACCCATGAGAGAAATAAGTGGAAATGAGAGATTAATACAAACAAAAATGAATAAGCATATTAAATACAAAGCAATAAGAACAACAAATTCTACGAGTTAAAACATTACCCTTTAGGCTAATTCTTCTTGTTTGAATATGCTAAAACGGGGCTTACATTTATTTACATTTATAGATATAAACTTTCCAATATATATATATATATATATATATATATATATATATATATATATATATATATATATATATATATATATATACATTAATCCATTAAAGCACTTTAATCCAAAAATATTGAACAAAAGGACATTCCTAAAATAAGTGAGCTACACTTTAAGTAGAAAGGGCAAGGTACATCATTGTCACTTAAAAATTTGTGCATAAACAGGAAAACAAATATTTTATAATCATATAAATAATTGTAAAATTATTTGATAAAATAGTTCTTTAACTTAATTTGTTAAGAAACCTCAATGATGATAATTATTTTATTACAAGTCTGTAATAAAATAGATATTTGATCAAATATTTTGATAAAATAAGTATTTGAGTTAATATTTAGGTCATTCACTAAAATATACCATTTAAATCGTTCGTGGCGCTGAATGCAGTAAATAGTCTGTATATAGGTTGAAAATAAACCTATCCAAATAATCCAACCTTATGAACAATTATTGAACAAAAGATGAAACTGCAGTAAAATATTTGTAGTATTTTAATGAGCATGATATATACATAATATATACAAGATAGAGATGGTATAAAAAGTAGCTTGTTTTGAAATTTGTGAAATAGAATTTGTCCAATAATAAACCCGTAACACACATGGTTGTTGTCATAGGGTGAATCCAGCCAATCGTGCAATGTCGGTGTCGTCATCGCAGCTCCTGCAGTCGCTCTTGAGACGCAGCACAGGCTGAGTTTGCCGTCTGATCTCAGAGCGCTGTCGTGGTACTTTGATACCACATGTGACAGTCACGTGGCGTCTGCGCATACCTTTTAATTTCGTTTACCCAACATACATATACCAAAATTCTTTGGACTGTGGGATAAAACGGAGCACCCGGAGGAAACCCACGTGAACACAGGGAGAACTTCTTGCCTTCTCTTCACTGAGACACTGTGCTGCCCCATGGTGTTTTACAGATCATCTGCTCTTAAACAAACAGTTCGCATATATATTTTCTGTATGTACTGTATATTCATGCTGATAGCAACAGTTGTTGCTCAAAGAAATTATAGATTTAGCTGAAATGGTGTTTCGTTATTGTTCGGTTTCTGTTCTGTTTGTCTCTGCCTATTTTTATTTCATTTCACTACAGTGGTTGGTTTCATGAGAGTGATGTGAGGTGAAAGGCCTGCTCAGTGTTTCAGAGGTTTGATTGATAGACTGAAATTCAAGCACCGAGGAACATGGGTATTAAAAACTGAAGGATTGGACACATACTGTGCTGTACTGTTGGGTTGCTTTCACTAGAAAAATTTCTGCATCTAAGTTATAAATATTTTTAAGAATAACACACTGATACAAACACCTAAAAATCTTAATTTTTAACTTTTTTAAGGAATCATTCTAATTCCTTAATTTGGTGCTGAAGTAATATTTAGCATTATTATTACCAGTGATGGGAATAATGACGCTATAAATAAACAGCTTTGCTAACGGCAATACTTTTTTCAGTAACAAGAAAGTTTCACCTGTTACAAGCTGTTGCCCTCACTCTCTCAGTCATCTCAGCATCTCTTTTTCTCCGGGTTGGGTGTGTGTGTGTTCAGGGCTGGGGCGGGACACATAACCATCTAGTGATGATGATTGGTTTGTCTGTGAATGTGGTGTAACTGAGAATGTGATGATTGCCTTAGATCATGGCTTAGATACAGTGCATTTTCATCATTTGCCAATCAGAGGCAGAGTAGTGCGGATACAAGTAGTGAGTCGCACACACCAATGACCAGGATTTAGAACAATGAAAAATCCAACAGGTTTAAAGGTAGCTTTTGCAAACTGGAAATATAAGCACTACTTTTTTTCCTTCGTTGAGGTGAAAGACAAGAATGTTATGTATCCTGCAACTTATGCCCAGGAAAAAAAGAGCCACTCTAAGTCGGTGACAAGCAATTCTTATTACCGAAATGAAGCACCTCACGTCAAGGGCGTAGAATTGGCATGGACGGAGGGGACGGGTCCCCACTAATATCCACCAATTACTGAAATGTGCCTACCAATATTTTAATTTAATTTAAGATAAAATAATGATAATAACCTACTTGTGTACAAAGGGTTAAAGTCAAGTTTGCTATGAGTTCACTATATTACTATTAATTAAGGCTGTGCATTTCATCAAAATTCAACTTTGATTTTTCCTTCCATGATTATGAAAATCAATAATCAGGATAAAACTGTTAAATTTTAACCTCTATAAATTTCTCGACATTCGTACCTCCTCAAAGCCAGATTGCAGTAAAATCATGTAAATTTCTCTTCCTGCATGGAACGCAATTCATTAACTGTTAGTTGTATTGTTAAGTGTTTATTTTATGTTATTAAGTACTTTATTTATGTTTTTAAAAGCACAAAAACAATTTGCGCAATGCATGAGCTTTAGGAATGTACTTTTGAAGTCAGAATTATTAGCCTCCCTGAATTATTAGCCCCCTGTTTATTTTTTCCCTAATTTCTGTTTAACGAAGAGAAGATTTTTTCAGCACATTTCTAAACATGATGACAGTCAATTAACATTTTACTAGATATTTTTCAAGACACTTCTATACAGCTTAAAGTGACATTTAAAGGCTTAAATAGGTTAATAATGTTAACTAGGCAGGTTGGCTTAATTGGGCAAGTCATTGTATAGCGATGGTTTGTTCTGTAGACTATCGGAAAAAAATTAGCTTGAAGGGGCTAATAAATTTGTCCTTTAAAATGTTTTTAAAAAATTAAAAACTGATTTTATTCTTGCCAAAATACAACAAATAAGACGTTATCCAGAAGAAAAAACATTATCAGACATCCTATGAAAATGTCCTTGCTCTATTAAACATTCTTTTGGAAATATTTAAAAAAAAAAAAAAAAATCTAAAGGGGGTTAATAATTCTGAATTCAACTGTATATCCCCACCAATGTCAAGAGGGAATCTACACCTTTGACTCACGTCGTCACATGCCAGTGCAATAAATACTTAAATACTTAATAAGTTCTAACTTCTAAACCATTTATTGTGTTTTATTGTGCAACTATAGTAATGATAATATTCATAATGATATGTTGAATTTGATGGTTGTCTCTCACATAGTCCTACAAACAACATTAAAATAGTGTATATTAGTGTACAATGTTTACTATTTATTTTATAGTCATTTGACAAATTAGATTTTTTTAATGCAATGCAACAGTTAACTGGTAACTGGTAATTAGTTACTTTTATAGATTTGTAACTCAGTTACTAACTCAAATACTATTTGTGAGAAATAACTAGTAACTATAACCAATTACTCTTGAAGAAACGCGCCCAGCACTGATTATTCCAGTTGAAAAGTGTTCATATTGTTTAATATTTGTAGATATCCTTTTATGAATAAAGTATTCTGACCCCAAACTTTTGAAGGACAGTGCATCTATCTATTAGAATTCTCTTTATATTTGAAGAATGTGGTCTGTATTTCACAGATCAATGCTGTGAACTTTTGAACAGTATTTCTCACAGCTTCAATTCCATGTTGAAAATCAATGGACATCGGATGGAGCATTTGAAGTGCATTTGAAGGAACATTTCTTGTAATAGCTGTAATTTGCTAAAGGCTGTAATTTCAATGCGCCACATACTGCTAAATAGACTCGGACATCAAAATCAAATTTTTTCTGTTTTCTACTTATTTGCATTTTTTCTTCATAATCATTCATAATAATTGACCAAGTCATGTATGTTTATTAGATATTGATGTCATCTTTGCATTTAAACCTCAAAAGTGCACAGAAGTAAACTGAAAAAAAATCATTTCTAATTTTATGTTTTTTATTTAATTTTATTACTTACTATTTTATTACTTTCATTCATTCATTAATTTTTTTTTTCATCTTAGTCCTTTTATTAATCCGGGGTCAACACAGCGGATTGAACTGCCAACTTCCAATCCAGGACATGCTTTACTCAGCAGATGCCCTTCCAGCTGCAACCCATCTCTGGGAAACATCCACACACACAAACATTCACACTCATACACTACGGACAATTTAGCCTACCCAATTCACCTGTACCGCATGTCTTTGGACTTGTGGGGGAAACCGGAGCACCCGGAGGAAACCCACGCGAACGCAGGGAGAACATGTAAACTCCACACAGAAACGCCAACTGAGCCGAGGATCGAACCAGCGACCCAGCGACCTTCTTGCTGTGAGGCGACAGCACTACATACTGCGCCATACATACATACTACATACATACTGTATAATAATACATAATAACGTTTTCCATCCAGAAAACGTTATGTCTTCCAGACACCATGAAATTAAATTGAATTGAATTTGGATTATGGCAAAATAAGATTTAGACAATTTTGACAATTTAGAATTTAGACAATTTAGAAGACTAGTCACCTGTATTGCATGTCACCTGCACCGCTCATCACAAGGCTAATACCATCCCTACAGTGATGCATGGTGGTGGCAGCATCATGCTGCGGGGATGTTTTTCAGCAGCAGGAACTGGAAGACTGGTCAGGATAGAGGGAAAGATGAATGCAGGAATGTACAGAGACATCCTGAATGAAAACCTGCTTCAGAGTGCTCTTGACCTCAGACTGGGGCAATGGTTCATCTTCCAGCAAGACAATGACCCTAAGCACACCGCCTAAATTTCAATGAAGTCGCTTCACAACAACTTGGTGAATGTCATTGAGTGGCACAGCCAGAGCCCAGACCTAAATCTCTTGAGAGATCTAAAAATGGCTGTACACCATCAATTCCCAACCTACCTGACAAAGCTTGAGAGATATTGCAGCGAAGAATGGCAAAAGTTCCCAAAGACAGGTGTGCCAAGCTTGTGGCATCATATTCAAAAAGTCTTGAGGCTGTAATTGCTGCCAAAGGTGCATCAACAAAGTACTGAGCAAAGGCTGTGAATACTGATGTACATGTGATGTTTCAGGTTTCTTATTTTTAACAAATTTGCAACAATTTCAAAAAATCTTTTTTCACATTGTATTTATGGGATATTGTGTGTAGAATTTTGAAGATATAAATGAATTTAATCTGTTTTGGAATAAGGCTGTAACATAAAAAAATGAAAAAGGAAAGCTCTATGAATATTTTCCAGATGCACTGTAGTAATATACCTATACATACATAAATTGGTATATTTGCATTAACGATTTACTTCTATTTCACTATATATTTATTATATTTTATTTGTCCTTTTGTCTGTAATTCTGTTGCACTGTAGAAGCTCTGTCACGAAAACAAATTCCTAGTATGTGTGAAAATATCTGGCAATAAAGCTCTCTCTGATTCTGTTTTGATTCTGATACACACTCTAGGGACATCAAACATCAGATTATGGGTTATATGCCGAGCTAATGTGTTTCTTATGCTGATACACTTCCGGTGACCTGTTATCGTTATCGTGTTATTTTTTTCCATTTTATATGGTTCCTTTTAAGGCATCGATGTTGTAATGTAATTCAAATACAATCTGTTAAACAGACTTTAGCATCCATTCCGTTGCTCAAGCGTATAACGAGACAAAAAGCCGTTTGCTCGCACGCGCTCGTCAGAATCGGCAGGTTAGGGCAGAAGTTCCATTAAATATACTGGGGTAAAATAAATGGTCATATTATAAAGACATGGTGGGGAAAATGTAATTTAATGCAGTGCTTCTTGTACAATCTGAGTCCCACTTTATATCGGATGTCACTCAGCCAGTGGAGATTGCTGGTTTTTAAAGAAAACAGACCTGAAACGTGCCGATTTTGCAATGGCATACAGTTCCCCAGGAAACGATTAACCCAGGTTACTGGCAAATGAAAAGTCCTATTAGCATGCTTTGGCATATACCCTATTTTCCACTTTGTAGAAAGGTGTGTTATAGGTCCCCTTTAAGTTAAAATAAATGCTAACTAGACTTTTATATTTGTAATATAATATGTACTATTATAAAAATGTTTCCTAAAAAAATAAACCTCACTAAAGCATTGCTGTGCCAAAGTAGTCACAAAACACTGTGATCCAGGCTAAACCAAACAAAAAAAAAAAATATACAAAAAGTCATCATCATCTCTTGCTGTGACAAGTCGAGCCAGACCTGAAGAAAGGGAGCGTGCATATAGATTAAGAGCAAATGAGACAGGTCTTTGAGTTATAGCTCTGCTTGAATACTGAATGAGAGCGTGGCACTTGTGTGTAATTTCGTGGAATGACAGTGTCCTCGGTGAGATCAGATGGAGGACGCTGGCATCTCGTCTCACACACAGCTGGGTCGTGCGTCTTGTTCAGGGCTGATTAATAGGCTGCGAGCTTAGAGCAATTCTCTGGCAAATGGCCCACAATTCTTCCCAACATCTGGGCTAAACTGATTAACTCATATGAAGCATTGCTGGTTAGTTAATGCAGGTGGAGTGTTTTGTTAATTTGTTTGATTGTTTGGTCATTTGTTTAATTATGTTAGAAAAGTAGGGTGGTGTGGTGGTGCAGTAGGTAGTGCAGTCGCCTCACAGCAAGAAGGTCACTGGTTCAAGCCTCAGCTGGGTCAGTTGGCATTTTTGTGTGGAGTTTGTATGTTCTCCCCATCTTTGCGTGGGTTTCCTCAGGGCGCTCCGGTTTCCCCCACAAGTCCAAAAATATGTGCTATTGGTGAATTGGGTAGGCAAAATTGTCCGTAATATACGTGTTTTGGGGATTTCAGTCATCATACAATAAACATCCTTTCTCATCAGTGACGTGCAGTCTGAACAGTCTCTCAATCATTGCGTGTTTGGACATCTTCTTGGACACTTTTAATGCTACCAAATGATTTGCTGCATTTATAAAGCACCCATGTCTTGAGGTCGTTCAGTATGATGCACTTTATTTTCTATGTGTGGTTTGGACAGGAATTGCAGGACTGAGTTTTTTTACTCAGTCAATCTCTATAGAGAAGAAAAAAAATGTGACTGCAGGTTGAAGGATAATAATGGAGTTGAAAATACTGATACAGTGCTAAAAATGTACTCAAGTGAAAGTAAAAGTACACATTTATAAAACTACTTAATAAATAAAATTCCTGAGAAAAAATAACTACTCTACAGTAATTCGAGTCATTTTTCTATTTGTTACTTTACACCCTTGGTTACGTGAAGTTTATTCATAAACCAATTTCTAGAAGATCACGTGATTATGATTGAACATGGCTAGTTCTGCATTAGCATGCATGATCCACCAATCAGGATATGCTTAACCCACTATTAAGAGAAAGGGGTTTTTCACTACAGTCATCTTCGATTTGAAGAATCCCCCCTTCCACCCCTACCTTTTCACCTTTCCCTCCATAGGGTGGCACGGTGGCCCAGTGGTTAGCACTGTTACCTCACAGCAAGAACGTCACCGGTTCTAGTCTTTTAACAGGCCGGTGGTCATTTCTGTGCACAGTTTGCAAGTTCTTCCCATGCTCATGTGGGTTTTCCCCGGGTTTTCTCCCACATTCCAAAAACATGCAAAAGTAAATTTTGTACTACAGTCAATCTCTCATCCTGCAGCATATCTCTTCATAGCATTTAATTTTTAGTCATCAGTTCTTAAAAGGGGGAGTTGTCGAGATCTACCTAAGCTTATAGCTCCCCTCTCGCCCTGCAAACGGGTGGGAGCCCAGGGCTCAAGGACTTTTTGAGCTCCGGGCTCTCTCCCCAGCACGCCAAACTTGCTTATAATCAATCATCAGCTAACTGTGAACTCTTGAATTGAAATTTATTTTATTTTATTGTGACCTCCCGTTCATTATGTAACTCTCTACCATTTTTAATCTCTTATTTTGGTGTGTTAGTTTTAGATTACTTTAATACTAGAAATTGAAGATCTGCACTTGCGAGAGCAGTTTTGTAATTCTTTACTGGGAAAAAAAAAGACATTCAGTTCAGTCAATCCACCCATTGGATTTGTGCAATGATGATGTAGATATCCTGGATAATTCTTGTTTTGATTAAGTTAATATGTGATGTAACCCATTAGTGTTGTTTTATAAAGATTACTTGGTAATTGTCTAGTATTTAAATGCAAATAATGAGTTAATGATTCAAGTAACTAATTGAATATTGGCTAATGAATGAAGCCAATATTAACAGTGACTTTATAAAGTGGGTGGAGAGATTGATCTGCTGGATTGAACACACAGTATGTACAGTTAAACAAATTAAGAAGACTGTGGTTTACAATGTCTTATTTTATTGTCATCTGCCACTTTATTCAGTTTAGTCATTTATAATATACAACTTTCATTCATGTTTTTTCATATTGTAAAGTAGCTTACTCATTTACTAGCATTATAAAATAATTCACATAAACCCAGTTTTATTTCGTTTGTTGTGACTACTTTTTAAAAGTTGAGTGTTTTCCTCAATACCAGAGCATAGATTGATTTATATAGCAATAAATATAACAACTTAATCATATAACATGTACATTTGGACACAATTTAGTTTAGCAGATTGTTTTACGTTATTGTGAATCATGTGGATTATAATATCGCAGTAATCAGTTTTCAGATGTGATTTATTTTTATAGTTTTTCAAGTGACGTCATTAATGACGCACGAAATTCAGATGCAGAGGAGGAAGTGATCCTTCTACATAGGAATCGCTATCAGAACATTAAAAAGTTTCTGTTTTTTGTTGTGTATAATTGTTAAAATCGGATAAAATGAAAAATGACAAACAGCTTTTATAGACTTCCAAATGTTTTATGCTCAGAAAGGGGAGATTAAAAACGTAAGAAGAGGCAGCATTTAATCAACATTTTTTCTGTGTCCATAAGTACAAACTTTTTTTGAACACAATAATTTGTTGACAGCACTAGAAAAGATTATAGGCAGGCCTTAGCTAAGTGCATTATGTTAATATGTTATATAAAAATCACATACAAAAAACCACCACAACTTATACAATATCAGAACATAAATAACGTACCCTGCATGTAATCGCTGCAATGTAATCTCTGTCTTATTTTGCCATAATCCATGTCTTTACATCCATGCTTTTGTATGCTTTCATCCGTTATTTTTTTTAATTCAATTCAATTTAATTTCATGGTGTCTGGAAGACATAACGTTTTCTGGATGGAAAACGTTATTATGTATTATTGTAATTTATAATAAACATGTTTTTGAACCGGGCGAGACAGTGGCGCAGTATGTAGTGCTGTCGCCTCACAGCAAGAAGGTCGCTGGGTCGCTGGTTCGATCCTCGGCTCAGTTGGCGTTTCTGTGTGGAGTTTACATGTTCTCCCTGCGTTCGCATGGGTTTCCTCCGGGTGCTCCGGTTTCCCCCACAAGTCCAAAGACATGCGGTACAGGTGAATTGGGTAGGCTAAATTGTCCGTAGTGTATGAGTGTGTGTGTGAATGTGTGTGTGGATGTTTCCCAGAGATGGGTTGCGGCTGGAAGGGCATCCGCTGCGTAAAAACTTGCTGGAAAAGTTGGCGGTTCATTCTGCTGTGGCGACCCCGGATTAATAAAGGGACTAAGCCGACAAGAAAATGAATGAATGAATGAATGATTTTGAACCACATAGTTAAGTGTATGATGTGTACAACTCTTTGTTAATGAATGCTACAGAATACTATACATATTAGTAAACTGCAGTGTAAACTGACATAGTAAACTGATCTGTGATAAATACTGTAACATTAGTGTAAACTGTGGTGCACTGTGAATATCATAAAAAACTGATACCTATTGCATAGTTGGTTTGTTTCTACAGTTCTGTTGTACCACAGCAACAATATAATTACTACAACAGTTTAATTCAAGTAATCATCTATAGTATGCTTCCAAACACTTTAGTATTTTTTCATGTGATACCTTACAGTATCTATCGCCTTGAATGCGGGCAAATATTTTTGAGTTTAGTAGAAAACATGGTCCTTTTTATATTATAAGAATTATGCGCAACATATGTGCTTACTTTTTTTTATTATATCTCCTTTGAATTATGGCATTCAAAAATGCAGACTTTCCCCAATGTCTTCCGTTCAATTTTTTAACTTCCTGCCCTCCATCTGAATTTTGCGCATCACCAGAACCACGTGATTGAAAATAACCTATTGTTGTTTGCTATTATCCAAGCTGAAATGTAAAGTATCTCCTTTATTTCCAACTCATACACACAGTTTCTTTAGTCTGTCAGCGTATTTGCTCTTGACAAATATGAGCAGATCGGTCAAGAGTTCAGACCCCCTGCTCGCAGGTCCGTGCCAGAGGAAGCTTTTCTTTTAGCCCGTCTCAATATAAGCGCATTTTACTGTCTTCACTCTTCATAAACACTTGGCTCTGAGTGGAGGAACGTCAGAGCTCTCTCTCAATTGCTGTTTAATGTTGTTCCATTTATCCAGCGTGATCAAGCAGCTTAATGATGAAAGAATAGCTGAACCAATTACCAGCTTGCAGGTTGGTAATGGCATTGTATTCATCATCCAGAGCAAAGAAAGTGCTTTTAGAGTTTGTTTTTTTTTTAGCTGATGGAAAGAGCTGCTGAATGTATTTTATTTATTTATTTTTGCAGTAGTCCTTCAGATTCTAATTGCTCTAGTTCAGCATGGTGGCAAGGTCACAGTGCCTTTGAATTGAAACATGAGGTATTCTTAAAAATATTCCTTTTTGTTTTAATCTTCCCATTTTAACTTGGCTTTCATAAACGTTCACCTAAGGCAGGGTTTTTTACGTCTACGTTAAAACGTCCAAATCTGAATTTTCATCAAGGTCAAAGGTCCAGAACAGTTAATATTACATCATTTGTTTTTAATAAACATCCATAACATGCATCACAAGTCAACACTATTTATTTTTCTTTAAATAAAGTGGCATTTGCATTCAAAACACATTAAATACAATGCAAATGTGGCAAAACCACTAATGTAAGTGCATTTTTGTACAAAACACATCAAAAGGTAGGCCCAATAGTATCTGGATAAAGACATGATGATGCAAGCTGAGATTGCATATCTCAGAGATGCAACGTCAGGCACAATACACTCAGTGGAGCTGTGAGAAGTAGCGTCAGGTGTGGGCATTAAAAAGCATTGAATGCAGGCCAACTGCACCAGGTCTGCATCCAGACCTCTCTCCAAAAAAGTGAAAAATACAAAAGGTGTGTTATGAAAACTTTAGATGTTGTAGTTTTGCGGTCCTCATGTCTGTATTTAGTGTATCCTGCCATTCAAAATGTCTGTGTTTCATTTTTCCAGTGGCATTTCACATTTCCACTCTTTACAACTCCAATTGTCCCATTACAAATCAAGAAGAATGGCTTTGTTCTGGCTTGTGGCAAAATAAACGCATACTTATCTGCCCATTTAACTTTAAACTGTCAATTCTCTTCGTCAAGATCTCCTTTCCTGTGAGACTGACATCTTCATCCATTCAAATGATCACTTTGCTGCGGTGCACTAAACCAAGAGAGCATGCGATTGTTATGCTAAATTACGTGAAGCCTCGATCACTGGATGTCATGACAACAGAGTCACGCTGGAAAACTAAGCAAATTCTTCAAAAATACAAACAACTAAACTGTTGATTTACAAGGTTTATGCATTTATCGATGAAGGAAATCCACCATTTGAATCCTATACGCATGGTCTTGCAATACAAAATAGAGTCAGGTCCGGATAGTCCAGAGTTTGAGAAGTCCTGACCTAAGGAATGCATGTTCTTGCCTTCATACTGTGAGTAAATGGTTTCATTGTCAATGTTCAAAATTCATGCTGGTGCTGATTTAATGAACTGATAAGAGATGGCATTTTGTTGTCAGTATAAAATGCATCATAGAAGCACACACAGCAGAATGAAACATCATTTCTGTGCAATCATTTCAAAATAAAGGTCACCGCTGTATGAACTAAAGTAATTATGTTTTGCTGGAGCTGTCCTTTACATTGGTGGTTCTAAAAGTGGGGGTCAGGAGCTACAGCAGATTGATATTATAGCACCAGATTACACTTTTTGACACCTTTGTGGCGATCAAATACATAATAAATAAATACAGGCCACATCTGAACATTAAGGAGGATCTCTGAGTGGCGGTCTCCAAAACTAAACCAAGAATAGATGTGTGCTGTAAACATTGTGTCCACCAGTCTCATTAGTGGAGGTTAATATTGATACACAAATTAATAAATGACTATATAAATTATAGCCTATGGTTGTTCGAATGTTACACTTTTTTTATGTTGTCAATATTCTTGTGTTTTATAGGCCTATTGTTGTGTGTCCAACATTTCTAAATGTATAACCACCTCCAAGGAATGTGAGGGTCGCGAGTCACTGGCATTGTTATTTTGTGGGTCGTGGGCTGAAAAGTTTGGAATCCCTTCTTTAAATGACACTAAACAGCGCTGTTCGATACATAGAGTTCTTCATGCCAGTGCTCTTAAATGTAATTCCGGAGGCATGAACTTCAGTACCAATGAGACATTTTTGATCAAATTAGTAATGTTTTTGCTTGAAGTGGTCTTATTATGGCCTTTTTACAAAATCTAGTCCCCAAAATGTGTCAGAAAACATTTCAGTTCAGTTTTAGTGGAAAATTCGGTTTTCTTTAAATGCAAATGAGCTGCTACACCCCGCCCCCTGAAAAAAAGAGAGCGGTTCCTTTACAACTTGTGGCTCAGTTACTCTGTCAACAGCAAAAAAATAAATAAAATCTGCATGCCATGTCAGGTTAAACTCTTAAAAAGCAGTTTCTCAGCGTAGACATAAAATGCATGCACATAAAAAGCAAGCTAAATTTTTAATGTCTTAATGTTGAAGTTTTCTTTTGCTACAACTGTCAAATAAACACCAGATTATGACAAAACACTCAAAACACAATTATTTCTTTTTCTGTTTGTAAATGCAAACAGATGTAGAAAAATGTCATTTGTATCAAAATATTAGATCTGTGGATCTGCATCTTTTGTAGCCGCACGGCGTGTCACTGTGTGTCGTTCATAGTGTGAATGGGACTTTATTATTCTTCAAACACTGCATTTAATTCAAAGATCATGCGGTCTTGTCAGTGTGTCTAGTCTTGTGGTTAAAGCACAGACTTGTAGCACAACTGCACTCGTGGTGACCTGAGTTTGATTCCTGCATCATGATCCTTTGCCAATTCTTATCCTCTCTCTCAATCCATATCTCCACTGTCCCATCTGCAAAGCATTAAAAAGGCCAAAAAAAGATCATGCAGCCTTGCTTCTGTGCTTAACATATGGATCAGGATCTTGTGATATCAACAATAAGCAAGAGGCAGCATTGAGATTTCCCTCCCATCCATTTCAATCTGTTCATTTTACCAGTGAGAAAACAGTGAAATTACTAACGCACACACAGAGACACACAGACGGAGTCTTCATATGTCGATACCTACGCAGGGCTGTTCATCACTCTTCCTCCATGTTGTCAGATCTTGTCTATTTTGCTCAGCCAATGCTAAATGATGACTGAGACTGCAGTAAGGATCCATATGTATTTTGTATTTGTGCATATATTAACTAATGCATAATTGTTTATCTTTTGCAGGACATGTTATTGTTTTGTTTCAAGGCGACTGCAAACTGTAAACCGTAAAAAACTGGTTGTAACCAAATAATTACTAAATAATGTATGCTGAAAAACAGTAGAAGGTTATTTCAAAAATTACATATCACATATAATTGTATTTTATTTAAATAAATATTTTTGTGATCAGTGCATTAGGGTGCTTTGTTTTGCATTTAATCTTATTTAGTTCATGTTTAATGCATTATCTAAATGTCAGTCTTTACAGTGTCCATTTCTCAAGATCATTAAATGTCCATCTAATTGTTGTATGTGGTTCTTGTGGCTATAATTTACTATGCCGTTGGAAAATAGTAAAATGTCTGCTCAACCTTTCAATGGTTTCACCACCTGACTAACTTTTTTTTTAAAACTCAATGGGTGTACTGTGATGGGGACGCTGACAACGGAGTGCGGATCCAAATGCAGGATTTATTAAGAATAGTCAGGCAAGCAACAATCAACACAGGGGCAATCAGGTACAAACAGAGAATCCAGAGTCAAAGTCAAAAAACAGGCGATTGATCAGAAGGCAGGCAGTAGACTGGAATAAACAATCAAACACAGCAAGACTCAAACAAGACAAGGCAAAGGAAAATGCATCGTAATGTTCACAATTCTGATAAACGGGACTCAGCCCAGAGGTGTGTGTGTGTGTGTGTGTAGGTGTGTGTGTGTGTGTGTGTGTGTGTGTGTGTGTGTGTGTGTGTGTGTGTGTGTGTGTGTGTGTGTGTGTGTGTGTGTGTGTGTGTGTGTGGTTTATAAAGTCCATGTAATCAGTTCATGAGCGGCTCCCAGCCGTGAGTGTGTGTAGTCTACTGAATGAGGAACATGTGCATGTGAGTGGTGCATGACTAGAACTTGTAGTCCATGTACTGGCGGATTTGTAGTCTGTTAGCGATCTGTGTTTACCAGCGATCTGCCAGAATTAGATCTTTGGTGATTGTGACAATGGGTCGTTATAGAGATCAGTTGTGGGATCTAATGCTGGTAAAGCTAGCATGCTATTGCTAGCTTCTCTGAATACATTCGGAAAATACCCTAGCTTTAGTAATATATTAATTCATTCATTTATACATTTTTCAACAGCTTAGTCTCTATTTCAGAGGTCACCAAAGCGGAATAAACCGTCAACTATTCCGACATGTTTTACCCAGCAGATGCCCTTCTAGCAGCAACTTAGTACTGGGAGACACTCATACACACTCATTCACAGACACACTACGGCCAGTAAAGTTTAATAAATTCATCTATGCAGCATATCTTTGGACTGTGGGAGAAACCGGAGCACGGGGAGTACATGCAAACAGTACAGAAATACCAACTTAGTGAAATGTATGTTAGTTATAAAATATTATCACTTTTTTTACAGTGGAATCACAGCTGCCAGTTATTACTGTAAATGCAACAGGACATTTTGACACTGCTATATTATAGGAAGCTTCTTATTCTAATAACCAGAACAGGCACAGGAAAAATGCATGAAAAAAATGGTTCCAAAGCTTGTTAGTGACGCACATTTCCTTTCCTTCACTTTGTTTTGAGTTTGACATGATTCAGGCTGTGCAGAGAGAGAGAGAGAGAGAGACAGTGGGATGAATTTCATAGATCTTGTCTTTCAGGTCGACTGCGCTCTCTCTCTCATTTGTTTTCCACACAAACACTTGTTCCCTCCTTCCCTCCATCAATCGTGCAGACAGAGATGCAGGCGTGTGGTGAATGCCAAGCATCTGACAGGCTGATGCAGGCTGAAATTTAGCCATCTGGCCAAGCATGACTGAAACATGTGACTGACATAGTGACGCTACAACAGAAGCAACAAATCATACAGACTTATGGGTGGACCTTTTGATTTGAGCCTGTAAGCAACCTGCTAAAACGGCGACATTGCAACAAGCGTAACACCACTCAGAAGACCATACCAACCCAATATCAATGGCTTAAATGCACTTGTTACACGTTAACAGCTGCATAGCAATACATTAGCAACTTAGCAAACATTAACAACCTCCTAGAAGCAACATTAAAGTCGATGCAGTGAAAACTATTGTGATGCAATTTCTAGAGAAACAGTGGTAGTGGCTTGTTCTTTACTGCAAGCTGATTCGAAGTAGTAAATTCTGGCTTTACATTCAGAAAGATTGGGAAAAGGGTTACAGGTAGTTATTACAACCCAACAGACTCCTCATCCTCACCATTTCTGGTTGTTATAATAGTGCTATCAAAGCTGACAATTGAAGGGTGTTGGTTAAGTATAATAACCACGCTCAATACCTTTGACAGATGTAATGTCAGAATTTAACTAAAAAAACAAACAGAAAGTCAAGTTTCAGATTTAATTGAAAAATTACAAGGGCGAACAATTCTTTTTTTTAATGAGATGCACAGATGGATTGTTCACCACAAAACTAGCAACAAAATCAATATATTTAATTTTGATTTCATGTGTACTTTAATAGTAACATTCTCTTTAGCAGCTGCATGTTATCACGCTAAAACATGTCTGATTAGCAAAACCCTGTCAACCATCTGAAACAAATAAACAACTTAGTAAACACCCCGAACCATATAGCAACTGCATAGCAGACTGCTGACATTACATTCTAATGCCCTAGAATGCCCTATCATACACTTGGTGCAATAAGGCACAAGACTGAGACAAGACGTATTTGGCGCGATTTGTTGCTATTTTCAGACCAGCGCAACTCTAATTTTCATGTTTTGCATCACATTGTTTAAATAGCAAATCCGTTTGCGCCACTTTGTGAACTCATGGGTGTGCCGGTCTATAAAGGAGGTGCAGAGCACGTTAGTTATGTGCCTATGCAGGTTCAAACTTAATACACAAAGGATGCACAGCAATACACAAATATCTGTAATATATGAAAAAAATAAAGGATTAAAATGTTACAAAAACTATTATTTACTACATGCTGCCTTCTTTATGTCCCAGGTGGCTTTTTCAGTTTATCTATGAAAATTAGCATTTTTTTGTAGCGTTATTATATGCATATTTATATTTATTTTAATAAATACAAGTTTAGGTTTGTCTATCTGTCGGGGTTTGGAGACGTATGCATCACCTTATAGGGCATAAGAATAGGACGTGTGTATCGAATATAACTGTTTTTTGATCAGACTTTGTTATTATTGCTCATTTATTCGTTTGCTGGAAATTAGAACTGAATTTAGAAATAGTTTTTAAAACAAATCTTTGCGCTTAACAAACTAAATTAAATATGTAGGCTAATGGATGTCTTCAGTGGAGTGTTACACAGTTTCCTTATCAATGGAAGGAGTACAGTAAATAGTAAAGTAGTAAAGTAAAGAGAAAGTAAAGAGGCCGAATGGAGGGGGCTCATTATTTACCCTCACTGCAGATGGTCTGTTTAACTCTTTTCTCGCTAGTGAAGCGTTTGGTATTTTTCTGCCCTTAAATTATTAACAGTGAATTCGGACACACCCCTAATGCTTTTACGCCATGCGCTTTAGACTTTGCACCTAGATCCTTAAAATAGAGCCCATTATTTGTATTTTAGCTGGCACTGTTAACTGTAAATCAGAAACATGCACTCCTTAGCAGCTGCATAATAACATCCTTTAACTTGAAACATCTTAGCAAAAACAAAGCAACTCCTTGGCCACTAATTAAAACATATTAGCAGTTTATTTAGCTAGAAGCAAGCACCAAGAACCCACCTAACAACTACATACTAAAAAATAAACAACCTGCACTCTTCACACAGAACATCTTAGGAACAACATAGCAACATCTTTGCAAGCATACTCGATTTTCAGAACTGTTATTGATTTCTGATTTTGTCTAAGCAAAGCTTGTTCATCCAGATCCTAGAAAAGCCCTTGCTAGTATACATACACATGAATCCACTGAGCATTGTCTTATTCTTGTCTTTCTGTGTGTCTGTTTTTAGAGTCACTCGCTGACAGGGTGGGCCGGCGGCGCAGTATGCCTGGCAGTACGGTGGACAAAACGGTGGTCGCTATGGATGCAGACACGTCAACACCTTTTAAAGTCACGGTACGCATTTATGACAGCAGCACAGATAAAAATAGTGTATTTACAACCTTAAGACATCTCTCTGAGCTTGAGGTTGTGCCTCAAAATGGCATTCATTTTGACTGTATATGATGCATTTTACTTATGCAGTTAATTTGATAATTGATAAGAAAATATTGAATGCCGTTTTTAAAAATGTAAATATAATCAGTTAGTTTTTTTCACATGCTCTTTGTGTGAATATGGAGTGAACTTTGAATAATTTCGCTGCTTTGATTTGACCAGTGTTTGCCATACATGACAGTTTCTGTAGTTCAGTAAACAGTTCATTTAGAAATATTACAGGTATGTCTTAAATTATTCCTTTCTTTAAATGCAATATTTCTAACAAAACATGTGCTTTGGACTGTTTTTTTTTTCAAGTTTTCAAGTAATCGTTAACATAATTCAAAACCTATACAATACTTATTAACATTAAAAAATAATCTTTAAGTTTTCTAAATATTATCATTTAATTTTTTTCATGTTTTAAATAAACTTTAATTTTACTTTTCAGTTTTATTATATTATTTATTGTCATTTTAATTTTTAAAGTGATTGTTCACCCAAAGTTTAAAATTACATTAACATTTACTCTCTCTGCGAGTTTTAAACCTTTTGAATTTCTTTCTTCTGATTGCTGTAACCCATCGACTTCCATAATAGGAAATTACTATGGACGTTAATGTGTGCCAGATACCAGCATTTTCCAAAATTCCAAAATAACTATCCCCTTATATAGGGTTGGTTACCGAAACACCCATGTAACTGGTATGCACCTGACCGAATCAGCATATGAATTTCGGTGCCACTGGTGCTGAGACAAGGACGCAAGAAGCATCAAGGGGTGCATCAAAGGCACACATAGGTACACATTGTTTCACACCATCTTTAAACATTTAATTCTAAAAAATAAGGGGTACGGACACCATCTCCGATGTTAGGTGTTTGTTCTTGTTGCTTAGGGAACCATGCATGTAGGCAACAGTGCATCTGGTGAGCAACTCTTCAGATACATCAACACGCATGATCGCATTCATTAAATTTCCTTAAACTAAGTTATCTATAGTATAGCTATATTTTACAAGCAAGGATTCTGACACAGTAATGTGAAGCAGATGCTTTACGAAAGTTAAGTTTTGGGGGGAAACACGTCCAACTTAATGAAACATTTGAGGGTGCATGGAATCAAATTAATGGCAGCGGAGTCTTTAGCTATGTTTCCATCCAAAAATGTGAATTAACTTTATGCACAAAACTGGAATATCACATAAAAGATGTGCAAATAAAGCAGCATTTCCATCCTACGAGTCAAAACGAACAAAATCGCCACTCCCTGACCAACTGGCACCAAATTTCAGCAGTAAAAACGGAATTTACTGTGGTAGGAGAAGCTGTGTGAGTGTTTTCTTCATTTAATGAGTGACTTGCACCTCAGAAGGTAATCCTGACACGCAGTGAATGCACTGTGGCGTTTGAAGGTGTGAGACGCGGAGCATAGATGCTCTTGATTCTGGAGGTCATTAATAAGATAATAACGCTAATACTAAAATGGTGAAGGTGTTTTATAATGACCAAAACAACATTTTAAATGTTTTTACAATGTGCTCAGCCTGCTGGTTTGTCCATTCACTTACATTTTTGCATCACATGATCTCTAATAACAAAACAACCTTACCTTTTTCAATGCACATACTTGAATTTGTGTGGTAAAACTGTTTTATGCGCACAAGTTTATGCCCGTTTTTTCTCATCTAATAAAAAGTTTATCTTACTCAGTTATGCGCATGTTTTTTATGCGCATTTGAAAAAATTTTAGCATCTTGGCGTATCCATCAAACAGTTCTTTTATGCACATATGCAAAATGCGCATAAAAATTATGTGGATGGAAACGGCTTTTGACCTTTTGACAGCTTACGGCATCATCTGGCACTTTCCTTGAGTATGTTTACATGGACATCAATACTCAGATTTTAATATGAATAAGACAATACTCCAAAAGGTCCACAGACACCGGCGTCACAAAAATGCGGGGGTTTTTTCTTTCCATTTGGCGTGCGATATCAAATTCCTTTAAAACAACACTCGTCCACTAATCCTTACTTAATACTCAAATAAAATACCTCAGTTTATCACGGGGCAATATGTTACTGAATGAAAGTGAAAGTGCCTAACTGCAGTTAAAAATTAAAAATGAAACACACGAAATTAAATGAAGCTCAAGAGGAAATGTGCAAAGCCTGGAGATGCAATGTTATTAATCAATCTTTGTGCTTTAGCATGTAAAACGGGATCATGAAAGGAACATTTACAAAAAAAACACACATGTAAACACCTGAATCATATTACTGTCTTATTTAGATTCAGTGCAAATCTTTTTTTGATTACTGATGTTCATATAAATGTAGTCACAAGCCCAAACCCTAGAAAAAATGAGTTCCCTGAATTTGATGACAGCCTTCCCACAGGTTAGTAGTAAGCTATTGTAATGTTAATTGCATAATGCAATCTTAAATTCAAAACAAATAATCAAAAGATATGTAATAATGCAATTCAATTCAAATATATAAAATATGAATTGATGTATACTTTAAACTTTAATTATATTGTTCAATTAAAATGAATAAATTATATATTTTTGTCAAATAATGGATTTTTCGTTCATTATTTTTGTGCCTCAAAGGTATTGGTTCTGGCACCGGTACCATTTTAAAAGTATTGATTTAGCACCAGTATCGAAATAGCGATACCCAAACCATACCTGTCAACATTCGGATCATAAAATCCAGGAGATTGTAATTATCCGGGGGTGCGCGCGAAATGAAGAGCGGGAGTTGGGAAGGTGCGCAAAGTGAATAGCTGGCAGCCGGTATGAAGATGGTTGCACGTTGGGTTCGGTGCACATGGGGGACTGAACCAAAACTCTTGCTGGACTTTACCAAAATAAAAAAATGGGGGTGGGGTCCGGAAGATTCATGAGATACAGAACAATACGGTAGATGGGCGGGAGATGGATCTGAAATACGGGAGACTCATGGGAAAAACAGGAGTGTTGGCAGGTATGACCCAACCCTACCTTTAAGTATGTAATATTATTTTAATATAGCATAATATACAATACGTATACAATAAAACAAATCACTGTGACATTTTACTATTTTTGGATAGCTTCCAGAACAGTATAGTGTTATTATAGGTCCAGTCTCATTGGAGTAAACTGTGATTAAAGGGATTTACCAAAGATGACACTTTAAACCAACAGCACACCTGATTTTCTTTTTTTTTTTTTTTTGTCACAAGACCACACCACACCACCTTTTATAACTCAGATCATGTTTGCTACGGATAACAGTTGTAGCGTGTCCCATAGAGCTTTACTTTAAGATTCTGTTTGTTGAGATTAGTGGAGCAAAGGGCACCGGATTGCACTTAACTCCTGAATGCAGTTCATTGAACTCTGTTACAAGGTTAATCCCAGCAGTTGTTGCTAGTCAGTAAAGCAGGTGTCATCACACACCCTGAGGAGAAACAGCATGTCTTCGCTTCTGCGCTGTGCGCTTCCTGCCCGGGGCAAAAAAGCACAGGCCGTAATGGCTTTTTTTTTGCAGATAAGAGAGCGATTCGGCCACAGCTGCCTCTGAAACCTCAGGTCAGCCTGAGAGGAGAGAAGGATTAGGCTCCCTGATAGAATTAAACCATTGGTTAATAGACCTCAATGGGAATCTAATGGGGAACAGTCCTTGCAGGAGATGCAATCAGTCCTGGTTGATTCGTGCTGTAAATGAGACAGATGCAAAGGGAAGCTTGCTGCATTTAGCTGCGATGTGGAAGAGCCACGGGCACAGCTGGCAGCACCAGTGCCCACGCTTCCTTGCAATTGTTGCATGGCCTACTAAGAAAGGCAGTATTGAATGAATTTACAGTGCAGTATGTGAGGTGGGTCACAGATACAGTACAGTACAACAAGCCTGGGCTATATGACAAACATCTCATATCACAATATATCATGATAATGATATATATCAGACCCAATAGATTTTCACCATTTGTTTTTTTGTGCTTTTTGTGACCAAAAAATACTAATTTTGTTGTGGTTATTCTCAGAAAATATTTAGCCTTTTTTATATCTAATTTACCATATTCAGTATTATGTTAGATGTGCAATCTTCATACATGTCACAAATCATAAAGATAAAGCTTCATTATTTTGGTCTCTTCTCAAGATCTAAACATTTTGTGTATGTGCGCACGAGGTTGTGTGTTTAAAACTAATAACAGGAGCGGATCATTTCGCTATGTTGAGCCCTGGGGTCTGTTCTTCATACTTGGATTGCTTGGATATATATATTAATAAAACTTATGCAAACTGCAATCCAAAATAAAAGTACAAAACCTATCACCTGCTGGTGGTTCAAAGAGAAAATTGATTGAAATGGACTTTTTAGATGCGCATACAATCACTTTAGTGCAGTTTGTGTGTAATAATAGACATGCACAATAATCAAAATTTTTTTAAAGGAATAATACATTTATGCAGTCATGTACATGTTTTGACAGCTAATAGGATGCTGATTTGATGCTTCACAAAAATTGCAGACACCTTTACCAACATCAAAATGCTTTTGTGATGCAAAATTAATTTAAACATCCAGTTATTCTTTACACTGATGAAGAAACAGGCTATAATAAAGAAAATCCGCTCTAACTGTAAAACTAAAAAAATTGTTAAATACTCTTGATAGATGAAAGTGTAACGCCTGTAGCCCACAACAAAGGTGGAAAGTTATTGCGTATCATCTTTAACAAACCATTTTCAATGAATTCTATGTAATTCATGGATAATTTAATACTAATCAGATGATGTCATTATGCTGCTGTGCTGTCAGCCAATCGTTGCATTGCTGATCATGATTCGTTGATCGATAGATCTGTTCTTCACAACACATGCAGCGATCTCAGATCTGTTCATTCAGACATTTTAATCTGACTCGCGAACTTGTTTGAAGAATCAAATTAGCCAGAGATCAATTATCAAGAATTAAAGATCCAGGATCAGCCTAATCATCTTAGATCATTTAAGCAAGGTACTGTCACGAAATACAGGGAGACCCAATTGCAAGTAAAATAATATTTATTGACTCAGACAGAATGACAGAAGGAAGAACGCAGGAAGATGATGAGTGAGTCAAGCGAGCAGCAGGAAATGTAATGATCGAACAGGGAGCACTGAAGAACAAGGTCAGAGAGCCGCCAACAGAAAGGTACAAGAGTCCAAACACAGAGCTCTCCCCGCGACACACGACCAGAACTCAGCGACCGGAACCTGACAGGACACAGACAAACAGACGTGAAGAAAACGAACTGACACTGTGAGACAGAAACGCTGAACATATATAGGCGCGGTAATGCGCTGCACCTGTGGTCCACTGATTACAGCTGAGCGGTGCTGCGCACGGCAAGGCTGGTGACAGCGTACACGTGACCACCCAGCTGATAAGGTAAACACAACTGACAGCAACGCGACTCTAACACAGACACAGAGACACCCAACACACACACTCATACACGCCTATACGTAAAGCGCATAACGCACCACACCGTACACACACACACATACACACACGCAGACACATCATAGAAGAACAGACAGATCCACAATCGTGACAATACCCTCTCTCCTAGGAACGCCTCCTGGCGTTCCCAGACGAGCATACCTGGCGATTGTAATCATCGATAAGAGAGTGATCCAGTATGTCCCCGGCCGGAACCCAACTTCTGTGCTCAGGACCGTAACCCTCCCAGTCCACCAAGTACTGGAATCCTCGTCCCCTCCGTCTAGAGTCCAGAATGCGCTTAACCGAATAAGCAGTCTCCCCATCTACGAGACGCGGCGGGGGGGGAACTGGTGTGTGCGGATTAATTGCCGTATGAAAAACGGGCTTTACTTTAGATACATGGAACACGGGATGAATTCTCCTGTACGCTGGAGGTAATTTGAGGCGGATTGCCACAGGACTAATGATTTTAGTGACAATAAATGGGCCAATAAATTTAGGAGCTAGCTTATTACAAACGGTGCGGAGCGGAATATTCTTAGTTGAAAGCCACACTTTTTGACCGACAACGTAAACGGGAGGCTTAGACCGGTGGCGATCGGCTTTAGCCTTGGTGCGCACACCCACTTGGAGGAGGGTCTGTCTGGCCCTGCTCCAAGTGCGGCGGCACCTCTGGACAAAGGCGTGAACGGAGGGGACCGCGACTTCAGATTCCAGACTGGGAAAAACTGGTGGCTGGTAACCTAGACTACACTGAAACGGAGAAAGGCCCGTGGCCGACACTGGTAACGAATTATGTGCGTACTCCACCCACGAAAGCTGCTGACTCCAGGAGGAGGGATTCTGTGAGACCAAACATCGCAATGTGCGCTCAAGATCCTGATTGGCTCTCTCGGTCTGACCGTTACTCTGGGGATGAAAGCCAGACGAAAGACTCACAGTAGCCCCCAATAAACGACAGAATTCCCTCCAAAATTTAGAGATAAACTGAGGCCCCCTGTCAGAAACCACGTCCGTCGGGAGGCCATGAATGCGAAAGACGTGATTAATGACAGCAACCGCTGTCTCTCTGGCTGACGGTAATTTGGGCAGAGGGACGAAATGAGCAGCCTTCGAGAACCGGTCCACTACGGTTAAAATCACCGTGTTGCCGTTGGAGGGAGGCAGCCCCGTAACGAAATCTAGCGAGATGTGGGACCAGGGTCTCGAAGGTACTGACAGCGGCTGAAGGAGTCCCGCGGGTGGCCGATTGGAAGTCTTGGAAACAGCACACACAGAGCAAGCCAATACAAAATCACGCACATCACGAGCCAATGCTGGCCACCAGAATCGTTGTTTAATAACAAATGATGTGCGACTCACCCCAGGATGACAGGCTACTTTGGAGGAATGTCCCCATCGAATAACATCTGACCGAAGTTTCTCTGGCACGAATAACCGACTCGGTGGGCATCCAATCGGGGGCGTTACCCCATCTAAGGCTGCGCGAACCTTCGACTCTATCTCCCATGTGATGTTAGAAATAACAATCCGCTTAGGCACTACGGGTTCGAGTGACGATGTACGCTCCGAAGAATCAAAAAGACGGGATAACGCGTCGGGCTTAATGTTCTTAGATCCCGGTCTATATGAGATGGTGAAATTGAACCGTCCGAAAAATAACGCCCACCGAGCCTGCCTAGAGTTTAATCTTTTGGCGGATTTGATGTACTCAAGATTCTTATGATCGGTCCAGACGATAAAAGGGACCCCCGACCCCTCTAACCAATGACGCCACTCCTCCAAAGCAAGCTTGACGGCCAACAGCTCTCGATTACCAATGTCGTAATTACTTTCTGCGGCTGATAACCGATGAGAATAATACGCGCACGGGTGGATCTTGCCATCCGAGGAGGAGCGCTGGGACAGGATAGCTCCGACCCCGACCTCTGACGCGTCGACCTCCACCACAAACTGCCGGGAGGGATCAGGGGTTATCAGGATTGGAGCTGAAACAAAGCAGCCTTTCAGTTTTGAGAACGCAGCTTCGGCTGCGCTGGACCACCTGAACGGCGTTTTGGAGGAGGTCAAGGCGGTCAGAGGTGCGGCGAGCTGGCTGAAATTGCGAATAAATCGCCGGTAGAAATTGGCAAAGCCCAGAAACCTCTGCAGGGCCTTACGGGAATCAGGAGTTGGCCAATTTACCACAGCCTTAATCTTCTCTGGATCCATGCGCAACCCCTCGACTGACACGATATGCCCTAGAAAGGGAACAGACTGTGCATGAAAAACGCATTTCTCCGCCTTGACATAAAGACCATTCTCTAACAGCCTCTGAAGCACTCGCCTGACGTGCTGAACATGTTCCTGGAGAGAATGGGAAAATATCAGTATGTCATCCAGGTAAACATAAATGAACTGATCTATCATATCTCTCAGCACGTCATTGACGAATGCTTGGAAAACAGCCGAAGCGTTGGAAAGGCCGAAGGGCAGAACGCAGTACTCAAAATGCCCTCTGGGGGTGTTAAACGCTGATTTCCACTCATCCCCCGCTCTTATGCGAACCAAATGATAAGCATTGCGGAGATCTAATTTTGTAAAAAAGTTCGCCCCCTGCAGACGTTAAAAGGCTGAAGACATCAACGGCAAAGGGTATGTATTCTTGACCGTTATGTTGTTCAGCCCTCGATAATCAATGCACGGGCGAAGGGAACCATCCTTCTTTTTTACAAAAAAAAATCCCGCCCCCGCCGGTGAAGAAGAGGGGCGAATGATCTTGGCTGCTAGAGAATCAGAAATATATTTCTCCATGGCCTCCCTCTCTGGAGCAGAAAGCGAGTATAATTTGCCTTTAGGCGGAGACGTACCTGGCAATAAGTCTATTGCACAGTCATAGGGACGATGAGGAGGCAAAGAAGCAGCCCGGGACTTACTGAACACTCTCTTCAGGTCATGGTACTCACGGGGCACGTTTGACAGATCCATCTGCTCCTCCTGAAACACAGAACGAGAAACAGCAGAACAAGCAGACACTAGACAAGATTTATGACAGCTCTCACTCCAAGAAAGCACAGTATTATGTCCCCAATTAATGTGAGGCTTGTGCAAAACCAACCAAGGATGTCCCAAGATCACAGGAGTGGCAATAGTCTCTGTTAAAAAAAACTCAATAGTTTCGGAATGGTTACCAGAAGTAATGAGTCTTATAGGAGCAGTGGAGTGTGTGATGGTGGGGAGAGAAAGACCGCTAAGAGCGTGCACTGCGATAGGAAGAGAAAGGGGAACAACAGGGATTTTCAAACTGTACGCCAGCTTAGAGTCAATAAAATTCCCCTCGGCTCCGGAGTCGATGAGCGCATGACAGTGGTGCATGATAGAGTTAAAAGATAGATTGACTGGCAGCATGGTTGTGTTAGGGGACTTGTCAAGGGTGATTTCACCAGCCAGTAAACTCTTACCCGGCGACGAATTCTTATTCTTGGCTAGACACGAAGCCACAAAATGTCCAGCGACTCCACAGTACATGCATAGTCCTTCCATGCGGCGACGACGCCTCTCCTCCGTGGAAAGCCGAAATCTGCCCATCTGCATGGGTTCCGGCTCGAGATCAGATGAGGGGGGTTCAGAAGATGCAGCGAAAAGAGATTGCGTGGGAAGAAGTGGAGTGTGCAGTTTCTTGTGGAAACCTCTCTGTTGTAACCGAGTGTCCACTCTGATGGCTAAATCAATAAGCCCATCCAGTGTCTTAGGCAGATCCATGACGTAGATTTCATCTTTAATATAATCTGCTAGTCCGTGCAAAAACATGTCCCACTGAGCTTCGGCATTCCATTTACATTCGGCCGCCAGAGTACGAAAGTCAATGGAATATTCAGCAACACTCAACTTATTCTGTCTGAGTTCAGCGAGCTTACGAGCCGCCTCTCTGCCAGAGACCGCTCGGTCAAACACAGTTTTTAACTCCTCTGAGAAAGCTTTAAAGGAGTTACAGCAGGGGAGTTTACGCTCCCAAACAGTGGTACCCCAAAGTGCCGCTTTACCTGTCAGCAAATTGATCGTAAACGCCACCTTACTCTCTTCGTTAGGGAAAGACGAAGGCTGTAGCGTGATGTAAAGTGAACATTTTGCTATAAATGCTATATCTTAGAAGAGACTGTGCAAGTTATGAAAACATCAACCTGCAGTCTTGACACGCTCCCCACATCATTCTTCAAAACGGTGTTTACCTGTTTAGAAATGGATCTTCTAAAAGTGGTAAATGCTTCACTTCTATCAGGGGTTTTTCCAACCTCACTTAAAACTGCAGTTGTTAAACCCCTCTTGAAGAAGAGCAACCTGGATAACACCCTATTGAGCAATTACAGGCCAATCTCAAATCTCCCTTTCATTGGCAAAATCATTGAAAAAGTTGTTTTTAACCAGGTCAACAAGTTCTTAAACTTCAGGGGGTGTTTAGACAATTTTCAATCGGGGTTCAGAGCACATCACAGTACAGAGAGCGCTCTTATAAAGATAATCAATGATATACGCCTAAATACAGATTCAGGTAAAATAACAGTGCTGGTATTGTTGGACCTCAGTGCTGCATTTGACACTGTCGATCACAGCATACTTCTGGATAGGCTGGAAAACTGGGTCGGACTATCTGGCACGGTCCTCAAATGGTTTAGATCTTACCTAGAAGGTAGAGGTTACCATGTCAGTATAGGTGACCATAGGTCGAGGTGGACACCCATGACGTGTGGAGTCCCACAAGGCTCGATTCTGGCACCTCTCCTGTTCAACCTTTACATGCTCCCTCTAAGCCAAATAATGAGAAAGAACCAAATCTCCTACCACAGCTATGCTGATGACACTCAGATCTACCTAGCCTTACAGCCTAATGACTACAGCCCCATTGACACCCTCTGCCAATGTATTGATGAAATGAGCAATTGGATGTGCCAAAACTTTCTTCAGTTAAACAAAGAGAAAACTGAAACTATTGTGTTTGGAAACAAAGATGAGGTTCTCAAGGTAAATGCGTACCTTGACACTAAAGGTCAAACGACAAAAAATAAGGTCAAGAATCTTGGTGTGACTCTGGAGTCAGATCTGAGTTTTAACAGTCATGTCAAAGCAGTCAGTAAATCAGCATACTATCATCTCAAAAACATAGCAAGAATCAGATGCTTTGTTTCTAGTGAAGATTTAGAAAAACTTGTTCATGCTTTTATCAGCAGCAGGGTGGATTACTGTAATGGACTCCTCACTGGCCTTCCTAAAAAGACAGTCAGACAGTTGCAGCTCATCCAGAACGCTGCAGCCAGAATTCTAACCAGAACCAGAAAATCAGAGCACATCACACCTGTCCTCAGGTCCTTACACTGGCTGCCAGTTACATTCAGAATAGATTTTAAAGTATTATTACTGGTCTATAAATCACTAAATGGCCTAGGACCTAAATACATCACAGATATGCTCACTCAATACAAACCTAACAGATCACTCAGATCATTAGGATCATATAAACTAGAAGTTCCAAGAGTTCAGTTAAAGCAGGGTGAATCGGCTTTTAGCCACTACGCCCCTCGCTGCTGGAATCAGCTTCCAGAAATGATCAGATGTGCTCCAACATTAGGCACATTCAAATCAAGACTGAAAACACATCTGTTTAGCTGTGCCTTTACTGAATGAGCACTGTGCTGCGTCCGACAGATTGCACTATCATGTTTTTCTCTTCTTCTTCATTCTTTTATATCACATTTTACCTGTTTTTATGTTTTGTTTTGTTTTTATGCATTTTTATTATTTGTTTTTATTTTTATTTTACTTGTTTCTTTTATTCTTGTTTATGTAAAGCACTTTGAATTGCCATTGTGTATGAAATGTGCTATATAAATAAACTTGCCTTGCCTTGCCTTGCCTTGCCTAAATGACCGGCACAATTCTGGTTCGCCGGCGTAACATGCTGGTGGTGGAAGTCGAGGTTCAGTGGATCTGGGGGTCTCTTCTAGCGCATGAGCTGCTGGTGGAATGGTGGGAGGAGCTTGCTGGACAGCTTCAGTACGAAGCTCAGAACCCAGTCTCTGAACCTGAGTCGTGAGCTCAGAAACTTGAGTGACCAGCGCCTCAATGGCCTGGCCGGTCACTGCCATTTGTTTGTCCTGATGATCCAGTCGGGCTGAATTGTGGGCGAGGAAATCCTGGATTTTGGTAACACTTGCTGGGTCCATCTCAGTGGTCAGTTCGTTCTGTCACGAAATACAGGGAGACCCAATTGCAAGTAAAATAATATTTATTGACTCAGACAGAATGACAGAAGGAAGAACGCAGGAAGATGATGAGTGAGTCAAGCGAGCAGCAGGAAATGTAATGATCGAACAGGGAGCACTGAAGAACAAGGTCAGAGAGCCGCCAACAGAAAGGTACAAGAGTCCAAACACAGAGCTCTCCCCGCGACACACGACCAGAACTCAGCGACCGGAACCTGACAGGACACAGACAAACAGACGTGAAGAAAACGAACTGACACTGTGAGACAGAAACGCTGAACATATATAGGCGCGGTAATGCGCTGCACCTGTGGTCCACTGATTACAGCTGAGCGGTGCTGCGCACGGCAAGGCTGGTGACAGCGTACACGTGACCACCCAGCTGATAAGGTAAACACAACTGACAGCAACGCGACTCTAACACAGACACAGAGACACCCAACACACACACTCATACACGCCTATACGTAAAGCGCATAACGCACCACACCGTACACACACACACATACACACACGCAGACACATCATAGAAGAACAGACAGATCCACAATCGTGACAGGTAGGAAGAACAGACCCCTGGTATAGTAATGTTGGGGATTAAGCCAAAGGAAGGGTGTAAACTCTCTTTTTTTTCTTCTTTTAAACAGGTTATGTTTTTTTTTTTACATGTATTTATGTGCTTTTTGCATTTTATAACAAAACTACAACAAAATATAGAAAAAAAAAACAAACAGTACCTTACAATAATAATGCATATAAAATACAATACATAAAAACACTAACCTATGACAGAACAACAGAACACAGAGGGGCAAATGCACATGAAAGCAAAATATAATTTAGCTGATCAGGTATTGCATAAATAAAAGTAGTTATGAAGTAAAAATGCATTATCCCGACTATTTTCAAATAATAGTTTGGGCACAAATTATTAAAAACATCATAGATTATGAACAGTGAATATCAATTACACTCAATCTTTAATTACTATGTTATTGACAGGGGTCACTGGTTATGCTTGCATTTCTTCCAATGCATTAAGGTGTTGTAATAGCTGTCCATGTTTTATCAAATATCTCCAATTTATCATTATTGATATATCTCAACCTCTCCAAAGGGAGTATGTTTACGAGATCTCAACTCCACACAACAAATTTAGGGAAAGATTCATTTTTCCACATTCTCAAAATCACCCTTTTGGCTATTACCATACCAAATAACATGACTTGTCTTTCATATTTATTAAACACCTCTAAGTTACTAAATGGTAAACTCTCTTTTTTTTTTTACCGGCGATCTTACTTTCTCTTTATCAGATTTCGCTCCCCGGAGCATGTGCTGTCATATATATATATATATATATATATATATGTGTGTGTGTGTGTGTGTGTGTGTGTGTGTGTGTGTGTGTGTTAAGATTGGAAGTCTTGAAGTTTTTATTTATTTTTTTATCTCTAGTGTTATTAGGCAAGAAACCATTTAATTTATCAAAAGTGTCTCTTGCATTGTTATAGAATATTTCTAAACAAAATAATTGCTGCTTTCTATTGAATCATATATTCTTCATTCAATTCTTCAAATGTCAAATTTTGTCAAGTAATATTTAACATTTATTTAAATAAATCCATTTTATCTCCTTGAAAATCGTAAAAAATACTACTTAATCACGAAGGTTAAAGAAACACTGTATATTCGTCAGTAATTCCCCTAAACCTGTGTATTTATTTTCCAGTGGTTCTTGTTGTACTCCAGCATTGGCATCACCCTGTCACTACTGTTTACCCCCCACCAGAAACCTAAGATAAACAGTTATTCCACCGCTTTCAGCTCACCCATTTTGCTTAATTACAGAGCTAAACTAATGACAGGATCTATTAACTGACGCAAGACAGAATGAACACAGTGTTTGTAAGCACGCTTGCATGTTGCCGCCCTTTATGCATGCCGATGAGTTGTGTCTTTGGCTCCTGCGGGGCCACAAGAGAGTCCCGCTGTCTCCAGCGATACAGACCTTTTGCGTGAATACGCCAAACCGGATCCACGCTAATTGAACAGGATCCCAGGCTTGTCGGAGCAGAAGGAGCAAGGGCAAAAGTGCGCCCCCATGCCGTGCGGACCACTTTCAGAACCCTAGGAGAAATCCAATACCTTGCTTTGGTGATGAATGCAGACGCAATCGTTTGGCGCATGGGGTTACGGATTTCCCCACAGGCCCTGGTTCCTGTGCAGAGCTGGTAGAGCTTCAGACTCCTCTGTGTTATGGCTCAGACTAGACTGTCTGGCTGCGAACAGCAGATAATGACATTAGTTGTATTGTTTCAGCAGATGCTCAGACGTTTTCAGGCTCTTAGCTGCGGCTCACTGCTGTCGGGAGTCTTGTTTAGTTGTTATCTGAGAGCATGTTCCTCATGTTTGATAAGGACTGTTATGCTAAGTGCATTCTTGTGGTGAAAGTCTTATTTGTTATATTTCGGCTAGAATAAAAGCAGTTTTTATAAAAAAAAAAAAATTAAGGTCAAAATTATTAGCCCCTTTAAGCTATATATATTTTCAATAGTCTACAACAGTGGTTCTCAAACTGTGGTATGTGTACCACTCGTGGTACGCAGGCTTCCTTCTAGTGGTACGCGGAGAAATGAAATATGTTATGTACAGTACATGCTACACACATTTAAAAATTTATCAAAATTGATCTATATAATATGCCACATATGACATTTAGCCTATATTTCGGAGGTAATCTGCCACGTTTTTTTAACTGTGCAGAGGTGTAGCTGATTTCTGGGCTTACTAGGCTATTGTATTTCAATACTGCTCATGTTAGTGGTACTTGGAGAGACAATTTTTTTCTGAGGTGGCACTTGATGAAAAAAGTTTGAGAACCACTGGTCTACAGAACAAACCATCATTATACAATAACTTGCCTAATTACCCTAACCTGACTAGTTACCCAATTAAAATAGTTAAGCCTTTAAATGTCACTTAGAGCTGTATAGAAGTGTCTTGAAAAATATCTAGTCAAATATTATTTACTGTCATCATAACAAAGATAAAATAAATCAATTATTAAAAATGAGTTAATAAAATTATTATAATTAGATATGTGCTGAAAAAATCATCTTTGTTAAACAAAAATTGGGAAAAAAGATAAACGGGCTAATTATTCAGAGGGGGCTAATAATTCTGACTTCAACTGTATGTGTATGTATGCATGTGTATACATATATATATATATATATATATATATATATAGAGAGAGAGAGAGAGAGAGAGAGAGAGAGAGAGAGAGAGAGAGAGAGAGAGAGAGAGAGAGAGAGAAAGAAAGAGAGAGAGAGAGAGAGAGAGAGAGAGAGAGAGAGAGAGAGAGAGAGAGAGAGAGAGAGAGATTTACTGGAATGAAGCAGCCGGAAAACAAAGTAAGATTCAATATTATTTAGACCTAAATAGAGATTATACGACAGCAACATATCTGAGTGCAGTAAAGGACAGTACACTAAGAACAACAATGACCAAATACAGGCTGAGTGCTCACAGTCTGACTGTGGAGACGGGCCGATACAGACAGAACGTCTGGCCCAAGGTATGGTTTTATTCTATAAGTCAGACAACATTTCTTTCAAATTATATTTGAGATATATATTTTTTTGTATAAAATGATATTAAGCCAGAATAATTCTGTAACTGAGCATTATGGTTATGACACCTAATGCAGATTTTTGTTTTAATTCTTCGTATTGTGGCCGTACCACCACCTTGGGTGTGGATTATTTTTCTAACAATTCATCGGACTGATGTCAACTATTTATTAAATGAATGTCAAAGATTGCTATTTTTAGAGACACAGATTAAAAAAACTGACTTTTAAATGACTCAATTTCACAAACATTGTCATTTACGATGAAATAATACATTAAAAATACAGTAGACATTTATCAACTGTGCTAAAATAAGATTCTGTGCCTAGGATTTCCAAGATTTATTCAAGTGAGAGACAAAACTGTGCCAAACTGTGATTGTTTTTTGTGTGCAGGATGAGGAGCTTCACTCATGTAGTTTGCATTTGGCACAAAGAGACATCTGGAAGATTTGGCATAAGGGGCCTCCTGAAATATTTCATCCTAAATTAGATGTCTTTCAGGAGTGTTTATCTGGTAACCTTGGTGCTTTTGGCACAATAAGAAGCAGATCTCAGTTCCAGCGGTTATAAGAGGGCTGTCTTGTTGCTTGTCAGAACAATTTCACAGAATAAGGAATAGAGCTTTAACCCATTTAAAAACACAAATGCTGGGTTATTTCAAGCCAAAATTGGGTACAATATGGACAATGTTTTTTCGAGTGAACCCACTAAAGAGCTATTAATGGATATATAATAAATGCATATATCAAATTTATAAGTGTTGTGTATATATTATAAATATACAAATATGATTAGAATTCCAACAAAGGCTCATTCTGAAAACATGGCCCTATATACATTTCTGGAGATTGTGAATTATGTAGCCAGATACATACTATGGCTGCATTTTGTCTTTAAAAGGAACGTTACAGGGCATTATGATGTTATTCCTTTTTGAGCTTACCAGCAGAACACTTACCTCAGTATAGACGTTTTTTCTGCTGTTACTAGTTTGTCCAGTAGCTCGCCGTGTATGTCAGCAGACTTGAAATGCATAGAGGAGTTGACCACGACAACAGGGTACAAGTCCAGCGAAGAACAATTCCAGACAGCAGGTAAGACAAAAATAGAAGCCAAAAAGTAAAATAAGTAAATAACAGGTTGAGAATGTGGTAAAATCTGAAAACGTGGTAAAAATAAGATTAGGGCATTTCTTTTTCTGGATTGCTTTTGAAAGCACTGTCGGTTCAGTTTAGGGAAGTGGGTGGGCGGTTCAGTCGATGCCTTTGAAAACACTATTGGTTGGGTGTATTGGAAGGTAGATCAGTCAGTCATTCAGTCAGTCAACAGCGACCTCTGGTGGATTTATGCGAGCACAGCAGGCACGAATGACTCTCACTAGATAAATTTGAGATTTGAGATCTGAAAAAGCTTACACAGCGGCCTCTGATGTATTCGCGAAAACAAAAACTGCAAAAAAAAATAAAAAATACCTCCTGGGATGTATTTGGTGTTCTCCAGAAATGTATATAGAGGTACATTTTCAGAATGAGCCTGGGTTGTAGAATTCATGTGTAATTTTATTGTAATTTTGCTGAATAATTTTTTATGATTTTTTTTTTATAATCACAGGGTTTGTATAGGCGCTGGACGTTCTTAAAGACACTTTAATTTTAATGTAGTGTTTTCAAGCTTTGAAAAGTGCATATATATTTTTTTTTCAATTGCTTGAAACTGCTTAAGAATTTAAGTTTGTTGCATTCGTAATAATTAATCTTACTAAATAGATAGTAATAATTAGCTATTTAAATATAATCTAATAAAAATAAATCTCTATTATTTCGTATTAAAAGAAAACTGTAGATGTACATGTATTTTTTATTATTTGTGTTCTTTGAAATTAAAATTAATATAAATTCCTTCATGCATTCATTTTCTTGTCGGCTCAGTCCCTTTATTAATTCAGGGTCTCCACAGCGAAATGAATCACCAACTTATCCAGCACGTTTTTATGCAGCTGGTACCCTTCCAGCTGCAACCCATCCCTGGGAAACATCCATACACACTCATTCACACTCATACACTATGGACTATTTAGCCTATCCAATTCACTTGTACCACATGTCTTCGGACTGTGGTGGAAACAGCAGCACCTGGAGGAAACCCACGCAAACACAGGGAGAATATGCAAACTCCACACAGAAACGCCAACTGACCCAGCCGAGGCTCGAACCAGTGACCTTCTTGCTGTGAGGCGACAGCACTACCAACTGCGCCACTGCATCGCCCATAAATATACATTTAAAAAGATTTTTTTTTTTGTATTTTCCTTTTTAGTATACTATACTGTGTTGACAGTATGGCTCAGTGGTTAGCACTGTCATCTCACAGCAAGAAAGTTGCTGGTTCGAGTCATTTCTGTGTGGAGTTTGCTTGTTCTCCCCCATGTTTGCGTGGGTTTCCCCCTACAGTCCAAAGACATGCGCTACAGGTGAATTGGATAAGCTAAATTGGCCATAGTGTATGAGTGTGTGTAAATAAGAGTGTATGGATGTTTCCCAGTACTTGGTTGCAGCTGGAAGGGCATCCACTGTGTAAAACATATGCTGGATAAGTCAGCGGTTCATTCCACTGTGGTGACCCCTGATGAACAAAGGGACTAAGCCAAAGAAAATTGAATAAATGACTATACTAAACTATAGAATACAATAAGGATTGGCATCTGATATAATGTGATGAAGTATGTAAATATGTAATTTGCCACATTGAAGTGCTGGAAAAGTTGCGCCTAAATGCACCAAAAAAGTGCTTGAAAATTAATTAAATTTGACTTTGGAAAAACTGTAAGAACCCTATATTTAATAGGAAAATTTAACTCAAATAATAATTACAAAAATATTGTAATATTCTAACATCGTTGTGCCTAAAATGCTGTCTGTTTAGACTATATGCATTTTGTAACAGATCCACAGATCTTGTCTTCAGTAGCACCAGTGTGACTAACAGTCTGTCAGTGCCACGTTGAGGTCAGAACAGAGCTTAGCCTTCCACTGTCTTACAAAGGTTGTACAAATCCAAACAGGGCCTTCAGATCTCTGTTTATGGCACTCTAAATGTTTCACGCCATGTCTGGGATGGTCAGTGCATGCAAACGGACAGCCACACAATTAAAGCTGTCAGACACAAACTCGCAGACACGGACACAAGAGGGCAGAGAGGGGCCAAGCATTAAGATGACAGGAGAAGAGGCTGAATGGGGGAATGCGGGATCAGCAGCTCAGCGTTACAGCAATTCAGTACATGCACACAATAGACATAAAGGAATCTGCAGACCTTCAGCCTTTTGACAGCTGACAGAGCTTATTACTGTGATTTGATGCCAACATAAGCGCATACAGTATGTTAGGCCTAGAGTAGTGATATTCTGAATGCCAAAAAATGTTCAAGAGTTCATGATTGTATACACAGAAAACAGAGGGGTTTCAGTGTGTAAGGGGGTGTTTTTGTGACATATTAGGACACAAATGTGTATAATGGCATGGGTATGAATATGTTTTTTTTTAGAAACTATATTGTAAGGGGGGTGGCACAGTGGCTCGGTGGTTAGCACTGGCGCCTCACAGCAAGAACGTTACTGGCAGTGGCGCCCCCAGAAACTTTTCTTAGGGGTAGCCAGATGAGGCCACACCAAATCTTGTGATGGAACACACAAAAAAATGTATGTATTTAGTGTAATGTTATTTTTTGTTATTGATAAATGAAATAATGTGATTTAAATTCATTACACTTAAATTATTGCTATTTATTCCTTGAAATAATTCAGCAAGCACATGTGCAAACCAAATAAAAACCAATATTTAGTTTAAAAACACTTTTCAGTGTTATTTTTTTACATACTTTTCTTACACAGAATACAGTATATGCCTTGACTAAAACTAATGAAGATTAATGAATTAATTTATAAAACAAACGAACGAACTGAAAAAAATTAAGGCATTATTATATACTCAGACACTCGCTAATAATATCATGTATCCATATTCCTTTATGAGCCACAATATTATTAATACAGTTGTTACAAAATGCTTGTAAGTCAATAAACAAAACAATAAAGGTGCTAAATAAGCTAGATTTTTTAATAAAAAGTGTACCATCTCATGAACCTAAAGTTGTGCATAAATCCCACAAACAATGCTAAACAACTCATGTTATAAGAACTTTACCTCTAATTTTATTTTTATTTTCAAATGTGTATTAGCCTAATCAGTAAAAGCGAACGTTCTGTAGAAAAGCGAAAATGTTAAACAATGCAAATCAAAATTGCCTAATTCTGAGCCGTGCTAAGTAATGTTAACACATTTAGTATTTAACTAAAAAGGTTAACAGGCAGCATAGAATAGTTCCTTAAGTGAACATATGTACATGTATTACAAACATATCAATTGTTGCCATTGCTGTCTGTTGAAGGTGTGTGCATGCTGTCAACAATGATGGGGAGGGGGAGGGGCAGTGAATCAGCTACATTGGTGGGGCCAATCAATCCACAATAATTTAGAGGCTGCAATTTATTTATTTATTGTACATTTAAAATAACAATATCAACAAAATCACAATTTTTAAGGGATGTAAACAAAAACAATGGTTCCAATGTACTTCCTGTTTTACATTTGTAATTTCTATTGCTTCCAAGATTCCCAAAAAGAGCCATATATATATATATATATATATATATATATATATATATATATATATATATATATATATATTTAATTTTTTCTGATTCGTGTACTTTATCCTAAATGTTTTAAGAATGTTTAAATCCAGAGAAACAAACAATTGTAATAGTGACGCAGGCTGTATCCTAATTATGTTATTCGGCTTTGTCTGTAAAGTCATGGACACACTTTTTTGTAGAGCAAGCAGTTTAACTGTTTTCTGCTGTTTATTATTGTAATTTCTCCCATAGGCAACTGAACCTGAAGTTCTAAAGCTATTGCATGCAGGAAAAAAGTACACGCGATTGTAATACTTGACCTCATGTGAACCTCAAGCGAATAGTTGAATTGTGAGAGATGCAGAATCTCTCCATGGCTTGAGCTTGTTTGAGGAGTGGAGCGCTACACACTGCGCTGTCATTGATCCAGACTGCAGCTGCAGCCTCCAGTTTAGCATCTCCTCCAAACAACAGCAGCATCAAACAGTGCTCTTCCTTCACCCTGACAGGCTCAATGAATAATTCCATTTGGAAATTCAGCAGATGGCAAAATCCATGTGAAAGATTCCTTGAAAATATAAAACAAAGAGCTGAAAAAATTAGATAGCACCCGGAAGCAAAATTGCCTTTGAAGTTGTTTCGATAAGATGTCTTTAAGCTGAACTGTTTGGCTTTCTAGAGTCTAAAAAGCTCTGTAAAAGCAAGACTCTTTTATCTTTATTTATTATACGTCTATTTCAAGATTATATAACATATCATTAAGCATGTTTGGCTATACTATACTATACTATACTATACTATACTATACTATACTATACTATACTATACTATACTATACTACAAGACAAGACTCTATCCTTTTTTATTATACATCAGTTTCAAGATTATAAAAGATAAATAAAGTTTAGCTATACTATGCTATGCTATACAATACTATACTATACTATACTATACTATACTATACTATACTATACTATACTATAAGACACTATACTATAAGACACTATACTTAAAGACAAGACTCTTATCTTTATCATATGTCTGTTTCAAGATTATATAAGATGATATCATTAAGCAAGTTTGGCTATAGTGCACTTGTTTTTGCGATTGTTTTAAAGCTTCCTATTCAGCCGCCTATGGGAAAAAATGACTGGGAATAATAAACGGCAGAAAACTGTCAATAAACTTACTCTACAAACATGTGTTTGTATGATTATACAGACAATATAATATAATATAATATAATATAATATAATATAATATAATATAATATAATATAATATAATATAATTAATATAATATAATATAATATAATATAATATAATATAATATAATATAATATAATATAATATAATATAATATAATAAAAAAATATCAGTTTGCAACATCAAGCAGGTAAACAAGCTGTGTTTAATGTCCAAAAATGAATGATAGTGAATGAGACCGGAGCCTAAAGGATTTAAATTGCTGCGTACGCGAAGAATAAGGTGAATACTTTACTGGTCTATACTATACTATACTATACTATACTATACTATACTATACTAGATTGCTAGACACTTAAGGCACTTTACACTTTGTAGGGAATCTCCTCATCCACCACCAGTGTGCAGCATCCATGCGACGGCAGCCATATTGCGCCAGACCGCCCACCAGCTAATTGGTGAAGAGGAGACAGAGTGATGAAGCCAATTATGATATAGGGATGGCATATTTGGCCAGGATGCCGTGGTTAAATCCCTACTCCTTTTCGAAAGAAATCCTGGAATTTTTAACAACCACAGAGAGTAAGGACCTCGGTATAACATCTCATTCGAAAGACAACTCTCACTGAGCAGTATAGTGTCCCCTTCACTATACTGGGGCATTAGGACCCACACAGAGCGCAGGTTGAACGCCCCCTGCTGGCCTCACTAACACCACTTCCGGCAGCAACCAAGCTTTGCCATGTGGTCTCCAATTCAGGTACTGACTGGACGCAGCCCTGCTTAGCTTAAGTGGGCGACCATGTGAGAGTTGCAGAGAGCTAGCTTCTGGCTAAGATCTAGATCTGCCACTTTTATACTTTTTTCATCAATAGACTGATTGGTGCATTATGCATTAACAATGGTTTGAACAGTTATAGGGTGAATCAAATGTATATTTATACTATCTATTATTTAAATTATTAACATTATTATTTAAAATACAGTTCAGAGTGAAACATCCCCCCCCCCACACACACCCCATACATCTTGTTTTGACCTCTTTCAGGGGAGATAAGGCCTTAATAGGGGTGATCAAACCCCCTGTAATTTGCACCTTGGTTGTTGTGCTATAGGAACTATGTGGTTTGTCAAGATCAGTTAGCCATTCAATTGCATGAGGCCTTTTTTCAGATCCCCCACCCTGTATCTGCATTTCTGTGACTCTTTTTTTGGCCATGTTTTAAGCATCTCACTCAGACTTTGAAGAATAATTCAAGTCCTTTTAATCTTGCCCTAATCTGTAAGTGTCCTAAAAGCACCAGCTCAGCTCTCCCCCCATGAACTTGCAGTGCACCAGTATTTTTCCCCCCTTTCCATGCCAGCCAACAGTTTCCATGGTAACAGCGGCTTTGAGGGGAGTATCACATCAGTGAAGCTCCTTCAGCCCAGCGCTGCCAGCAGATGTGTGTGTGTGTGTGTGCCGCACCAATCGCACAGCTATGCACGGCTCAACCAAACGCTACGGATGAGAGGAGAGTGGAAAGAGTGAACTGAGCGGCGGCGCTTTTCACATGCAGCTGCTCCAGTGGTTGATGAATCTTTAGTTTAATACAGTCCTTTCCTCTGACTTCTTGTCCAGGGCTTCTTGAGCCGCAGACTGAAGGGTTCCATTAAACGCACCAAAAGCCAGCCGAAGCTCGACCGACACAGCAGCTTCAGGAACATCTTACCGGGCTTCAAGAGCGCGGAGAATGACAGGTAAGGTGGAACCGTTTACCATCAATTAAGGCTTCTTGTTTGTTAAATTATTATTTTTATTCATTTCAACACTTTAAATCATCATATTGGCAGCTGTCAGTGAATCCTGTCTAATGTGCCGTCACATTGGTCATTATAATTTATGTTAAAATGTTGATTTTGTGCCAACAAGTTTGCCTCATTGTCGTACTTTTTTATCCTGCTGAATTTTGTAGCATCCATCACGATGTTCTCCCTACATTTATCTTCTCTATTCATCTCCATTAGGATTGTTTAGAGTCACTTATTGCGGTGCTAAAATGTCTGAGTCATCTTTCTCCCCGATGAATAGGGATCACAGAGTGAGGAATGAATTGGATTTACTTGCAGGATAAATGCTCTGGCTGCAGTCTAATTTGTGAAAGATGCTTATGAAATATTCGGCTCCCCGCGTGTTGTTTGGGTTGTCAAGAAAAGAAATATCAGGCTCCGGGATGCTGAGTCCATATGTTGTTTTGATCTGACTTCAGTACAGTGACCTACACGGTGTAGCTTGTTTCCCAGCCTCAGGTCAGTGTAAGTTGCTTGTGTACAAGCTTGTAGCAATGCGCACAGAAGTCAACTAAAGTGCTCGGTGGATGGTAAAGTCATTTGAGATGGAGGAATGACCGCTTGCCTTTGCTACTGCTGATATCTAAGCAATATTTTCCTTACATACTCAAACATATTTGCACATTGCATATTGAAATTAACCGCAATTTGACATCTCAGTGCTTCTCTGGGTTTTTCAGTCCTCGAATTGCAGTTGCCAATCGAGACTCTTTCCCTTTCCCACCTGGTATTAACATATACGTATACAGATGTTTCTGATTTAGTCTTGATGCTTTGTTTTTATTTTTTAACACTCTACGTCGTTTTTGCCATAGCACTGTTGAATAAACAACAAATGTAAAACAAGGGCATTAAAACGATGGCAACAATGAATTCATTCTTTAATTTCTGAATATGCATTCTCTCATAACACGTCTTAAAGTGGTCATTGATGTCCAGTAGGCATGGAGAAGGTGGTGTTTTGTGCCTATTTGAACACATTTGACCACATGAGCAGTGTACAGTATGAAAGCAGTCCGATTGAACTACCCATGAAACTAATAGACAAGCTCAGACTTTTTATTCTTTAGTCACATCTGTATATAGGCAAGGCAAGTTTATTTATATAGCACATTTCATACACAGTGGTAATTTAAAGTGCTTTACATAAACAAAAATAAAAGAAACGAAAATAAAAATGAGATAAAAACTTACTAAGGGGTGTCAAAACATGTTATAAAAGAATGAAAAAGAAGAGAAAAACATAATAGTGCGATCTGTCGGACGTAGCACAGTGCTCAATCAGTAATGGCATAGTTAAACAAATTTGTGTTTAGTCTTGATTTGCATCTGCCTAATGTTGGAGCACATCGGATCATTTCTGGAAGCTGATTCCATCAGCGGGGTGCGTAATAGCTGTAGGCGGATTCACCCTGCTTTGACAGAACTATTGGAATTTCTAGTTTATTTTATCCTAATTATCTGAGTGATCTGTTAGAGTTGTTTTCAGTAAGCATGTCTGTAATGTATTCAGGTACTAGACCATTCATTGATTTTAAGTAGCAATACTTTAAAATCTATTATGAATGTAATTTGGAGAAAGTGCAAAGACCTGAGGATATGTTATCATCTACTTGTGATCTGATTTACAAATACACATCCTAATTCCAGATGTAAACCCAGACTACAGATTTTTTTCTTTCTTGCATTTGTTTCCGTAGTCTAAGGTCTTGTCTCTTACTTTGTTTTTATATTTGAAAATATGAGAAAATCTTTCAGGACAAAAATGATCTGGGCTGAGCTTCTTGGATCTTGGCTCTTAAGAGCATTCTGTACCTGCAAAGTCGCAAAGGTTTTTTGCAACTCCATTTTGTTTCACAAAAAGGCACGTAACATGATCGAGTGAAAACACTTTCTATGTGCTACTTGGGAGTTGCTGTCCATTTCAAAAGTGCTGTAACATAAGTGTATAAGGAGTCGTAATCCTGAAGGTTTATCCAAATAACCATTGGTCATGTTGATTAGGAATCAATATAAAGCACCTACATGCAGACTGGGACATAAAATGGCTAGGAAGAAAAACTTAAGATTAAAAAACATAAGGTAATCAATATGAAATGCCCATGCTTTGTGCAAATCCAAACAAGTCTTCGACATATTTTATTTTTAGAATATTTTACTATTGTTTAATACTCTTTCAAGCATATTAATTCTAATTAAATTTCATTATTAATTTTGTTCAGTAATTGTATTTGTTTATGTGTATTTCCATTTTCTTCATTTTGTGCATTTTTAAGATCTACTTAGGCTTACAATCTATTTGGCAAATCCAGTCCTAAAGTGTTCCATGTATTGTACTGTGCAGTTATTATATGCCAACAATGGTCTCATTCCCAATCAGTTTGTATTTATATTCCAAAGGAAACTTTAGAAAGTCATCTGAGAGAAAGATGACACTTTAAAAGAGTAACGTTTGAGATATACAGTTAGTGGTTAGTGATATAAGTTTAAATATATTGCTTAATGACTCTTTATTTCCTCACAAATGTGCAGACAGGGTTAAATGTTCTTGAAAGACATAAGTCCCATCCCAATTCTACCCCTTAGCCCTTCTCTTTACCCTAAGTCCTTGTTTTGCGCATTCATACTGTTTTTGTGTGTTTACATGAATATGGCCACGGTGTAAATGCACAGTATGGTTACGAGCTTATCACCACATTACATTGTTATGATAACATGATATATGCCTTCAGTGATTTCCTGAAGATCAATACCAAAAAAAAAAAAAACCCACATCTGAAATAACTACAGCATTCGCTGTTGTCTCATATGAAGCAAGAGATTGCGATGACATATAATGACGTGTGCTGGTATTGTAGTGCTGTCGCAATTCTTAGGGGTAAAATTTGAAGCCCTTCCCCTTCACACTCTGTTTCAAAGGCCAAGGGGAAGGATGGGTTGGGGTAAAAAAAATAGAATTGTGATTGGGCCTAAGGATGTCAAGCTCCAAAGGGGAATCTAAATACAGGTGCAAATGAGGCCTAAAAGATTTATATCTCTCCACTTTCAGAGGTTTCATTTGATTTATCTTCTTAGTATAATCATGTTCAGACAGCCACAGTGGACCAGTTTGTATCACTAAAAGCACATGCTAATACCAGGTAGAAACAGGACCAATAAATATCATAAAAAAATCCCATGACTCATGTATTTTAAAAGCCATGGGATACCTCTGTAAATGCAAGCCACTATTGACTAATAATTTTCTCTCACGATCAAATCCGGTGCCATTAGTCATTAGACTCTTCTGCGGTACTTTTATAGTGCATCATGCTTCCATTTACTTTCATTATAGTGAATGGAGAGATATACTCACCAGGACAAATTTACTTTTACAGAATAAATAATCTGATATTCTGACCTGTTTACCATAAAACTGCACATTCACTAAATTTTACTAGGGGAGTATTCTCATTTACTGAGAGAATCTAAAGATCACGGTCTCCTACATGGGAATTTGTTGAGTCACTCTACAGGCCTGGAGATATTATAGCAAGCACGCCAAAGATTTCTCGCCAGTTTACCGTCAACCTTGTGCTTTTGTGTCGCTGTGGTGTTAGCGGGAAAAAAAATGGCCTTGCTTGTCCAGAGATTTTATGCCTCATTAGAGCAGCATGTTATCTGGGGAGGGAGACCGTCAGCTTTGTGGCACCAAGGTGTGTGAGCTGGATATGACATACTGTTTTTTTGGAAGCTGCAGCAGCCTCTGCACCTGACTGAATTCTGCTGGTCACAGTAAGTTAAGGGTCATTTTTCCCAAGCCTGTCTGTTTTGGCCTGCCAGGACCTGACGCTTGCAAAGCCCAAGCTGATGTTGCATGGCTCAGACAGGGTCTATCAGCTCTGCTGTGTTTTAATCAGCGGCGATTTTAGGATTTTCATTTAAGGTGGGCTCAGCTCCTTATGAGTTTAAAATATATAAGTAGACATCAAATGGCGTTATAAATCACATTTATAAGTAATACTTTTTATATATTAAAACACATAATATATAATAATATATAATATAACATTTTAAAATTATTTAATATATAATTTTTTTTATAAATTTTAAGAGTTTACATGGAAAACTCTCTAAATCCATCAGACTTCTTTTTTTGTAAATGAGCATTTTATATAAGGCTTCTATAATTAGGTTCAGAAGCTTCATTTTATATGTAATGAAAAGGTTATTAACTAGTAAATAAAACAACATATTTCATAAATGTCACTTTAGACAATTCTTTTTCAAATTAAATTTTTTTTTTTGCATTAAAACCAGCTAAATCCACTTGTGCTTTTTTTTGCAAAAACCGCTAAATCCACCTATTACACCTAATTACACCAAGACAGTGTAATTACTTGAAAATCACTAAAGATGCTATAAGAAAATATTTTTCCAAACATAAAACACATACAAAAACTACCTAAAATTAAAAATACATAAATCTTTCAAGTAAGTGGCGGTTTATTCTGCTGTCGTAAACGAAAATGAATGAATGAAATCTGTCAAGTAAATGCATTTATCAATAACATTGTCAAAGGCAAGTGACGTTTAGCGGCTTTAGCCAACAAACTGTTATTTCTGAATAGGCTGACGCTGCAATTTAGTTGATGTACTACGTGCCTAAAGCATTCGCTCAATGTCATTATTTATTTTTTGGCGGAAGTGGTGTTCAACATCTTTTGCATCGGAACTTGTCATATGATGTTTCTTTCTCTGTCAGTGACTATGACAGTTAAAATGAGTACTTTTGCTAAGTGGTTTAGTCGTTGTCTTTAATGTTTTCTGTGCAATGCATTTTATTTTGGTAGTTCATTTTGTAATAATAATAGCATTTTTCTAATTTTTCGCTGGAGGAAACAACTGTGCTGATGAGGTGAGCTCTGAAGAAACAGTAGATGGAGAAACCCGATGACATTACTGTAAAAACTGCAGGGTTCCACACAAGTCCCAACACAAAATGATTAAGCTCCTTGATTGTTTTACAAGTTTAAGTGGATTAAGCATAAAACAATTAAGCTGCCCCCCTTCAAAAATAATAATAATTGTGGTGATTCAGCTCATTTTAAATATTCAATTCAATTCACCTTTATTTGTGTAGCACTTTTACAATGTAGATTGTGTCAAAGCAGCTTCACATAATAGGTCATAGTAAATTGCAACAGAGTATATCAGTTTTTTAGTGTTTCAGTGAGCTGAAGTGAAGTTCAGTTCAGCTCATTTCAGTGTGGTTTAATAATCACTACTGTGGGTCTAGACACTGGAGAGCAAATCCATCGATGTGCAGCTCTACAGATCCCAAACCATGCAAGCTAGTGGCGACAGCGGAGAGGGAAAAAATTCTTCACCAATTGGCAAAAGTGAAGAAAACAAAACTTTGAGCGAAATTAGACTCAGTTTGGCACGACCATTTTAATTTTGCCACTAAATAAGTAGTTTCATCAAGCTGCAAAAATTATTTTTTTGAGTGTTGGGTTACAAGTGATACAAGTCTATCTATAGCAAAGAACTGCAGATAAGCAGATATTATTACAATTTATCAATAAACATACACCTTGTTCTCTCGCACAGCTGTGCTTTGCTGATAAAATGAAAAACGGGTCAGCCCCCCTAAAATAGGGCTAACAAAGTTCCATGGTTCCAATATTTAGTGAAACTGAGTCTGTTTGTTTTTCTTCGCCTTCAGATTTAAGTTTCTGGTCTTTTGATGTTTTAGAGAAACCCTCTCTGCCAACGAAACAAAATCCTTTATTTATAATCAAAACATAATCTATTTTTTAAACCCCTCCTCATCATTTCTATTTTTTCCTGAACTGTCACTTCACCATTATTACAGTAAAAGTAAAAAATGTAGTGTAATGTTGACTTTAATGTTGTGTTTCTTTCACTTTTCTAATGTTAAGTAAACTATTTCTTATTTTTGCTTGATTTAAGTTCTTTTTCAGCTTGATGTTAAATATGATGTCCAATATGCATTCTATAGGATGACAATAAACATCACAGCTGCCTTTAATTACAGATATTTAAAATGTCAGAAGCGGGATTTCTTTTTTCTGTCTGGTCAATGACAGACAGGGCGAGTGGAATGGTTTCTTCCAAGTAAGCATTTTTTGTTTTTAATAGATGTCTAGATGTCTAATAGGCGTCTAAACATAATCACCTTGGCTAAAACAAGGCTAAATTTGGGCTGTCAGTGGAAATCTAATAGTTGTTTAAGAATAGGCCAAAACTAGAGTCATCAAAAAAACAGAAATGACTACACATATAAAGTATGTCTAATCTTTCTATTTGATGACTAGTCTAGTTTTGGACTATTTTTAGATGTATGTTAGATTTTTACTGACAGCTCAAGTTTAGCCTTGTTTTAGCCAAGCTGTCTACGTTTAGATGTCTATTAGATGTCTGTTAAACACAAAATTGTTTGCTGGGTTGGCACATTCTTGAACACTTGGTATTATTTTCAGTGCTTATGCTAGTACAATTAAATGAAAGGTTTTTATTGGCATCAGTGTTTCAGAAAAGCACCCTCAACATTAATAGAAACGTTTCATTCCAAAAATGTTCCTTTAAAGTGAAAATAAGCCTCTTTAGATTATTCAAATAATTCCCAATGGTCTGTTTGCACAATAATAGCTTTATACATAAATAAATGAAGGTTTTTAAAAAAGCATGGTGTTGGAATAAATTACTACATTGGTTTGTTAGTCTCATTTTGCTTGCCGGGAATTGTTTTTTTCCTGTACTGATAGCCGGCATCAGTATATGTGGTTTAATCCTTTATGGACTGTATTATAGTGCATATTTTACCTTTTTACCTTTAACTCCATAAAAGCTTCCATTTAGATATCTGGTGTCCTTTGGGTGATGAATAAGCTTTTAAGCTTCTAGCTGGCCACTGCAGAGGATTTCAAAAAAGAAATTGAACATGAGCTGTCTGGATGTAACACAAATGGAAAGTTAACTTGTATTGTAGTAGTTGGATGAAAATGCTAATTTAGTGTTGTTAAATATTTCAAAACATTATTTTATTCATTATTTTATTCATTTTATTCACTGGGAGGACAGGTCAGAGTACATGCATAAGAAAAAAAAAAAGAAAACCAATCTATGGAAAGGAGTGACAACAATTATAGTAATGTAATTTTATTAATAATGACAACAGTAATAATAACTGGCATCTACAATACTAATGTTAATAATAACAATAATTACTATAATCACAACACTACCTACTACTATTACAGAAATTATTAATGCTACAGCTACTACTGCTACAACAACAGCCACAACAACTACTACTACAACATTGTCTACTACTACTGATACTACAACAACATCGACTAATACAACGTTGACTACTACTACTGATACTACTAAAACGTCGACTATGACTGATACTACTACTACAACAACATCTACTACTACTACTGATACTACTACAACGTCGGCTATGACTGATACTACTACAACAACATACACTACTACTACTGATACTACTTCAATGTCGACTACTACTACAACGTCGGCTACAACTGATACAACTACAACAACATCTACTACTACTACTACTACTACTACTACTACTGATGCTACCACAACAGCGACTGCTCCTACTACTACTACAACATCTGTTATTTCTGATTCTCTCCACTGCCAACAACTACTTCTACTATTACTGATACCACCACAACAAGGACTGCTTCTGCTACTACTACAACAGCCACAACAACAAATACTACTACTACGATGTCTACTACTACAACATCAACTACTACTCTTGTTACTACTAAAATCTCTACTACTACTACTGATACTACTACAATATCGACTACTACTACTGATACTACAACGTTGACTACGACTGATACTACTACAACAACATCTGCTACTACTGCTACTACAACATCTATTATTTCTGATACTCCCCACTTACAAATACTACTTTTACTACTACTGATCCTACCACAACAACGGCTACTTCTGCTACAACAGCCACAACAATGAATACTATTACTACAATGTCTACTACTACAGATACCCATACAACATCAGCTACTACTCTTGATACTACTACAACGTCTACTACGACTGATACTACTACAACAGCTACTACTACTGATACCACCACAACAATGACTGCTATTACTGCTACTACAACATCTACTATTTCTGATACTCCCACACCAGTGATAACTACAACTACTACTACTACTACTACTGTTACACTACTACAACTACTACTGCCACAACTTCTACTACAATCACTACTACTGGAACAACAACTGCAACCTGAATAATGACAATGGTAGAAGTACTTATTTTAATGATAATGAGGAGATAACAGGAGGACAAGTCAGAACAGTAATAATAATAATAATTGTAATAATAATAATGGTAACCAAAGTAGTAGTAATATTAATGATAATAGTGAGGTATTCTACTATTCTTTTAACAATAAAATATTCTTAATTTGTAAAAATATGGTTGATTAAACAAATAAACTTTCAATGGTTGTATATATCCTTTACCAATATAATATTAGTGCTTTTATTAGATTAGTTACTATATTAAATTAAAAGCATATATGAATGAAAGTTTGACATTTCCAAACATTTTAATGTTTAATGCTCCACCTAATGCTATATTATAATACTTGATGATGTTATTATAAGTTGTTTCCTTGAAGTGAAAGCAGATAGATCAAACATAAATGCACAAGACAAAACAAAAGACTTTAATATGACCTTTCAGCCTTAAGAGAGCTCTTTACATAGCATTTAAAAGGACGTTTACCTATTGATTTGAACCCTATTCCCAGCAACCATCAAAACAGCAGTGAGATCTCTTCATCCTCATGTAATTGAAGAAGAAATAACAGAGGTGGCTTCATCTCAGCATCATGATGGATAGTTCTATTCAAAGCATGTTTTTTATTCAGCAAAGGTCATCTTCTTCACCTCTGACTCACACTTCTTTACATTTATTACAGTTATTGTCGCAAAATGCTTTTTTTTTTTTTTTTTAATCTAACCACACATTCTGCTTTAAAATGATTACTATAGCATCTACTTTTTGTGGTTGTTTGTTTTAAGACTCTTTTGCATCATCTAGTTGGACAGTGTGGTTTCCAGGTCAGCCTTCCGTCTCGCTGCCGGCTGTTTTGCCATGTCCCACTTAATTACAAGCCTGGGAGTCCTGTAATAGAGAGAATACATTTCCTTACTGCATTCTGCTAATATCAAGAGACATGCTCGCCCAAGGCCTTCCAGGGTTGAGCACCCTACAGATTACTGCCTTTTGTGCACATGTGGGTGGTCTTTGTCTTTCTTCTGTAGACGATGGAGTAATCGGAAGCTGTTATGTTATTGTGCTTATTTTGTGACCTGTGAATTCTGCCACTCTCATCATTGATGTGTGAAATTCAAATACGATATATCAATCCGGCTGCATTCACTCTTGGCAGGTTTGGTTCGATTAAAATGCACATGTGAACACTGCCGTTTAAAATGTCTCTTGGTCCATTTCTAAATGAACAGCAGTTTGACTGGCTTAAGAATGGAAATGGACCACATACATCTAAACTAAACAAAAACATACACTAAAAAATATATTTGCTGCTTGTTCAAACTATTTATTTAAAATGAATTGCAACAACACAATTCTGGAGATTTTTCTTGGGGAAATCTAATTGTTTTACGCTCAGTCTACTTAAATTAGTTGCAGACTTAATGGATTTATGTTGGGACAACATGAATGAACAGTGTAGAACCTAGGTGTTATGATCGCCAGCGATCTAGCAGCTGCAGATCGTTAGTAAACACACAGTTCACCTAAGGACTACAAATTTGCCATTATATGGACTACAAGTTCCATCATGCACCTCGCACACAGCAGTCCTGTTTCACACAGCTAGAAGATCATTATGGACTGATGACTTTAAATACAGCGCACGCACATCTTTGCTGAGTCTTGTTTACCTGTCATTGTTAAAACTACCTTGCGTTTTCCTTGCCTTGCTGTGTTAGACCCTTGCTTTGCTTTGTTTGTTTATTTACATTGTATGCTGCCTGCCTTTTGACCATCTGCCTGTTTATCGACTACGACTCTGAATTGCACGTATACATCTTTTTGTTCCTGTACTGACCTTTGCTTGCGTGACCGTTCTCATTTTGGATCCGAACTCCCTTGTCTAGCTTTCTATTCACATTACACTAGGCCTATCACGATATCCATTTTTCTTCGTACGATTTATTGTACTAAAATATAATGCAGTAAATAATAATATTGTCATTTTAAGACCGTTTTATGCCACACATTTTATAATGAGAGAATAAGAATATAATATCATCACAATGCAAGTACACCCTTCCAAAGAACACATAATATTTTATTTCAATTAATTATAGTCATTTTAACAATTGAATAATTACGATTAGAATGTGAGAACATCTTAAACAAATAAATAACAATAATGATAAATATTATAAAAAACGTACAAGGTAAAAAGTAACATCTATCTTGAGTTGTGAGACACTCACACGAAAATATACTAAAGTAATTTATAGTAATAACAATAGTGTTTTTTAATATACTGACACTGACACCTCAAATAGAGCTAAAAAGTTGCTATTGTTTTTTTGTTGTTGTTGTTTTTTGTATAGGCGATCACTAAAATTGATTAAGGTCATGGCTATGTGTTGTGCTATTAGTGAATTTATTGATTATTGCGACAGGCCTAGTGGAACCCTGCGATTTTTACAGTGTAGGAAAAGACCTTGTAAAGGAATAGTTCACTCAAAAGTAAAAACTGCCCTATAATTTACTCACCATCGAGCTGTCTTCAGTGTATGTGACTGTCTTCTGTCCGATGAACAAAGTTCTCTTTAATGGTGTTGGGTAGTGTCAGTTTTTTTGAAGTTTCCAAAACGGCATAAATCCATTCTCAAACAAACCCATATGCCACCGGGGGTTAACACTTGTCTTGTGAAGCAGTCTGATGGGTTTTTGTACCAAAAATATTTCTTTTTTTTTATTATAAACATCTGTCAGCTGCTGAATTTATGTTCTCAAAAGCTTCTTGGCTGATCTCTGACTCGATGTACAGTATGACGCATTTACAAAAGCTCCGGGAATCTGTCAAGAATGTGCTTTCAGAAGTTGTCGGAAACCGATGATTTGAGTTTATAATTAAAAAATTGGTAATAATTCTGTTACAAGTGCACATCGATCATAAGATATGAGTTATAGCTCGGGCAGTGTATGGGTGAGTTTTCAACATATTTATGCACTTAAAAAGTGGTCTCTACTAAACACTATTATTAAGCATGGAGAATCTAAAAGTAGTAGGCTAAAAGTATCTCACAGATATGCATATGTAAAACATCAAAACACACGACTGCTTTGTTTAGATTTTAGTTACTATAACTTTGACTTTTTATTCAGTTTGTGGTCTCATTTTATTAGTAACATTGTAAGCTATGACATCATTTTGCTTTTTACTACAAAGATGTAGTTTTCGACCTCAAGTAACATGTAAACAATGTAGACAACAGGTCTCCGGATGAAATGGTGACATAAACAACTGAATAACCATCCATAATTCAACACTATTGTGTTGGTGGACTAAATGTGTCCAATGGGATGTTGTTCTAAAGACTCACAGTGTAACGCGTTCGCAGGAAGCTCAGGGAATCTGTCAAGAATGTGCTTTCAGAAGTTGTCGGAAACTGGTGATATAAGTTTATAATTAAAAAATTGCCAATATTTCTGTTACAAAAACACATCGATCATAAGATATGCCAACTGTGTTCATCTAAAAGAAGAAAGTCATACATTGTAGAGTAAAAATGGTTATAGGGTGAGTAAATTAAGGGTATTATTCTTACTTGTTTTGACTTTTAATACGTGACCATAAACAGGACACAATTCACAAGCTTAAATGTTTTTCTAGTTATAATCACAATGTTTCCTTTTACAGTTCATAATATAGGTGTTGGAGATATTTCTCCTATCAGAACATTGAAATTGTCACATTGAAATTGCTGTTTTGACTCGTTTGCACATTTGTAAGTTCACAACTTCTAAGCTGATAAATATCCCAAACACATACTGTAACATGCACATTCAACCAGTCATTTTGAATGTTGCCAAAATTGTTTTTTTCCCATCATTCCCCATCTGGACCAAAAAAAAGAAAAAAATTAAAAATTTGAGTGCATGCTATGTGTGCTCATGTCCTCATATCTGTGAAGGAACATCAATTCTTATTGTATTTTAAGCACCATATTTGTGTACAAACATTTGATAAACATCTTTAAAAAGGATTTGAGATCAGAAGTGTCAGAAAAACATTCTGGCATCCATCAAAAACATTTTAGCAAGCAACTGGAGATTCAAATGCTTTAAAAATGGCTCATTCCAGAAAAAAACGTACTTTAAATAGAAGTCTGGAAGATATATGTGACAATATTGGTTTATTAGTTGAATCTCAGCAGAAAATGAAACCATGAGTAATGCATCCCAGTAAGGGACACTGTTTCTCTTACATAATATTTTAGAGATTTTTTTAGGTCAGTATCTATAGTCACCACCAACGCAAAGTCTGAAACAATTAAATATTTAAGTAAAACAAGTATTATTGGAGCACGTTATTTAGAATAAAACAAATTTTAAAATCAATGTAGGTTACAAGCAAAAGTCTCTTTACCATTTGTCCAGTGTTGCCTAAAAAAAGCTATTTCACATTTCCTGCTGTTGTTAACCAGGAAAGAATGCTGTTCTTTAAGGCATGTTTTATTTACATTACATTACATATTTACATTTTATTGACATTATTTATTTATGTATTTATTTATTCATTGATTCATTCATTCATTTTCTATTTGGCTTATTTCCTTTATTAATCCGGGGTCGCCACAGCGGAATAAACCGCCAACTTATCCAGCATACAGTATGTTTTACACAGCAGATGCTCTTCCAGCCGCAACCCATCTCTGGGAAACATCCATACAAACTCATTTACACAAATACACTACGGACAATTTAGCCTACCTAATTCACCTCTACCACATGTCTTTGGATTGTGGGGGAAACCGAGCACCCGGAGGAAACCCACACGAACGCAGGGAGAACATGCAAACTCCACACAGAAATGCCAACTGACCCAGCCGAGGCTCGAACCAGAGACCTTCTTGCTGTGAGGCAATACCTACTGTGCCACCACGTAACTTTATTTATTTATTTAAAAAAAAAATTCCCAGCTAAATGATACCGCAATCAGATTGTGAAACTGCAAATTTGTAAATTGCAATTGACATTTATTACTAGATTGTTTATTATTTAAAAATATAACATGTAAAATAGTATTTATATAGTTTTATAGTATTTTTCTAAAATATAAACATGTAAAAAATAAAGATTATTTTTTAAATATTTTAGTATGTAGTAAATATACATTTATCATTAAATATAAAGAAACATTCATAGTAACTTGTGCATTTAATTTTACTTCGGGTAATTTTCATTTTATTTAAAGTAGCAAAACATTGGTTTCTTTGTATGCGTTTAGTTCTAACTTTAAAAAACCTTTCCCTAAAATAACTGTTTATTTTAGACATGTTTTTCTTTTCTTTTTACCTTAAGCATACACACTCACCATCTGGGAACAATATTCTTCCAAAATTTAACTATACAAAAATTTTAGCTTGAACAATCGAGTGTGCGACGAACAACTCTATAAGTCCAAAAAATAAATAAAAATTGAGACAACCTTGTGACATTAATTGTATGTTAGAAATTTGTATATACGAACAGTTTGAGGATATTTTCGTGTGACCATGAGTCTGTATTTTGAACATTAAAATAGATGGGTAAAGATTTATTTATTTATTGTTTGTTTGATTGTTTTTTGTTAATAATTTATTGTTATTGCCTGTATTGTAAGAAGGTCTATGCTCATGCTGTTATTATTTAAATAATAATAATAATAAATTTGAAAGAAATGCTTAAGTACAATATTAACACTACAGGTAAAATAAAGGAATCAGACCTTCAGTGGTTTAAAGTGATATGATGAATTAATGTTATACTGTTCTACCACATTTGAGAAATATAAATCACAACTTTGTATTTTTAATACTGACGCTAAAATGTTTTATATTCTTAAAATTGAGAAGCTTTTGTTGTCTATCTTTATGTAAAATAAAAATACATAATATAATGTTCACCAACAATAATCAATAATGTTTTCCAAATGAAAACATCGTGTTACTCAAAATGTGAAAATATGGACTTATGGTCCATCGTCTCAAGACCTCAATTGTAACAGCTAACATTTCTTCTTTCTACCAGAACTTCCTGAAATACCAGCTCTTTAATAATACATGTTCATGTTGTCAGCATTGACTGATATTGATTAAAGGCACACTGGAAGCCTCTGTCCCTCAGGATGTGTGTCCCAGGAGCAAGGGGGAAGGGAAGTGTGCGGGACACTGTTGGGTTTGGTTTGAAGACGTGTGATGTGAGGGCTGTGGCGCTCTGCCCATAATGGATTAGCCTCATTAAGTCCAAACCTGCATTCGGCACAAAGAGACACCCACAGCAAAGCTGCACGTTCTCGTCTTCCTTCGGTCCGTCTATCGCTCTCATTTTGTCTCTGTTTTGCCCCGTCTTCCCCCACAGTACTCCATCTATCTGTCAGGCTTTCTGTCCCTCCACCTCTTTTTTTATTGCTTTCTGCTGCCTCTAACCCACTAAAACCTGCACCATATTTCTGCTTTTGACCCTTCAACAACCTCAAATATCAGCTATGAATATGACGCTCGTGCATTCAGTGCATTTTTCTGGTTGGCCAAGGACTGGTTATTGAATTGATGGTTGTATTTTTTATATTTAAAAAGGTTTTATCTCTCAAGGTCTGCATTTAATGGCAGACTGAGCAGGATTTGGGGCTTATTTACCATAGTAATCCTATGGAAATTGATGCTTAGCGTTTCATTGCTTTAATGTGGTTGTAAAACCTGTTACATATTCTGTGGTTACTGAGGACTGTGCATGTTTTGTTAATGGTAATATTACCATCATGTTATTTCTTTGATTGAGCTTGCATAGTGCCTCTCTTTACTCTTTGAAATCTCTTTCTAACCTGCAATTGAAATCACTACTGACATTTGCAGTGTCTTACTTCTTTTAGTTCAACCTAAAGTTTGTGTAAAATCCAAATTTACAGTGTTATTTTTGCTATGCACATTTTTTATCTAAATGTGAACAATTCCATCCAAGTTAATCCACTGAAAAAATTGTTTTGGTATTTTAATCAAAATCAAAATCTAGACATTTGCCTCTGCACTATAATGGCATCAGCTGGGGCGCAACATGAATTAGTCAACCGTTAATTAGCTGCGAGTGAAATATGAATGATTTTAAATATAAAACCCTATTACTCAGTATTCCATTTCATTGGAAATTCGTAATCGTACTAAAATAAAAAATTGCAGCAACTTCTGGTTGAAGCTGACTTTAAGATGAACTAAATCTAATAATATTGATGATAACAAAAACAAATACATGCAGATATGTTTATAAAATTTATAACATTTCTAAAATTAAAAGTACAAAACTACTACAACATTAATTACAAAATTAAGAAAAATACTAACTATGTTAAATAAAATCAACAGCAGTTGCTTGATCATTTTAAAATGGAACGGCTTTGCATCCATCTAATTGTCACTTAAAATTGTTATTTCAAAATGCACTAGTAATTTAACCATTATGTACTGTAGGGGATGTTTACATCCACTCTGGGTTGATTTTTGGTGACAAACCTTATTTTGACACATATTTTGAGAAAATGCTTTGAGTTTTTTTTTTTTTTTTTCAAAGAAAAATGTTCAAATTTACTACCATTTTGTTATTTTAGGTATGAAAACATCCAATGAATTAAACTGCTGTAAAAATACATCATATATATATATATATATATATATATATATATATATATATATATATATATATATATATATATATATATATATATATATATATATATATTTTTTTTTTTTTTTTTTTTTTTTTTTTTGCATAAATCTGTTAAAAAACTACTAAACTACTAAATTGTTTAGAAAATTATAGGATTATGTCTCTTTAATTGCCTAATTCATAAATGATGTCACCAATTTGGTGAGAAAAACACAAAATGACGTATTTGCAATATAAAAGATAATTGCAGACTGTTTTGTTTTTTTAACCTTTTATCAAAGTGTTGGACATGTTAAACAATATTGCCTTTTTGATGCATTGTTTTTAATTAATTTTTATTTTTTTCTCTCTAATTTACTGTTGGTGGCTGTTTTTGCCCCATTGACCTCTATTATAACCACATTTTCCTGATTGCAAAGCCATGACACCATATGATCATGCATGTTTGATTGTTGGTGGTTTTCCCTTTTGGGAAGCGGGACAGTTTGTCTTTAGTTCTGGATTTTATGTGGAGTATAACAACAAATTAAAGTGTGTGTGTATGTGTGTCTGTGAGTGTGTGAGAGTGATCTTTATGCACTTACCTTGATGTGTTTGAGAAAATCAAAATATGCATTTCAGCTCTCAGAACTACGTGGAGTAAACAAAAACAAAGACTGTGTATTTATGCACCATCAAATGGGGTTAGAATTGAAGTCAATGGGCCAAAAACAGCCACCAACAGTAAATTAGGGAGAAAAAATGAAAATCTAACAATGCATCAAAGCCAATCTTGTTACTAATCATTTACATGTCCAAGACTTTGATAAAAGGTTTTAAAAAATCCAGTCCACATTTTTTTTTATATTGAAAAGATGTCATTTTGTGTTTTATTTTTCTCCAAATCAGTGACATCATTTAGCTTGGTAGTTAAAGAGTTAAAATTCTGTAATTTTCTAAACGATTTAGTAATTGTGATCTGGAGTGAGGTTGATTAACAGATTTATGCAAAAAAGAAGATATTTTCATCCCTAACGTAACAAAAGGGTAATCAGTTTGAACAGTGCACAAGGGTTAATAATGCTGTTAAAATTTAGATACATCTCAAAGTGAATGCTTTTCATACTATTCATCATTAATAATGGTTTAAGTTGGTTATTGCAATATAGTTTTTTTAATTAGAACTTTAATATAGTCCATTTATCATCCTAATTTATTTTGCTGAATCACTGAATATAAAAAAAATAATTGTTCAGAAACTCAATTCAGAGTTCTGTAAAGCTTTCTATTGGACCCAGCCGTGCCAACTTTTCAATCTGTGTCTTCATTTCCCTCTCATTTTGAATGCTCGACATGGTACGTTATATAGATGGGGCCTGTGGATGATGTATAGTAATGAAATTCTTGTACGCAGGACCACTCGACATCGTCATGGACAAGGACAGTGACCTCTCTATCCCACAAATCTTTATTCTGAGGAATCGCTGAACCTCATTGTTATGATGTGAAGTAACACTTGAGCCAAAGGACAGAATAACCTTCTTGATAAAACAACTCCCAGCTGAATGACTTCTGAATTTAAATTCAACATAGTGGTGCTCAGGTATTGTTAAAGAAATGTTCTGAGGTCAATACAAGTTAAGCTGTGCTGCAGCGTCGGTGATTATCTCAGGAAATCATCTCAGCTCATCACTGGCATTGCACAAGGATGAACATTAAATGATGTGTGTTTACAAAATATATACAGTAGGTGACTTGATGTTATACATGTTAAATTGGGAGGGAAATTATTGCAGTATGTTTTTAGATAACTCAAACAAAGGCGATCTGTTTTGGTAGTGGTTCTGGTGTGTATGATTTACTTCCAGTGCAGGCAAAAAATTGGAATGATGAAATTTTCTGCAATGCACAAGATGTATCATCACCATAAAAGTCGTATACAGCCCCAATCAGGCAACACAACCAATGAGACATTCCCAAACAAACAACACTTTTAACCCATTTTTGTGCCAAGTGAATTAAACACATACTGTACAGCACAACCAGTAACGTTTGATTGTTTGCTAGTTTGAGTGAATTACTTTCAAACCTTTTCCTAACTACACACGACTTACGATAAAAGATACCTTTTCAATTAGGGCTGTGCAATTTGGGAAAATATCTAATAATACATTTTTTTTTTTTGACAGATATTTTGATTTGTGATTAAATTTTTTTTGTCAAGCTTCATCTCAATAATTTATATAGTAGCTTCTTTCTGCTAAAATGCATTGAGTGTTAGGCAATAAAAGGAACTGAAAAGATATTAACTTACTCCAACATTTATTTAAATTTGTTTTTAAATATTTAGAAATTAAACACTTATTTTTCTCAAGAGCAAAGAGTAAACACAAATAAAATGACCTTACCTTTCTGTAAACAAGCTGATCTCAAAAAAAAAGAATAATTATAAAAATGCAAAACACTCGGCAAACTAATATGACTAAATAAGAGCCTTTCAGTAGCTTATATTGTCTAAAACAATATAATTATCACAGATGCTACACAAAATAGCATGACGTTAAACTCCAACTCCAAAAAGGCTCAAATAGGTTCTTTAACAGCACAGTGTATATCCAGTCTGATCTCATGAGGAAACGAAAGTATTTTACATTTTGTCAGTTTAGTGGCTAATTCGTTTGAGTTCAGTCGTATGAAAATGTACAATTTTAAAAAAGAGGCGTGGCACCCGACCCCACCCCTAACTCCAAACATCATTGGGTGATGAGCAAATCGTACTAAATTGTATGAATTAGATTGTACGAATTAGCCACTAAATCAAAAAGTTACGAATTGCCTTGAGATTGCGTTGGCATATCTATTATCCTGCATTAAATTAGTTTTTTTAAAATCCCTCTTTGGTCACTCAATTAAAAGAAACTGTCTTTAGTGAGATTATGGCATTAGTTATCTCCAGGGTAGAGTTGCACCAGCTTTTTGTAAGTTATTTCTTAAACTGAAAGGTAAAGTCGACACTAGGGGCTTTGTAACTACTTTCTAGCTAGTTTGTTACAAACTTTGCTCCAAAATTTGCTCTCTGTAAAGTCATGAGTATAGTCACATTGAATGACGTAATATCCCATATGAAGCATTTAAATTGGTAAACTGCTTCTGCAACTGATACGTCTATATGCAACTGTCCTATGAAAATTAAATGACAAATTATATTTATTTACTGCATACGTCAGTCAATAAAGATGATGCTCATACCTGCATCGTGAACCGTGAATGCACACAAAATACACATGAAGTTATCAAAACATTAAACAAAAACTAGCACACTCAAATGTGTATATTATAGAAAGATAATTTTAATTAAATTAAAAAAGAGGAAAAATCAAGCGAAACAAAAAAGTTGAAATTGTGTAGGTTGTAATTTTCTTTTTACAATATTTAGCTTGAATTTAATTGTATTATCTTTCATGTTTGGTGACTAAAACCCTATTTTAATAAATATATCTTTTTTAATAAATCTGTTTTGTTTAAATGCACCAAAATATATTGCCTAATATATTTACTGAGAAATGGATACAAATATTCATTTTCTAAATGGGGTGTACTCAATTATGCTGAGCACTGTACATTACATTACACTGTAGTCTGATTCATGATGACTAAGCCAGTTAATTTTGTTTACATGTGTGAGTCGAGCCAAATGCAGTAAAACTTATGAGACTTTTACATCAGTGTTGCTACTGACAACACATTTTTGCATGTTCGTGCTCAATTTTAGATTTCCTTTGTTGGTAATACATAACCCAAACTCCACAGCTCTAACAGCTCACACTTTTGTACAGAAGAATTGATTTTTCTGCTTTGAAACTCTCCGAATTCATCCACAGATTTTCATTGTGAGCCCAGACCTAGTTTTATGTACAACGCTTGGAGTATGTGAATTTGAAAGACATTCAACCAACATCTTTCAGTTTATTCAATGCAAAGCAGGATCGGTGAAAACCAACTTTCGATTTGAGAAAACAGAAGTAATGATTTAAAATAGGAATGGCAGAATAAAAGGACGACCTTCAGATTTTGAGTTATTTCTTGTAGCACTTCATACAGCAAAACACTTTGCATAAGACTGATGGTGCAATTGGGGATAGAACCGAATAGATGGATTGCAATTTACATGTTAAAAGATGGCTTAACTTTGCACTGTCAGTTTGACAGCAGAGAATGCGGTTTAGCTACAGTAATGGGTCTTTTTGCAATGACCATGACCTGAGCAAATTGATTTACTCAGGAAGAAGTGTCTTTCTAATTCACACTCCAATCCAGGAGGATTGCAGAGAGAGGAGAAGCCCAACGCAGCTGTCAATTCTGTCACCTGATTCCTCCTGTTCAATGTAGAGCGGTTGAGATGAAACTTCACATACCGCATGAACGCCAGTCGTTACACCGCTGCACTCGTAGATCCCACAGATCCCGCTCCAACAGAATGACAGCTTCTGAAAGTTTCCAAACATCTGTATCATGCAGATCACTCTGGCTTCATAATTGCCTGAAATATGTTACATGAGGTTTGTCAGCCAGAAAAACGGACCAAAAACAAGCCTGAAATTGCCAGTCAGTTTGACAGGTTTTCTGATAGGTATTCAAAGAGTGAATAAGACGTTGATGATAGATATAGTATTGGTTGATGCTAATGCTCACCAAGTCTGGATTATGTAACTTATGTAAGGTGGACATTTTTTCAGCTCCTATATTAGCCAATTACTGGATTTAAACCAAGCGGCTACAACTCGCTGTCCCTCATGAAGCTAATACGGAAGTAACTGAAACTACAATTCATCGAAATTCCACTAGGCCTGGCTCCATAATAGAGCACATTTCTATTGACCCCACTGTTAAAATGGCAGAACAGCAGGTGTTTACAGCCTACTACAAACAAAGCTTTTGGTGTATATAGCTAATATTACCCTTCATGACAACTGTGAGGGGGTGAATTTTTTTAAACTCATCTGTTTCATTTATACTAAGTTATATTAAGTCTGCATAATTAAGGGCGTGGCCACTTGAGTGACAGCTAGGTCTTGCATGTCGCCGTCATTTCACCTCAGCTGATTCCAGCTGATTAGCCGCTGAACTCGGCATATACATTGTATTTTTGGGTTGTTTATGTGGCTTTACACAGTCAGTTGCCTTTCAGAATTATTTCTTACAATTATCAGATGATATGGCATGCTGTGTGCAATTATTTTTGCTCACAAACCATTCAAGTTGCCTCCATTTCCCAGGTGAGGGAAATTATGTATATACCATATCTATAAATGTATTTGGTTTATTTAAGATCATTTATCATTTATATTTTTCTTTAGAGCTGTAATGCACTGCTGAATCTGATAGATTTATTCGCTGTAGTATTTAAAAGTCATCTGAAATGTTGTCATACAGTGTTATGTCTGTATGTCATAAATAGCCTTGCATTTACTAACACAGAATATATTTCAAGTATTTGAAAGTAATTTGCGTTTTCTTCTTGTAGAAAAACATTATAAGAACAATGTTTAGTGGCTGAATGTGCAAAATGCTTGCAGGTGTCTCTAGCTCCACTTACTCTCCGCCTCTTTGCCCTTGTTTGGTATTGTTTAGTCGGTGCGATGATGCGCAAACAAAAAGGTCACGGTTACCTATGATTGTTAGACTATTGCACTTTTTTGTGTTGTCAGTATGTTCGTGTTTATATAGGCCTATTATTGTGTGTGCAATATTTCTATATTTATAACCATCTCCGGGGATTGTGGGGGCTTGTGAGTCACTTGCAGGATGAAAAGTTTGGGAACCCCTTCTATATATACAGTGCTCTGCATAAATTAGTACATCCCATTTTGAATATTTTCAATCATTTCTCTGTGAATATAGGTAATATATTTTAGTGCATTTGAACAAAACAGATATATTTATTAAAAAGTATTTTACTCACTAAACATCTTTAGAAAAAAAAAGATAATACATTTAAAATCAAGTGAAATATTGAAAATAAAATACAAACTACAAAATTTCAACTACATTTTGTTTATATATATTTTTATTTCTCTTGTTTTTTTTCCTCTTTTTAATTTTTTTACTGAATATTTTCCCTAACATATAAATTTGAATGTACAAATTTTTTTTTCACTGTTATTGTAAATTATTGTTAGATTAGCTCCAGATTTAGCTTCAGGACTGAATATATGCACTATAGTGCTTATTTGTTCAGAACCTAACATATATGTAGAAATATATTAATGTAAAGCATCCTAGAAAATATTAATTTAAAAGAGAGTTCCGTGAGGAGTCTACTAATACATGCTGATCACTGTAACTAGATTAACAACTAGATAAAATATCTAAGGTTTATACATGAGAATACTTTTTTACAGTATAATATGTCCTGACTCGATTATCCTTATGAAATGATTATCCTTAATAATATATATATATTTTTTTTTTATATTTTCCAGTATGAAACAGAAGCACAAAACCAAACAGATCCCAAGGCTTCATTTGCAACATCTCTGACTGTCTGCTTTCAAGAGCAGTGTGAATCTGGCCCGAGTGTTTAACAGAGTCTGGCAGATTCACTCCAGTTCAGGGATCAATGACAAATCTAATTATCAGATAAGCCTTTGCTATGATACAGAGCAATCTTTCAAATGGCAGTTTTGCTTGGCCACTGCAGTCCTTTTTATATTCTACCTACGCCATTCCAGGTATTTCTTTTTTTGTTATATTAAACGGCCACACATTCAGGTAAAATAGGCTTTTCTTCACAGGCTTATTGCCGTTCACTCTCATTGAGACAATCCGACGGGCTTTTTGTCTGTCACTATCTTT